>NW_012267219.1:22944691-22977273 GCF_000151885.1 Dipodomys ordii | reverse complement strand
CAGTATGTTCACAAATAAAATAAAATTAAAAAAAAAAGATTTACATTAGAATGTAAGATATTTAGAAATCCAACATAGGTAGATGGGGAGAGAATTTTGGAGCAGTGTGAAACAGACTGTCACCAAGTAAAATTGGAAAAGGGCAGGATGTGGGCCACCCTGAGTCCTGGAAATCAAGTGAAGCATGAGCGAAGTTGATGGAAGGTAATGGAGAAAAGAAGGGTATTAGCCAAACATTACTAGGGTGATTACCACACCACACTCTGGTGCAAAACCACTCAGTGGAAATACTTATGACTATCTATTTCAATTTTCCATGCAATTGGTTATGTGACAGCTTACAGTATAACTTCCCAAGTTCCTTCCTACATACAGCTTTCTGAATGATTTCGAGAGCATATTAGTGAGGGTCATGTAACAAGAAATGAAAACTACTCTAACATTAACCTATATAAAGGATGCGTATACATGCCTAATCTCTATATAAAATAAATTTAGACCATCACTTTTCTTATTTTAGGGTTCATGCTCAGGGGATTATATCTTTGTTCTACTGTATAAATCATTTTGGAAAAAGTCTCACAATGAAATACAAAGTATTCGAAAGGTATTCTGCAGTATTATTTTTTCCACTGGGAAAATAAGAAAATCATTGTAAACAAGGTCTATGTTGACTTTGGTTGCAGGAAATGTTTGCTGTTCCCAAATACCTTTGACAGAGTGGCAAATTATAATGTGGAAGTTTTTAGCATTCAACTACAGATAACTGAGTGTCTTTGTGTCTGGATCTGGCCATGTACAATGAATATGACTATGGGTTAAGTTATCAGTATTGTTGTTTACTGGTTTGTATATACCTAGAAAAAGTGAGTCTTTGAAAAATACTATGGGGCTAATATCAATAAGGACTCTTTGGATTTACAAGCTATTTGGCAAAAGCAACATGACTATTCTATCTCATCAGTAAATATTCCTCATGCACAAATAACTCCCTGCAAGGACTATGGAAAGGACCAAAATGAAATTTTATAAAAGTCTTTTATGAATGTTCAATTTTAATTCAAAAATGATGAGTCTTTACAGTTGTAAACTTCTCCTTTTCTAGACTCATGAAACTTGTGTAGCCTGTTCCATGCAGAACCAAATTTAATAGTGGAGAATCTTAAAGAAAAGTAGGGACTAGTGACTTGAGCCTAAATATAAATTCATTTGTTACTCAAATATATATGAATGAAAGATGCCTTATGAAAACCAATTATGCATAATGCTGCTAACAAACATTGAAGACAATGGCAAAAGTTCACATTTTCATAGACAATATATATGAACCATTAAAGTTAATGGAAAATAAATGATTGTTTTACTGTTATTAAACTAATTCCAGAAGAAATCAGAGGCAACTATTTGTACAAATTGTTATGTCAAACTTAATATTACACAACATTGATTGAAGTTAAGATGATATTTTTTTTCCAGGGCTGAGAACCGAACCCAGGGCCTTGTGCGCGCCAGGCGGGCGCCCTTCCACTGGGCTAAACCCCCAGCCCCAGATGATATATTTTTAAAGAATAATAATTAAACATGTTAGCCAATAAAGAAAGTATTTATAATATTGTAAAATCAAAGATTACTGATTATCAGTTAATTTGGGGAGACACAGTGAATTAAGATGCTGTGAAGCTATGAAAATATCTAGTTGTTTCTACTCTGTTGAATCCTAACTTAAACTTTCTATGGCAAATTTTACTGAAACTTGGGACCTGAACTGAGAAATAATTCTATTGTAACTTTGACTTTCTGTATATTGCCTTACTTTATTTTAATTATCTTAAAAATCTCTCATGAACTTTTATTATTTATTATACATTCCATTTCTTTCTCATTTTCAGACACGTATAAACTTTATAGGATAATGAAAATGATCTAATAAAGAGAATGCTTTACAAATGAATGGGTTTATGTATTTGAATAAGAACAATAAAGATACATAAAATAAGAAGTCTCTAATTTGACAAAAATCTTATCACATTTGTTCTGAGTGAAAGAGCAAGAGCTATTATATAATATTATGTGAACAATATAAAGCTAATTACATAATAATGACATTGCTGTTCTTTCCTTGGTATTGCTTCTTATTGACCAAGAGAATGCTAAAATTTATAATAATTTGGAACAAATTTATTAAGTAAATTTGCATAGAGTATGCTAATACAGTAATTAGTGACGTCAAATCTTAACTTGAAATAATGTTTTACAGCATTTGTTTGTGTATGGTTCTCATATAGAGATGATTTAATAAATTAAACAGGTGATATGGCTTTTGCAATCAATTGAAGTACACATATTAGGGATGACATTTAAATGATGCATTCTAAATTAATATTTTAGTCATGCTGCTATGTTTACTTTTTAATGACATTAACATGTATTAGTCAATCTAGTTTACATTTTCTTTTTTCAAAATATGTTTTTTATTGTAAAAATTCTGTACAGAGGGGTTACAGTTACATGAGCAAGGTACTGAGTACATTTCCTATTAAGCATTGTTACTCCTCCTTTGTTTTCCCCCTACCATCCCTTCCTTCCCACCTCTACAACTACATTCTCTTTCTCCCTTCTCCCCCTCCCTGCTTAAATTGTAAAGTTTATTTTTCAACATAGAATTTTGTATCTCATTGTTACAATGGGTCAAACTGTATCCCTATTTATGCATTTTGTTTTTTCCCTTTCCCTCCCCAAGCTGGAGAAGTGTATATACAATATGCAGGGCATCGACATCAACTACAATGAAAACAGGGGTTATGCCATGGGGGACGAACATACAAAGAAACAAAAAAAATAACACGGTAATTTCTCAAGTGATGTGAAGTTTGATTTTCATTCAAAGTTTGGAAAGAGACAATTACAGGGCACTGACATCAAGGACCTTTCTCTCTAAGAGTAGTAAGATAACACTATTATTTGACAAGTAAAGAAGTCTAGTTGAAGGACATTCTACAAATCTGATTAAAACTTTCAAGATTGGATCTGTCCTCACGTCTTTTTTGAAACTGGCATTCAAGAAAAAACTATCTTTCTATCCATGTGATTTTACAAAGACTTGTACAATTTTACATACTATTCAAATACTGTCATTCAATAAAATGCATTGCTCAAAAAACCTTTTACACTATCGAGCATGTGAGAACAATATTATCTGTGTAATTTAATTAACAATCTTTTAAAGATCAAAGATCAGAATTCATGCTGATATTTCAATCTCTAATACTCTATATCAAAGATGGATTATTCAGTATATCTTGCACATGAAAAGTTTATGAGGTTCCTTAATAACTTACTCAGTAGTGTACAACCTTCCTCTGTGAAATATCCTGCCATGCCTCACTTCAAGTATGTTATAGACCATGATCCTATAATACTATATGGGTAGAGATTGAGATGTACTTCTTACATTCATTCTCTTTCTAGCTCACCTACAGGTGGAAATAATGATTTTATGTGTATTTGTCACATTTGATTCTCTCAGAATTGAAATAATATGTATCTGGGAACAAACTACAATAGCTGGTATCTTGCATTAGAAAATATTAGTGTTCAGCAAGTCATATTACTTAAGCTTATCTAAAGGATTCAAGTCAAGTCATTCAAGTCAATTCTCTCTCTATATATAATATATATATAAAAATAAACCATATCAAAAGAAATAAAAACAAGCATGATTATAACTATGCTGCTATTATGCCAAATCCATAGTTTGTATATCTAGCAGAAACTTACAGAAGTTCTCCTGCCCTCTTTAATCTGGCTGTATCTTTGCTAAAGTGCATAGTGCATACGTAGTACTACTTATATGTAATCTTCAGAAAGATAGACATGTTAGTCCCATTATTAGTCCCACATAAAATATATTTTCCTTATCTTTAATGTGAAGTGCTCTATAAATTTAGATAACAGTATCTCAATTAATGCCTTATTCCACACTTCGAATGACTTACATGTATACTTTTTCTCCAGATGAATAATAGTCCTCGTCTAAGTAGTATTAGGTTGCACTTGTCAATTAAAACAATAATTGTGACAAATATCATTGAAATGCTGAATAAGCTTAGCTAAGCTTCCAGTGATTGGGAAAAACATAAATTTAAAATAACCTGAGCTGAGCACACATGGCTCATGCCTGTAATCCCAGCAACTCAGGAGGCTGAGATCCGAGAATCAGCTCAAAGCAAGCCCTAGCAGGAAAGTCTGAGAGATTGTATTTTCAATTAAGTACCAAAACACCAGAAGAGGCAATATGGTTTAAAATTATAGTGTGATAGCCTTGAGCAGCAAAAAAAGCTCAGGGACAGTTGCTACTTCAAGCCCTACTCTGACCAAGAAAAAAAAAAAGATGTAAAGAAAGTTGTTAAATGTACAAACTTGTACAAATTGTACTAAGTTTTGAAGAAAGAAACCTGTTAACTTATATTGAAATATACTTTCAGTATTTCCTTTGCTATAAATTCCATTTTCTATAATTATGTGAAACAAATAAATACTGAAAATAAAATTATCACTGAATGGTTGTTCACACCTAGAATCCTAGCTTTGTGGAGGTATACATAGGAACATTTTGACAAAACACCAAAACAAACATACAGCAAAAAAACCTAAGGCCAGGTTCTGGTGGCTCATGCCTGTAATCCTAGCTCCTCAGGAGGCCGAGATCTGGCATCACGGTTCAAAGCCAGCCTGGGCAGAAAAGTCCAAGAGACTCTTATCTCCAGTAAACCATTCAGAAAACTGGAAGTGGAGATATGGCTCAAGTGGTAGAGTGCTAGCCTTGAGCTGAAGAGCTCAGGGACAGTGTCCTGGCTCAGAGTTTAAGCCCCATGATCCACAGGATTAAAAAACAAACAAAAACCCTAATAACAACAACAACCACCAAAAAAAAAAACAAATAGCATATCCAATTTGAGGATGTGCTCAATTGGCAGAGCACTTGCCATTAAAATATGGTACTCAATTCAAACTCTAGGACTGCCAAAATAAATAAATAATGTCCACAAATTCAAGAAATATCAAGGGTCAGAATGATGTACTAGGGAGAAAGGGAAGGAAGATTAGACCTTAATAATTCAGGAAAAGTCTTTCACAAAGGTCATTTATACAGTCCCTTAAAGAAAGAAAAACGACATGAAAACTGTATAATCTGAAAACTATGAAAAGATTGTGTTAGGTAGAGGAGCCTGGCTATTGACCTATGGATTATTCTGTTTGTTAGGACATAGGAAGATAGATAAGGAAACTAGCTCAACTGGTACCATCTAAGTGGAGTTTCCATATATGGATCGAGGGAATTTAATAGACTGTATTGACAGGACTGGGATGTATACTGCCTTTAATAGCAACACACAGAAATGAAGGAGGTCATTGGGTTCAGTGTTATATGGGAAGACGCACAGAAAATCAAATAACTGGAAATGGCAAAACAGATTTATGATTGCTAGATATTATATTCTATAAGAAAGACTGAATCTTTCCATATGAATTGTTCACATTAGAAGAGAGTAGGTTTAACATTCTAACAGAATTTTTCTGTTCCTAGCTTTCAGAGATCATGTCAAGTTACCTTTCGAAGAATCATTTATTAGTTCTTTCTTACTGTTACTATTCATATCTTTCCTTCTCTTATATTTTGCATGAGTGCAAATATTCTTTTTTCAATTTCTTTGTATTTTTTCATTGTCAAGGTGATATATGGAGGGGTTAGAGTTACATAAGTAACGTAGTAAGTACATTGCTTGTCAAACTTGCTACCGCTTCCCTCATTGTTCTCCTATTAACTTTACCAGTGTTTTCTCTTTTCTTATGTCATTTTAATGATAAAGATTTTCACTTTATTTTTGGCTTAAAACTTCTCTACTTCCGTTCTTGAATTATGATTCACATATCTAATTTATAGAGGCATTTATTTATTTAAGTCTGTTTTTATTATGGCTACTTTCTGATTTCACCAGGTTTGTCTTGTCTAAACAATTACCCAGAGATAGAACACATAATTTTAACATTCAATTTGCTTCACTGTAGCAGATCAGGTGGTTTGTACTATACCATTCTGCTACATGGCCCTTTTGCTGTGTGTCTGAGAAAACGGGCCCATTCAAACAGTTACTGAGTATTAGGAGCTGGGAGAAAACTAAAGGGTATGTTTCTAGACTATCTTGACTCACCACGAAATATATTCAGTCTATAACTCCATCATTCAGTTGACTTTCATAAGTTTCCACTTAGACAGTAGATCACCATTGCTTTGGGACTCTGGAATAATTGCACATTTATAGTCTGTAGTTACACTTTCCATTTTGTGAGAGATTTTCTCCCAGTACTCTGGTCACATTAAAAATATTTGATTTTTTAAAAATCAAAGAGGAGTTAATTGTATACTTTTCTAAAATGAACTGTAATACCTGTTCAGAACTCTGTATACTGAATCAAGCCTGGAAATTTAATGTGGGACATTGATCTGTACAATAGTAAGACCCAAATTAGACTGTAGTGTATATGTTGCCAATACTCCATTAGACAATCCATTGAGAATTGTGGCAACAGAGTTGGAATATCAAGATTTTCTCTGCTGTCTTTGAGATTTGTGGTGAACATTGTCACCTGAACTATGTGATTTCTGGGAGCTTATCATGCACCATTACAGTAACCTCCACAAAGGCCATACATCTCATTTAATGAAACATTAATTTTTTTTGAATTTGTGGTGTTCAAACTATCTGGAACATGGCAGTCCAAGTCTACACCCGAGTTCATGTCTTAGGATGTTCATTTTGATACTCATTCTTTGGTGTTTACACTATTAGAAGTAGAACATTTGCTACAAATCCTGGAATACTTTCACTCATGTATATTTTAATGTATGATAAGGACATCTTAGGGTTAAAGAAAAAATAATTTTCCATTAATTTATGGTTGAGCCTACCAGACATAAAATATCTCCAACTCTCCAGACTCCTCAGATCTAGTAAATTATGTGTTTTTTATATCTTCATTAAGCCTACTCCCCTATCATGAGTCCACTTTAATGGGGCATTATGCTGCTCTTCCTTTTGAACACTCTTTTTTAAAAAATTTTATTTTAGCCAGGTGCTGGTGGTTCACGCCTGTAATCCTTTCTTTTTTTTTAATCTGTTTCAGTCTTTTTGCTTCTATCCTTGTATATCCCCACTCCCTTCAGTCTCGTATATTCAAGCACCTCTAACTCTAGATATGTTTGATGTGTCAACTTTGTTCAATATTCTACAAATGGAAATGTTCCCTGGATTTTTAATAGCAAACATCCTCATCATCATTCCTGGCCTCTTAAATCTGCTCTTTGAGTAATCTTATCCTCTTCATGAAAGGTTTGCAGCTGGGAACATTTTCAGCAACCCAAATTGCTTATTTCTGTATTATTTGTAAAAATCATTTCAAGGTCATATTAATACCAGTTTTTTGAATATGCAAGAATCATTGATATTGATTAGTATTTATTTTCTAATATGATTAGAGAACAGGATCATAAGTAGTATATATTCATGTCAGGTAGGATATTTCTATTGTAGTATATTCTGTTGTAATATAGCCCAAAGTTATTTGCCTTCTTGAACATTGTTCAGAGCCACACTGCTCCAATGAATCAGCGAGGGCGTGCTGCTGAAACAAAACACGATGAAAGGAAGAAGTAACCAGTACTGAGAATATATGTATGTATATATATATATATATATATATATATTACAGAAGATGAAAGATGAACTTTAGGAAATGCTGCATCTTGTCTCATACATGATTTATTAATCCCATGGCAGGCCAGCCAAATATCTTTTTGTTGTTGTTAAAGAATGACAAATTCTATCCCTGTTGCATAGAGGGAAGCACCTTGTTGATACAGTTTTTAGTTCTGTAATCAACATGTTTCACAGTTGTAAATATATTGGCTTGGCCAAAAGATGATGAAAACCCAATATATGTCTGTTTCTACTGGTGTGGAGAGCAGGCAAGTGCTCGTCAGCCTATCTTGGCACTGTGAAAGCAATCCTATAGCTGGATCCACATTCTATAGTAACAGAGCTTGAAAATCTGGAAATACACAATATCCAACATATGGCAAATATGCACAAATCAGAATAAAAACCTCACTTTATGAACTATGTCCATGCCACATGGAGTGAAGTATCACATCTTTCAAGGAACTGCTCATGATTTGGAACTTGGCCTTGGCAGACATGAAGTATTTTACCACTGGACATGAAACAAATATGTTTAAGGGAATGTTTGTCATAAGCTGGTTCCCTGAGGACTCTCATATTGTAAAGCTAGATAATTTTAACAGCCTTTTCATGTAAGATGGAAATGATAGATTTCAAGTTGATCCCAAGAAGGAACTCAGGATATGAGTTTGCTATACAATCATGTAACTCAATTCTGTTTCTTCCAAAGGTTTTATCTTCCTCCCTCCCTGAGATCATACATATGTTACTTAGTAAGCAGGTGAACAAGCAGGACAAAGACAAGACTTATTTGTGGATGAGTAAGCTGGGTATGTGGCTATCATTCTTCAAGTCTCAACAGTAAATATATTATACCTACTTGGAAAGTTCATAGAAAGTCAATGGGAATGGAAAGTATTCTCTGTGAGTGGCACTAATTGCTTTGTAGGGAGGGAAACATGACTTGAGTTTAAGAATTTATGCATTCATAAGCAATGAATTGGCTAGGGTTTTTGGTGAAAGACCAGAAAGCAGAAATTTTGAAGGCTGCAAACAAAGATGTTCAGGCTAACACTTTAAAATCTGGCTTATTTTATGGAAAGCATGAAGTGTCAAGATTTTTTTCTATTGCATGTTAACAGTGATCAGAATCCTTCAACTACAAAAGAAGCACAAAACATGAAAGGGTTGGTTGTTCCTTTGATGGCAGTATAGGAATTGAGTGATCAAAACTGTGGACACAATTACATGTATAGGTCAATCAGCTTTGACTCCTACTTATCTAAACTCAACTATCTTTTCATACCTCCACATGCCCATCCTGCCACCAACAGATCTAGAGCTTGAAGCATGTAAATGCAGTATTACAGGTGGAAATTAGGTTCCACGTTTTACTATTTTCATTGTATGGACTCTCTTCAATCCTGAAAGCAACATGAGTGTCTTTCCTGAGCAAATGCTTGCTCTGGGTATGGATTTATATTGATTGCCAGTAGAACTCAGTCAGCACTGCTATCCAGGAACTAATAGAATATCTGATCCTCTGTCCTGTGGTTAGCACAGCATGTATCTGATCAGAGGGCCCAATTTATAGAAAAGTTGTTCAGTCACGGAGACCAGGTCCACGCCTGGGCAGGAAGTGAGCCCCTATTTCAAAAGGTCTGAAAGAGGTTTCCGAGCCTTATTTGCCTACATTTCAAACATGAAAGATCCCAAGTTCATGTCCTAGTACTACAAAATAAGAACAATAGTAATAGTAATAATAATAATTTACCAACGAAGGACCACTTGAGTATCATTTGTGGAAACTGCAGTGTCAGACAACGATATTTTTCCCTACTGATGTCGCTTTTCCTGTTTTCCTCATAGAAATCCCAGAGAAGCTATTGTCTGAATCAGCATACATGGATAGGGGTGAGGTACACGATATATTTTGGCAGTAAATGTACATCTGTTCTGCAGCACTAGATGCTACATCTTGGAAGCCACCACCAATTCCCACCAAGGCCATGTTCCTCTGAGTTATTGATCTTGTCAGATAACTAATGCCACTCATTCGTATTTGACACAGAACTCATGAGGAATTTTGACAGGCATATACCCTACAACAAGCTATTGGTTGAAATGGAAATCCTGCTATTTTTTTTTTCGTGTGGGGGGTGGGGGAGAGCGCGTTGGTGGTGGGGTCTGACCTGCCTTCAATCTTCCTAATCGCTGTCTCTCTAGTAAAGCTTGGAATACAAACATAGAACACATCCTCCTTTTTTGGGCATTTGTCCTATCATCTTGGCATCTTCTTACATAATCCACATAGACCCAACCGAAGAACACTGCAAACAGAATCATTTGCTCAAGATCTAACTGATGTTTAACATTGCTAATTCAAGCTTGATTCATTTAAAACCAACAACAAAAAATGTGGTCAAAATATATTCTTCTCTATAGAAATTTTTAGGAATGGAAAGGCCAAGAAAGTCAGTTAAGTCTGATTTAGAGTCAGTATTTCTAAAACAATAACATTGATTCAAGTATGCCCTTTATTCAGTGCTATGGTGACCTTTGCCCCAAAGTCATATCACTCAATAAAAATATGTAATAGGTACTTTTTCACCTAAAAAGAGAAGGAATATAAATACTATTCCATTATATTGACTGTTCTTATGAGGCTTATATGTTTTCTTAAATAGTGTAAAGAACAGATTCCACAGTATGTTGTATGATATTGAAAACAATTATGATCCTTATTACATTCAACCACTACATCAATAAGATATTCCTTTTTAAAAAAATTTAACAGAATTCCATAGTTGTTTTGCTTTTTCTTTGCTATTACTTGTGCAGTATTGGATCCTATCTGTTATTGTGTGAATTTGTGAAATATAAAAACTACTAAAGAAGTAAAGAAATGATATTGTTCTAATTTCATACAAAGGAAATTTATAGACTTTCATGGGATAACTTATAAAAACTGTTATTTTTCAACCAAGGTCTTTTTCTCAACATTTTTTCTATGAACTACTTGTACAAATATAAATATCTTTATTCCAACTGTAAACCCCAAGTCAAGAGATAAATTCAACTTGAACCCACAGAATTTGTTTAAAATAAATTATATGCTGTAGACATTTGAATATTTCCTTTAGGTTTCTTGCATGTATATTTTTTTGCCAGACCTGGGGCTTGAACTCAGATCCTGGCCACTGTTCCTGAGCTTCTTTTGCTCAAGGCTAGCACTATGCTTCTTGAGCCAGAGTGCCACTTCTGCCTTTTTCTGTTTATGTGGTACTAAGGATTCGAACACAGGGCTTCATGCCTGCTAGGCAAGCACTCTACAACTAAGCCACATTACTACACACTTTTATGTATTTATTACTATGATTGTGTAGGTGTTACATCTAGCCACATAACATTTGAGTTTTTAATATGATATTTCTATTGCTAAGCTTACCTAATGAATCATCTTTAGGGTATGTAATCAATATATGGTCTAATGTGAATATAATATAATATATAGAGGAAAATAATCAATTCATGCCTTTTTAATCAAATGATCATTTCATTAAATGACTTTGTATTAAATGCCCTTAATTTGAAGCCTTTTTTCAAATAATATTACACATGCAGTCAATTCTCAGAAACCTGGAAACTATTTTCACATAAGTGATTTTTTTTAGTCTACAGATTATTTGCAATAACTGATATAAGCTGTCAATGATATTTGATAAAAAGACAAACACATGCATTAGCATATATTCCCTTTTAATTAATTAACTATGACCATTTAAATTGTAAGTAGGAGTGACAAGTAATGGATGTTCTATGCAGATGGGTGATTATTGCTATTAGTGTGTGACATAAATAACCTTCATGCTATGTAAGCTCATCTCCAGCAACACACATCTATTCAGTATCTATATCTGTCAAAATTGCTTGTTTATACAATATCATGTCTTTAAATTTTCAGTGTCTAAAATAATTAAAGGTTTATTTTTCACAATGCACATCCTATTTGCCTTGTGGAGTATTTGCTTTCCATGTCACTGTCACTTTCAACCATATTTGAATGATTCTCCATCCTGTGGGTTATAACTATTCACTATCACAGAGGAGAGAATGGTAGATGCCATGAGGGAAAGATTAGTAGATGCCATAACAATTTAATTGTCCATCCCAGAATGACACCTATCCCTTCTACTAACTACACAATGGCCCCATTCCAATGAAAGGAAGAGCATGTTGGGGGCCCTAAGATCACTCCTACGCTTGATTTCTCACAAGGACTCAGAGAACTTAGAAGATGGTACCATTCTTGACTAGTATTAATTGCACTGAAATGATTCAAAGTAAAATTATAAATCTAAAGCTACTTAGGGAGAAATCTGAAGTAATACAAGCACACTTCCCAAGACTCTTTTCTCAGTGGACCACACAAAATATCCACCAATAGTAATTTGTAACAATACATGCCAAATGTTGTCTACTGGAGAAGTTCATTAGAGATTCCTTGCCTAGATTTTTAATTGCAGATTAATCATACAGGTACCTTATACTTTGAATATACAAATATTACACACACACACACACACACACACACACACACAAAATCATGATAGATTTCAATATTCTTGATTTTCAGGGAGAAATATATATCTTAATACAATGAATGAGGATAATATGCATGTTACAATTAATACATTAATGAAACATTGATGTAAAGATCAATATGCCAATCTATCTAAAAAGATGTTCATCTCAGAGTTGTTAACAATGTTGGAAATGAAATTTACATCTTTGGGGGAGGGGAAGTGGGGTAACACTGTTCAAAAGGAATTGTAGTCATTTCCTTACGTAACTGTAACCTCTCTGTGCATCCCTTTTATAATAAAAGGAAAAATCAACATCAATATAAAAAGATATAAACAAAATACTTATTTTGAGATAAAATTAAGAATTTTATTAATTAATTAATTAAATTATGAAATAATTAATAAAATTAAGATAGAAGAATTAATAAAATTAAGATAGTAGCATATATCTGTTCATATCTAGTGTAAATAAATATTGAGCTTTCCAGGATCTTCAGTGTCACAGGGAAGTGGTCGAACAGAATAAAGGAAAGTTTTATACATTTTTCTTTACATTTAATTATACAATGTAAACATACTGATAGTGATATAGTGACAGGAGTGGAGAAACACACTTACCCTGAACTTGGAAAAAAGTTGTAATACCATGGACTGTGACTAACTCTGGGGCTTGGGCTTAAGGAGACTCTGAATTTCATTATGCACTGTCCAATAATATCAAAGCAATTTACAGTGATGATTGTTACTTTTGAAACAGTAAAGGAGAATGTTATTACAATAAATTGTAGTTTTTAGCATTGTGAAGAATAAAGCAGAGCAACTTGATGCAAATAATGACACGTAGCGGACATTTTTAGGAAAATTGAACACAATGTCTCTTAATGTGTCCTTCATATAATGCATTTCTAGATTTCTAATGTTCCTTTAGGTCCATCTCATGATTTTCAAAGTATAAATGAGCAATAATATGATTTGAAATTTACAATATAAGACAAAAATAGGTAAGGAAATGAAGAAAATTCAAGAATAATTGTGTAGAAAGTTTACACTCTTATGCTCTCTGCATACCAGCCATCTCTATAAAATCATGAAATCTAAAGCTTTTGAGTTATGCTAGCATATCTATGTCTTTACAAGACTACAAAACACTAAGTAGTCTAGTGGCTTTATTGCTGATTTGATTCTAATGTATAAAAAGGATAAGAGGATAGGATGCAAATATGAATGTTTTCCTTCATCTTTTATTTAATCATTGCTGCACATTCATTTGCCTTGAAGATCAGTCCTTAATTTCAGCATGTGTTGACTGGTTATAGATACATGAGTAATTTCATTAAGGCAAATTAAATCAACCATGACACCTTTACCATATTCTACAATGCCTTGCTATGTTTAAAACCCTTATCTTTTCACTTTTACCACAACCCAAATGATATGTTAATGTACAATGCTACACTGTGTTTTAAAACATGGATCATAGATTAAGGGGTATGTGTGTGAGAAAAAGGGAAGGAGCTGGAGAAAAGAAAGGAGAAAGAAAGATGAAGACAATCAAAGGGGAGAGTTGAAGAAAGAGAATGTCTATCTTCTTTCAATATTAGAGAGAGGGCAAGTTTTTCACTGTAACAATTTGAAAAGGAGCAAAGTTGTTTCACTGTTCAGGATGGCAGGGTTACTTTGTTTGATGGAAAGCTTAGTAGCTCAGTGTTTGGGCCCTTTCATTAAGAATAGAAAACGATGACACTGAACCCTGAACCTAGACCTGACATCTTCATAGTTGATTTACAGTAACATTTGCGGAGAGGAAGGTCACTGTGCTGAATAAGCTGCTAATGTGGCTCAGAGAGAAGGTCATGTGTATGCACTGTTAACTACTCATCACTTTAGGAGTAAAGAGAATTTAGAAACCAGAACTTGACATTTGCAGAGAATTATTATAGTGCTAACCAGTTCAAAGTATTTGTTCTTGATACCTACAAAAGAAAGAGCTATTTTCTCTGAAGTTTTCAGGCAAAATTGCTGCATCAAAGTTTAATCATTATCTAGTCAAAAAATACTCAGGTAAGGCTGATTCTAGACAAATAAATTTTAAAGAATTTTCTTATTGCCTTTTATAACAACGGCAAATGAAAGGTAAATGTTAGGAAGGGCAAAATCTGGAGTATGTAAAATGCTTTTCTCTTCTTCATGCTACAAGAAAAATGGCATTTATTGTTACATATCATTGAGCTCATCATATTTGATAGATTTCTAACTTCTCAGGGAGTCTTAAAGTGGAATTCTTTGAACAAACACACATAGACAAATAGACAAACATGCACACAAATATACATACATCATGAAATGTAAAATTCTTTGCTTTCCAAAATATCAGTCAATTAAGGTAGCTTATTTGTCCGCAGATTTCAACGGAGAAGTAAAAAATATCTGAAAAACAAAGACTTCAAACAAAGAATGAAAAAAGATGAGAGGCATAACTGTAAAGTTCTTCTTTATAATGGTATGTCATCAAAATTCATAGGAATATTAATAACCATAGATATTTCCTCTCATTTTAATATCATTCTCTCTAGGCATATTTTATGTTCCTGGTTATCACTGGCCCACCAATGTCCTCTAATATAGCTATATCTTATGTATTTTACATAACATCTTCTAGGCTACATTCTAAGCTGTGGCATTATCTGCACGTATTTGTCTACACATTGTTTATATGATTTCTCACTGGGTTCACTTGAAAGTATATTTGTAAAAACAGCAGCAGCAGCAACAACAATAACAAAATCCTGAAAGAGAAGCAGCAGTGTAGCAATTGTAGGGACATTTATTTTGCTACCTGTCAAGTTGCATTTCAAGTTATACCAATTTATATTCTCACTATCACTGGATTAAAGACATCTACAGCCATTTAATAATTATATCAATTTTAAATACTTGTTTACTATTTTAACCTCTCAATTATTAGAGTTAGCTACTATTACTAACATTATATTACAAATGAAGTCCCATGTTGAGAGGTATTTCACTATTTTCTCACATTTTTATTAATATAAATTAGTTTTATAAGTGGTCTCATTTTTGTAGCCTATAAATTCTTATAAGTTACTTTTATCAGACTCATCTCCTTTGCCTTTCCTTCATTATCCCTCACCAATTCCCAAATCAATGTCATTAGACTCCATTATTTCATTTTCACATATACACATACAATATCTTGCCCATAGTTACCTTCTTCTACCATTTCTGTTCATCCCCTTTTATCCCATTGGGGTCTACATACTGGAAAACTAAATGCCACTTTGGTTTTAGTATGCTGAATTTCACCATGATGTTCCACACATGAACATTTCATACTTTTATTATAGTCCTCTTTCTCAAACTCCCTGACCCAATCCCCAGCACCCCAAATATTCAACAACTTTCTGTGAGATTTATTTTGTGACCTTCATTCACAGATTCATTGTGTTTCAATATTGTTCACCCTGTGAGATTCTCTTTTCCTTCCCTTACTAATCCTCTGTAGCTGATCCATTTATTTATTTTAATTTAAATGACTGCCAAACAGGTTAGGAGCTGACTGTAGAATGAACACAATAGCACCTGCTGCATGGAATGTGACCATTGGCCATTTCCACCTTCACCACAGAAATCTGTATGAACATCAATGATGGAACAATCACATTGGGCCAAAAATTCTTGAGGCATATTAAAAGGTTCATGTTTTATAGATATTTTGAGTCTTATTTTGTGTTCTTTATTCCATTCAGTAACAAACATTTAATAGCCCCTACTTTTCCTTACTTTCTTGGAATGGACTCAAAGCTATCTGAACATTTCTCTTGCATTGCGCTATCTAAGGTTTTTATTATTGTCGTGATGATGTATAGATGGGTTATAGTTACCTAAGTAAAGTAATAAGTACATTTTTATCAAATTTGTTATTCCTTCCCTCATTTTCTCCTAATTTCCCTCCTCCCCATGCCCCAATCTCCAGTTGTACAGATAATTTCCAACATATTGTTTGTGTATATCACTGTTGCATTGTCTATTCCTAAGTTATACATCAAATACTTTAGCTTCTCCAGTTTCTAAGTTTTGATTGTTCCATCTTAAAAAGTAAGGTAATTGTCAAGGTTAATCCTCACAAAATAAATGCACAGTAAGTGCTAATCTATCGTTATTATCCATACTATTAAGGATCAATTCCTTTGTCTCACTTTCATAATAGAAATCTTTTTTAGCTTATAAGACCATGAAAAGGATTAGATTGATAATTAATGTGATTGAAAACATTTTAAGATAATATATTCTAGGCAATTCTAATTGAATTCAATAGTTTTAATAATGGAATAGCAACCAAGTGCTATGGGATGCCAAAAAGGAGACTGATGAACTTTGAAGAGATGTTAGAAAATGTGAGACAAATGCTTTAGCATAACATTATTTAAAAAGTATATTTAAACAAAAAAGAACAAGTTGGAGTTTTTGTTTGTTTAAAATGTACATATAATTTTCTAGGAAATCTAGAGGAACTAATTGAGAAAAAATAGTCAAGTTCTTCAAGTTCTTTGGTTGATGCTAGTATGAAACTGTAAAAAAAATCATCTGATTTTTTTCTTCTGTAAGTAGAATTATATCCTGGAGATCTGAATAATAGAATAGGATCTTTTGTCCTCTCATACTCTAGGTCAGGATTTTATGATTTGTTTGGAGTGCTTATAATAGAAGCTTTCCCAAAATAAAATGTGAGGGGAAGACTTTGCTTAATCAAAATCTTCAGGTTAAATTCTTACTATAAGCTTAAAGGCATTCTAAGAGAAACTGTAGTGAAAAAAGTCACATTTTGTGATCTGAGTTATGATCGAGTGAAAGACAAAACAAAAACAAACAGGAGTGGGAATCACAATTTCCTTCTGCTTGGAGCAATTTTTGTTTCTGTCTTTAAGAGATGACATGGCCAAGAACATTACAAGGGCTGCTAGGCTTGAGGCCAAAAATTTATGGAACACCTTAAAATGTTTTATTTGTTACTCCAATAATCCCTAGGCTGGATTCCAAGAACAATAACCCCTAGAGAAGTGTCAATTAGGCTATCAGAGACTATTTCCACTCATTGGAAAATATTATTTCAAAAGTCCCTTGTAAAAACAGGGAAAGTGAAGCAAAGTAAATAGGTCTCTTGAGAAGAAAAATAGGAGAGAGAAAACATGGTCTTTGCTCTGAAAATATCTATGGAAAAAGGAAATAAATGTAGTATCACTATTATGCTTTATATGTCCATAAAATATTGCTATCTTTGCACATGATTCATGTCAATAGGATAAAACAAAATAAAAATAAGAACCTTTAACCAACTGAAATTCATCTGAAAACTTAGAAAAATCAAGTGAAAAATCTGTCCAACCTCTGAGGAGGTAGTCTTATAAAATCCCTGTGAAGTGCTATCTTTTATAATAGCCATTTGAGAATTGCAAGTTGTATTTTAAAAAGGCAATTCTTAAGAAAACTTGTCAGTCTTTACTGTAAACATAATCTAATAATTCAAATGGGCATCACGTAGACAAGAATGCACACCCTTCTGCCAACAAAGAAAAATATCCTGTAAAACATAACACTATTAAGAAAAAAAAAAGCAAACCCAAGAAAAAGGAAACACTAAGAAATTTTCTACTAAGCAGAGAAATTGGGGGGGGGTGCTCTTCAGCAAATCTTCCCTTCCACAAAATACATTCAGCACATTACAACACAAGACCAGAGCCCATTAATTATGATCTCAGTAGATGTGGATGGAAGAAGATGAAGGAACACCTTACATTTTCCTATTTTTGATGCATGAGAAGTTAAAATAGCTGTTGGTAAAGCAGATGTTGACCCAAAGATCGACAACTCATGTAAGTTGTAATCATGTAACAATTGTGAAGTTGATAAAATGGTTCAATATCTAGGGATATAACCCTCAAATTCAGCTGGGAAACTGAATCCCAACTATATCTGGAGACTCTAAATTAGAAAAATGTAACAAGATCTCACAAGAGTCAACAGAACTAATGGAACTTTAAAGAAAACTTCATGGTCTCTTAGTTCTTTACTATATGTAATGCAGATGGCTATTTAGTTTCGTTATAGTTATGTAAAACATTCTTTTTTTTTTTTGGGTCCAGTCGTGGGGTCTGAACTCTGGGCCTGAGTGCTGTCCCTCAGCTCTTCAGCTCAAGGCTAGCACTCTACCACTTGAGCCACAGTGCCACTTCCGGCTTTTTTCTTATGTGGTGCTGAGGAATCGAACCCAGGGCCTCAGGCATGCAAGGCAAGCACTCTACCACTGAGCCAACTTCCCAGCCCAAGACATTCTTATTTATTTAAAAGAGATAATAATTGTACTAACTTCTGGGCTGTTGCAATGATTAAGCTATTTAAATTTACATAAAGAATGCAAAAGAGTGTTTTCCACATTGTACACTTCAACTAATATTGGATATTAGTACTATTTCTACTGAGATTTCAATCTTCTTCTGTCTTTTGCTCATTATTCAGACTGCCACAAATGTTCAGAATACAAATTACATAGAACTCCCATTGCAACTAGGATGCAAAAGCTGACCTGAGGTCTGTTACAAAAGTAACTAAATAGACATCACTGTATCTACAGGATATTTCAGGAACATTCCAATTGGTTCAAGATTACTTTTTTCTTTTTCTTTTACTTCATACACAATGTCAGGACAGCATATTAATGCAGGAAGATAATGATGGGATATATAGATAACCTATAACAGCTGCCCTGAGAAATGTCACTAGAATATTGAGATTATAATAACATCAGAGATCATAAGTTGCCAATGAAATAGAATGATCAGGGAAATAGTAGAGGTATTGGAAGCTTTTACTGAAATATGAAACTCACAAGAAGTCAACATGTGCTTTTTGTAAAACTTTGCCAGTATACTTGCTTGATGGAGGTCACTTGCATTTATGAACTATTCAGTTTCAATAGAACACAATAAAGGGAAACACAATGCATGTCAAACTAACATTTTCTTCACAATAAAGTATGCCTGAAAAAGTTATCTTTGGATTCTGCTAATCATTGTCACTTAAAAACTCACGCTCACACTTCCTCCAATGTGTATGTCACCTGATCTCCACAACACCTGGCAAATCATGCTTTAAGTTGTAAAGCATGATTACACATGCTTACACAACTTTTGTTTTTTGATTAAATCTAGTTAGTCATTTAGGACTACCATTCAATGATAATAGGTATCCAAAAGCAGGTTTCTCAAAACCTGCTTATGAGCCTGCTTATGAACTACCACAAAATACAGCTGCTATGGGAACTCTGAATAGGAGGCAAAATGAGCCAGAATGAGGCTGTGAATATCACACTAGTAATTATTAACATTGAGTCTATTGTTAAAGATGATCGAATTTTGTTTAGATAAGAATAATGCAATTCTACCTACATTCCTTTGAATGCTACTCTCTTGTGACTTTTTAATATGTCTTTTTAGCCTCCTGGTGAATATTTTATTCATGGCGCCAGATCACAAATGGCTTCCTCTGACATTCCTAAATCATGGTGACTGTCATTCTCAAGCAGACTGTCATAAGGTATCTCTTTACTCTCGCAGTCTCCTGGAGTTCCATTTCTCCCAGTACAGACTTTTTTCCTCTGAAACAGGATACAAAAAGCACAGAAATGGTGGGACAAAGAGTGAATAAAAGCAGCAATGAGTGATACTCACTAAACACCAAGTTGTAAACGAACTATAAAACTTGTGGTGGAGGGATTGTGGGAGAAAGAGAGGGACAAGGTGACACTTTTCAAAAAGAAATGTGCTTATTACCTGACTTATGTACCTATAACCCCTCTGTACACCACCTTTACAATAAAAATAAATGAATAAATTATTTTTAAACATTGCATTTTCAACTAAGGCTGCATTTTAACAAGAGTTTTTGATGGCTTGATTGTAAGAGAACATACATACTACAAAACAAGTCGTGACTTGAACAAGGAAAGATTATGTATATAAATCCTTAAGACACAAGCTGGTCTGTAATGGCTGTAATGGCTGTAATCTTAGCTACTCAGGAGGCTGAGATCTGAGGATCACAGTTCAAAGCAAGTCTGGGTAGGAAAGTCCATGAGACTCTTATCTTTGATAAACCACCAGGAAACAGGAAGTGGTACTGTGGCTCAAATGGTAGAGCTCTATCATGGAGCTGAAGAGCTCAGGGAAAAAGCCCAGGCCCAGAGTTCAAGCCTCATGACCGAACACCTCCACCAAAAAAAAAAAAGTCTCATTAAGAGATAAATTTCAAAGTAAAATGATGAATAAGATGCAATAATATATAACTATAGATTTTTTGATTTGGATATAGGAGTTACTCTATTGGGGGCTAGCATGACTATTAAAATTTAGAAATCCATTTTAAGTTTACTATAGAAGATTGGTGTATTATAAATTTTAACTTATATGATATTTCAGACTCTTCAAAATACTTTATATTTAGCCACTGTAATGAAAGAGCCAAAATTTGTGCTTTTATATTTCCCTTGTGCAAATATATTAGCAGGTAACTGCTAATATCTTAGCAATTCAACTACGGCTATTAAGAAATTAAGGATATATATTTGATCTGTGTACAATTATATTTAATAGTAGGGTTTTTCTAGGATAAAGGCTGAAGAAATCTGGTGTCTTCTAATTAATGTTGTTTTAACACTTAGCATAAAGCAGATGACTAAGCAAAGATTATAATATGAAGTAACAGTTTTGACTTGATCCACATTGTATATGCAAATCTGAGAAAGACAATGATGAAACAACTTACTATAATTATTCAGATATACCAACAATCTTATTGCAAAGCCCTTTTATTCAAGTTGAAGTTATGAACTTCCAGTTTGAAATAAATGTGAAATAAAATGTCTATTTGCCTATTCTACTTTAAGATCATACATAGACGAGTGCTCCATTCCAAAATAATGTATAATTTACTTATTTTGATAAGAAATTAAGCCCTCATCCTGAAGAATATGTAACACATTTCTTTATGTATCAAAAAATACTTTCATGTGAAGTCATAATTGCTAGAGGAAATTTTTATTTTTAAACCATTGCAAAGATTAGCAGGTCATTTTGAGCACAGTTAGAATTTTATAATTAAGGACTTGATTTTTCACATCTTTACTGAATTAGGTATTGCTGCAGCATATTGCCCTGGAAAACAGTGATTAGTAAAATGCACTCAGCATAAAACATTGCATTTCTATCTTTTATTTCTGTGTCTCAATAGGAAGAGACAAATAATTAGTATACTCATTCTAAAATGAGGTAATTGCTTTGTAAAAGTTAATTCTTACTTTAGGAATAATGATTGAATTTTAACTATGTTAAAATAGGTATGTTATTCCTTTGGCAGTTTCAAATGAAATTCAGCAAATTATAGGAAGACTAAAAGTATCTAGTTTTATTTAAAAATTAGGTTGAAAATAATAGTTCACTTTTTAATTGTTATTAAAAATATTAGTTTAAAAATAATATTTCAATGTAGATAAAAGAAGGTGCTCACTGACATCTGCTAGAAAATGTATGGTGGATACAATGTAAAATAAAACTTAATCTGGGGCCTTAGGCATCCTGTTTAGCTATCAAGGGAGACAGATGTATCTGCCAAGGGTCCGACACATATTAATTTATCACTAGCTGAGCTTTGGCCCTTAACTTTACTTTGTTGCCTAAAATGGTGACTATATGTGAATTACAGTTAGTAGTTTGGATCTCCAGTCTCTAGATAAAAATAAAACCACTTTGAGGGGATTCATTGATCCATTACCCATAGGACACCACACACACACACACACACACACACACACACACACACACACACTAATTTGTAACAGGAGTTGTTACAATATTGACCATAAGGACAGGTAAAGAAACATTTTTACCTCAGAGTTTAGAATGGATGATTTAGCAGCTCTAAATTATATCCAGTAATTAAGGAATACCAATTCATATAGTTAACTGTTCTTTCTTTTTAATTTAAATTTAATTTTATTGTCAAGGTGATGTACTCCTTTCTTGGACTGAGGTAAACTAGTTGAGTATCAGCTATTGATTTCACTCCTTCCTGTTTGCTTGTTACCAAATTTTTCTTTATTTGAAAATATAATCAGGAATACCATAACACTTTATGTTTATTCTAAGCATGTGGTTAAAATAATTCTCCAGATATGCTCTTTATGAAAAAGACAAAAGCTTTGTGGCCCATTGACATAGATTTAGCCGAGTTTAAACAGCTGATTTTTTTGCCACATGCAGAGTGTGCATTTTATATTTACTATAAAATGTGGAGCTACATTTTTAGCCTCCCAACTAATAACAGTATGGAATTAAAAATACTAAGCTCATAATTAGAGTCTTCATATTATTCTTTAAATAATCATTCCTAATCAAATGTACTTTATATTGCTTTAATATTGTAATGTAACAGTAAATGTAAAACTCTTCTGAAGAAGTCCAAATGAATGTGTTTGTGTGCATTAAATATTTTGTGCCAGTGACAAGCTATTTACAATTTTATATCCACAAACCAATGTTTGTAATTTTATTAGTTGAATCAGAATTATTTCTGGGTAAATATTAGTAAAATTATAAGTATTCTTATCAATTTAGTGATTTCTTTTTAACTGATGCATAGAAACTTTTTCTTCCAAGTAACTCATATGAAGTTGATAAAGAGGCTTTTATAGAAAGCTAAAAAATGAAAAAGAAATCTACATAAAAACATACAAATGGAGGTGTCACCTATTATCTTAATTATTCAAAATGTTGAAAACTGCAGGAACTCTGTTGAAAGCCAGTAAGGACCAAAAAGTCTGTGAGTTGCAACTAAGAAATAAGCAGCAAAAAGCTGAACTGCAAATGGGGCTTAAATGGCAAAACACCAGCCTTGAGACAATGAAATCCTGAATTTAACTTCCAGTACTGTCAATAATATGTAGATATCATTGATATTATAGCACTTAAGCAATATTACTATATTAAACTAACAGTATCTTTACTGAATAGATTGTCTAGCGATCCAGAAGCATTAAAATATTTTTTAAAGTGAACATCTAAAACCGTACAGTTCAATGAGTCTTGAAAATTATATGAAATCTTATCTTCTATCCTACTGTGTGGATAGAAACTTGTTATTTACTGGACCCATTTTGCCTTCACTTTTTTCATTTTATACCCCAGCACAAGAACATGGCTGACTTGACTTTTGGTTAGTATTTTACCTTTTCCAAATATTTTACAAATAGAATAATGTAGTACAGATCCGTCAGTGTCATGTGTCTTTCACAGAGCATCACAGCAGAGTTCATTTGATCTAAATGTAGATTATATTCCATTTCACTTATGTGCCACAATTGGTTTACCCATCCAGCCTTAAATTTAACAGTGGTTTTTCAATATCATCAATAAGATTTCTTTGCTGTCAACTTTGGAAAAGTGTCCCAGTTTACCATGTTGAATAACATTATACAGAAATTAGTAACCATATTGATGTAGAAACTTTAAGCTTAAGGCTTTACATCTGTACAGAAGTACCACAGTGTATTAAATATGTATGGACTTTTCTGTGTGGGTTTGATTACAGAGTCAAAATATTCTCTAAAACATAACATTGCAGTAAACACTATGGCAAAACTATATTTAATACTATAAGAAAGTGCAAAGGTAGGTTTTAAGGATGCTATATTCCTAAGCATTCAATCCCATTTCTTCTACCTTTTCCCCAGTGAGTTGTACTATGCATGATGGTTATACATTAAATTTTCTAAGAAGTAACTTGTACAAATGGAAGATTAAGCACTGTATAAACAAGAAAAATGTTATGCTGGAGCACAATTATTCATCATTATCTTTTATATTCTTCCCTTTTTTCTTTTTTCCCATCTTCTTATTTTTTCTCACTCTTGTTATTGAGAATTCTTTTTCTTTCCTACCTCACATTTTTATTTAGCTCAGCAGGAGCAATATTACTTTTGTATTTTATCTTCTGCTTAGCAGCTTTGAACCATGTGGTTAGGATCTGGTGGTCTCTGGCTTTTCTAATTTGCATCACTTAAGTGATTGCTTCTCTCTGTGCCATAGACACAGATGTTCAGTGTTTCCTGCAACAATTTTTAAATCAAGATTATGTTAGATCCATGCTTTTTATTTGAATTTTATAAACAATTTACGGATTTATGAGAAGCTTATGTTGAGTTCCTTTTAGCATGTTAATGAAAATAAGGAAAAATGTAGCTAGAATAACATATTACAAGTATACACTCTCCATTTAAATATAATTTAACTTTTCTCAATAATGTCACTCTTTTTACCTTAAAGTTGCTATGTTATATAGTTTTTTATTTACTTTTATGTATTTCATCTTATATATGAAACAGCATTGCATTTTAATTACTTTTTCGATTTTCATTTCCAACCGTTCATTACAAGTATGAGAAATAGTAAATATTTGCAAGTCATCCATTAATTCTGTTATATTGTTAGGTCACCTATTAGGGAAAGTTGCTATTTTTGTTGTTCGTTTGAAATTGTCTATTAGATTATGATACTTTCTACAAATTAAGACAGTTTCACTTTTTTTAAGCTGCAGGCATTTTGTTTCTTCTATCTGGCTTACTATGTTCACTAGAGCGGCGCAAATACCCTTATTCTAATACAAATCTCAAGCAGAGATTCCAGCATGATTAAATACGAGGTTTACTATTTCATTACTATTGTTTTTAGGTAAATGTTATTAGGTAGAAATAATTTGTCTTTTATCAAAGATTATTAATTCATTGATATGATAATCATAAGTTATCATTTTAATTTATCTATAATTATATATATATCTTTTTAGTGTATATGGATTTCATTGGTTTTTAAGTTCATACTTACAAATAGTATTTATGTATTGGTAGTATCACTGCACTTATTTATTTATTTATTTTGGTCTGTTGTGCTTCTTGAACTCAAGGCCTGGGCACTGTCCTGAGGCCTTTTGCTTAAGATTAGTGCTCTACCACTTTGAGCCACAGTGGCACTTTTGGTTTTTGAGTGGTTAACTTGAGATAACTCTCACAGGGACTTTTCTCCTTGGCCTGGCTTTGAACCTAGATTCTCATATCTCAACCTCCTAAGTAGTTAGCATTACAGGTGTGAGCCACCGGCATCCAGCTAGTATCACTGATGATTTTTGAGAAATTTTCTCTGTACAACATAGAGAGTGTACCTTCAATGCATGTTTTTCGAACAGCTAATAAAAAAATATTACAGAACAACTGTGATGCAAACTGTGCCTGGGAAGGTTGGAGGTTATTTTTGTGTTTTATTTTTTTTAATTGGTGTTTTGGGGGAAGTGAGGAGCTGATGTAGTTTCCTTGACCTAATAAATTCAGATCTTCACATTAAGCACATAAAGTAGGTCTGCTTGAGTTTGAGCAATTGAGATATTTTAATGGATTGGAATGGTTATGAAGAACATAAAGTAACTTATTATATATCCATATTATATACTTATATCTGAAGGATACAATGATATTCTTTACTATTTCTGAAATTATTTCTTGTCTTTTTTGAACTTTATCTGTGTGGACAATAATTAATTGTATTGGTTTATTTAAAGAACCAATATATTTTTGTTTATTTCTTTTGTATTTTTATATCATCGTTAGTTTGCTTTTCTATTTCTAGTTTTTTTTCGTATTAAGCATGAGTAAGTACTTTCAATAAATTTTTAAGTATTTAAGTAAATAATCATTTCTGAACATTGACTATCTGCATGCTACAAATCATGAATACTTAAGAATCATTATAGTCTCTAAATTCAGAGCAAATACTGAAATAGATGACCTAGAATCATTACTCCTTATAGAAATAAATTAGCTAAATGCATAGCACATGCTTCAAGTAGATTATATTTTTATATACCAAAGTTAATAGTGAAGTATTATTTTGAAAATTACTGCTGGATAAAACATTTTTAGAATTGACCCCATTTCATCTTGCATCTCTTCAGAAGATCTGAAAGAAGAATTCTGTTATTTTGTTTACAGATTCTTCAGATGTTTTTCTGTTGTTGAATTTCTCATGCTTTAATATATAGTTTCCCTTCACTTGTGACCTGAAAGTATTCATCCATTTTATATGTTCTCAAGCTATTTAAATTGATGCATACTTGTTAAATCATACAGTATGAATTAAAATTGTAATGGTTCCAAGGGCACTAGTAAAGGATGCATGCTCTTCTGTTTCTGGGCTATGTTTTATAAATATCAATTAAGTCAAGTTGGTGCTGATTATGTCACACATCTGCTTAATGTTTTTTCTCTATATATTCTGTCAATTTATTACTATTGTGGGCTTATCTATTTCTTAACACAGTTTTATTAGTTTTTGAAATAGTATTTTCTGTGCATTAATGTCTAGTATTATCATATCCTTTTGCTGATTGTGACCTTTATAATGAAAAAACTATCTTTTTTACCTCTGAAAATATTCCTTGATTTGAAATCAATTTGGTATGACCTTAATACAGTCAAATCACCTTTTCTTTATTAATTTATTAATCACCCGCCTGTGTAAACACATCAATAGGCAGGCCAAGGTTTTAAAGATGTTATAGTTGTACCTTATTACTGGAATCCAAGGCACTTAATTGAATAGATATCAATTGATAGTGCTATGAGACTAGCCTGGGAGGAAGATTAAGGAGACCATCATCTCAAGGAGGAAGCTAGTATGGTAGTAGTGTGTCTTGAATCTCTTCTACATGGGGAACTTGGTTAGAACAATTGCAATCTAACTGTGGTCCTAAGGAAAAACTTGAAACTTTAGTTGGGAAAAAACATAAAAAAGCTGAGGTGTGACTAATGGTAAAGCACCTGCCAAGCAAACAGGGGCCCCAGGGTTCAAACCCTTGTACCACACATATAACATTGTTATAGAGATGGATATATCAGGATTTTTTGTAGGGTGATGATCAGGTACATTTTATTTCAATGTGCTTGTTATTTACTGAATCTATTTTAAATGCATGCTTAAACATTTTAAACTACTTTTTTCCTCCCACAGGCAAATTGCATGTTTACAATATGAAGTTTATCTTCTCTGTATCTAAATATATTTTTGTTTTATTATCAGAAAAGAAGAAACCCTTTTGATCATTTGTTAAGTTGATATTTTCTTCCAAAGGGAAAAATAACCTTCACATTTAGTGAGTCATTTTAAGTAGCCTACGTAATTGCAGGAAAAGCTCAAACTAGAATATATTTAAATGCTCTTTTCAAACATTTGATTTCATTAAAATTACATAAGTTTCTAAGATCATAATATTTTAAGGACATTTCTGATGTGTATATTTGAGTGTTGATTAATGTCATTCATGATGAGTTTTTTTTATCTTTGATCATAACAGCAGTGGAGAAATTCTGAAACTTTCACTAAGAAATGTGATGTGTATAAGATATGATTAAGTTTCTACTGTATAATAATTAAGCACAAAATATAAGATATTCAGAGATGGTTCTCACAAAGTAATATATTATGCTCCATTAAAACTGTTTGAAATCACTCTAGAAAGGATAATGTTGACTTAAATGTAAACCTGCCATCATTACCAAAGATTTAAAACTTTTAGCAAAAATGACATTAAACAAACACCATATTTGATTAAGCTTCCTTTGTATTAAAAACAGCAAAATCAAACTTCTATGAAAAATTAAAATGTGATTATTATTCATTCTGTTTTAACTTGTTTGTGCATGAATGACAGTAATAATGAAAAAAGAGAAACGTAAAGAAATTTAAGCAAATAAATGGAAAACAGCAATTTTTAAACTAAATAGTTAATTTGTGGAGGAGAAGGGAAAAAACAAATTGTTTAAATAGGGATACAGGTGGACCCATTGCAACAATGAGATGTATAAGGCATATGTTGAAAACCAAACTTTACAACTCTAGAGGATGGGAGGGCAGGGATAGTAACAGGAAACCAAGGAGGAGGCAACAATGCTTGATAAGAAATGTACTCATTACCTTGCTCATGTAATTGTAACCCCTCTGTGCGGTATTTTCATGATAAAAAACTTATTAATTGAAAAAAATAAAAATAAAAAAATCTTAAGCAGGAAATATTTTGAATCATATCTCAGGAGAAAATTCTGGGAAATACTGAAGACATGGTATTATATAACTTTGAATCCTTCCCATGAAAGATCATTCTTATTATATCAATAAGACATCCATAGTACTGTATCTTCCCATGTTATTAATAACATACCACACGAATATCATATATCCTATCTGGGCAGTAAGAGTACATAATCTAGAGAGCTTTTAACTGATTTCTAGCTTAGATGCCAACATTACATTGATTCAATGTATACTAAAAAGAGTTAAAATGTGCTAACCTTATTTTATATAAAGAAATTATCTCAATGTTTTTGCACTGTCAAAAATATTTATAATGTTTATCATTGTGTCATAGTTGGTTAAGCTCCTATTTTTTTAAGTTTCAAAATGATGAACATAAATTATTGCAAGAATCTAATAATGCTGCTTGTGTTAAGTCACAGACTTAAGTAAAAATGTGTAGCTTTTCAAAGGGACACACATAACATGAGCAAATGGGTTATACAAGTCAGTATCCTAACATTAGAGTTGTAGGCCCTTGATCTTTTTTCTTCTTATTTTGAATTGTTCTCTATGAAATATGGTAGAGTCATTTCATAAGAAGATAGTTCTGTTTAGCATAAAATAGACCCAGAAAAGGAGGAGAAAAAGAATAATACCTCATAGTAATTTTGATCACTATGTGCTTTCTCTACAGGGTAATGAAATGGCTCTTGCATATGAAGATGAGATTTTTTTGTTATTTGGTTTTTCTCTCTCCTCACCATTCCAGTTCTATTTGAATACTTTTGGCATTGTGCTTTCATGTAAACGTTAACAAGCTCAAAGCTGTCAATTAAATTAGAAAATCAGATAACTCAGTAAGACTAACTTCTCAAAGATTAATAATATCAGGCATTATTGAAGAATTTAATATCCTAAACCCTCATTCTGTAAGAGCTGATGCAAATTCTTCCTTGCATACAGGTTGCTAAGCAACAGGCTTAAAAAATGTTTGTGTTGACCATAAATACTATACTGTGCAGTCCCTAAAAGGATAGGAATCCTCCAATAGCTTTTGAGTTATAATATCTCATTATGCAAACCATCCTCTCAAAATAACAATGCTCTGCATAAATGAACTCTATATGATAAACAAGCTCACTCATTTATAATTTAAAACTTCTTTTCAGTCAATAACTATTGTGTCAAAATAGTTGTAATTAAGAGGCAAAATAGTGAATTTTTAATTAATTCAGATTCAAATGATATAAAGTAATTTTAATAATTGTGGAGAATAGAAACATGCATTAAATATTTTTATTACATGAAATGAATATATAATTATTCTAATCTTTATTAAAATTGAAAGATAACATATATCATTAGTGCTTATGTAAGTATCAAGAGCTGTTCTAGTATTTATTATAGGTAATATGTACATTGATTTTATATATATATATATATATATATATATATTTATGGGGGAGTGTAATTATCATAAAACATCCTTGAAAGAGGAGTGAAACACAAAACCCTAAGATATGATATACATACAGTTTCTGAGGAAAAATTGGAATGAAAATTATTATAGTTCAGCAAATCTAAGATTCAGTAGAATACACATTATAGCAAAGAGATCATTGGGTATTATGTAAAACATACAGTGACATTTGCTGAGAATTGTAATTAATATCTGTGCTTTCTCAGGGAAGAGAATGTACCCTATGCTTCATTTCTAAATGTTGATATGTAAGTGAGAATCTAAAATGTAGGGTAATAAAAATAAACATAACATAATAACAATAAATATCATAACAATTTTGTCTAAGTTTTATAAATTTCAGACATGCCAATTAACTCAAGAATATAAGTGGTATGTTTCCTAACTAATGATAGGCAATTCTTTTGATTTCAAATTTAGAATAAAAGTTTTCATTACTATGATATTTTTCCAAAACAAATGTTTAGATTTGAGTCATGGTTTCACATTAAATATTGAAATAAGTATAATTACCATATCATCATGAGCAACATATCTGATAATCTGGTTTACAAAGAGCATAGATTGTCCAGTATTGGGTCAGGGAAAATGTGGTGGACACATTTTAACACAAAGCCATAAAATACAAATAAATTTTAACTTAGGCCTGAGCATTTGAGTGAAATGGTAGAGTACTCCAGTACATAGGACAAAATAAAGAGTTAACTATGTAGTGTTAATATGCATACACACACACACATTTTTAATGTGTCCCCCTATATTGAGTTAAAAGATGAAATATTAAAAACTAAAAAATAAAAATTCTTAAAATTGGAATACTTGAAAATTATATAGGTATAAAGAGGTAATACTGCTATTAAAGAAGTTAAGCCTAAGAGATTGTGAATTGAGTAATAAATTTCTGGATTAAACAAATAGGCTAAAGACTTACAGATAAACTTCTCTGAGGAGGAAAGAAGGATGGCCAATAGACACATGAAGAAATGCTCAACCTCTCTAGTCATAAAAGAAATGCAAATCAAAACAACACCGAGATACCACCTCACCCCAGTTAGAATGGGAAAAATCAAGAACTCTAATAACAACAGATGCTGGAGGGCATGTGGACGGAAGGGAACCCTACTGCAGTAGGGTTGACCAAGCAATCCTGCTTTTGGGCATTTACCCAAATGATCACAAACAAGACCATACTAAAGCTAGGAGCACCACTATGTTTATTCCAGCATTATTTACCATAGCTAAGATATAGAGCCAACCCAGATGCCCCTCAGTAGATGAATGGATCAAGAAAATGTGGTATGTATACACAATGGAATTCTATGCCTCCATCAGAAAGAATGATATTGCCCCATTTGTTAGGAAATGGAAAAACTTGGAAAAATTATATTAAGTGAAGTAAGCCAGGCCTAAAGAAACATAGGTCCCATGGTTTCCCTTATTTACAATAATTAGTAAATGTCTGAGACATGTAGAAAAGCTCAGATAAGTTGATGTTAGGTGAAATGAACCCCAAGATAATGACTCAATTTTTTTTCTTTCTTGCTATGGTTCCTAACATATTTAAAGGTGATTTTTTTTTGTTGGTTTGTATGTCCTTCCCCCATGATATAACCCCAGTTTTCTTTTCTTTTTTTTTTGTTGGTCATGTGACTTGAACTCGGCTTGAGCTTTGTCACTGCGCTCTTCAGCTCAAGACCAGAGCTGTACTACTTAAGCCAAAGCGCCACTTCCTGCTTTCTAGTGGTTTTTATTGGAGATAAGAGTCTCCCTGAGTTTCCAGCCCAGGCTGGCTTTGCAAAAACCGCGATCTTCAAAACTCAGCCTCCTGAGTAGCTAGGATTACAGGCGTGAGCCACCGGCGCCCGGCTAACCCCTGGTTTCCCTGTATTTGATGTTCGTATAATTTGGGGAGAGGAAGGGAAAAAACAAATTGTTTAAATAGAAATACAGGTGGACCCATTGCAACAATGAGATGTAGAAGATGCTATGTCGAAAAACTAACTTTACAACTTTGGGGAACGGGGAGATGGGAGGGCATGGATGGTAGGGAAAAAACAAAGGAGGAGGCTACAATGCTTGATAAGAAATGTACTCATTACTTTGCTCATGTAATAGTAATCCCTCTGTATGGTATTTTCACAATAAAAAACATTAATAATAAAAACATGACCTATGCATTTCACAAGGAAGATATTTTTTCCTGTATCCTAGACATTAACAAAAACTCTCAAAATTTTACTCATCAGAATTCTTTTTTTTTTTTTAATTGTGAAAATACTGTACAAAGGGGTTACAATTACATGGGCAAGATAGTGAGTACATTTCTTATCAAGGATTGTAGCCTCCTCCTTTGTTTACCCTTCCCATCCCTTACCATCCTCCCTCCCCCCGACCCAATCCTCCACCCCCACCAAGTTATAAAGTTCGTTTTTGACATGACAACTTGTACTTCTCATTGTTGCAACAGGTCCACCTGTATCCTTATTTAAACGACTTGTTTTTCCCCTTCCCCTCCACAAATTATACCGACATCAAATACAGTGAAAGCAGGGGTTATACTGTGGGGGAGGGACATACAAAGCAACAAAGA
>NW_012267219.1:22933540-22944106 GCF_000151885.1 Dipodomys ordii | reverse complement strand
AATAACAACAGATGCTGGAGGGGATGTGGACAGAAGGGAACCTTACTTCATTGTTGGTGGGAGTGTAAACTTGTTCAACCACTTTGGAAAGTAGTATGAAGGTTCCTCAAAAGACTCATCAGAATTCTTATCCATATGATCAGAATAAGTTCAGCTTTTCACCTCCAATCACAAGAGCTAATGTGAAATGATCACATTTGCCTTAGACAAAATAAGAAAGAAGGAAGGAAGGAAGGAAGGAAGGGAGGAAGGAAGGAAGGAAATATTGCAACAGAGCAAACACTCCCAGGTGAAGGTATGAATTTAATTTTATCTTAAACCTTTATATCTATTTTTGAACCCTTTGTCTTTTCTTTATATAAAAATTATAGCCTCTATGATTCAATTCCATATCCCATGCCTATACCTGTGTTTTCTTTGGTGCTTCAGAGCTCCAGACAGAGTTGGGAATCTGGGACTACAACACCTGGATATAAATTTGCTATTTCACCTTAGTATGAATTTTTTTTTACCTTTTAGCCCTCTTTTTAAAAAGGTATAAATAAAATTAATTGCATATTCTCTGATTGCTCTCATACTTATAGGAGTTAAAATATTCTGCAAAGGAACATAGAACCATAGTGGTTGCATTAAATGTTCTTTATTTTTTATTATTTTTTCAAAGTAATCATCATTACTAATTATATTTGCTTATTTGTCAAATTTTTAAAAAATAAAACTAGCTGTATCATATTTACTGCACACTCTTTTTAATATTTTTTCTTATTATTATGGAAGTGATACACAACGGGTTACAGTTATATGAATTGGGTAATGAGTACAATTCTCTTTGAATCATGTCTCCCCTTCCCTCATGTTCTCCCAGTTTTTCCCTACTGTCCCTACAAACAAGTTCATTTTCGACATAGTGTCTAGTGAGTACCACTGTTGCATCTGTTCACCCTTTGTTCCACCTTTTGCCCACCTCTAGTGAGTACCACTGTTGCATCTGTTTACCTTTGTTCCACCTTTTGCCCACCTAAGTTCCAAAACGCAAACAAATTGACAAAATGAAAAGAAAACTAATAGAGCAAACACAGAAACTAAAATGTCTTGCTCCATTTCTTGAAGCTCATTTCATAAAATATTATTTTATTTGATCACATTCACACAGCTATCAGAATGGTTCACAAAGGCTTAATAGTGCACACTCTTGAGTAAAACCTTAAAATGTAATACCATGTGTTACTACATCTATCAAATAATCTAATTTTAATACTTCCAGTTTGATCAACTACCCATAGATTAATAATCAGGTTCCTAATACCCTTCTAATACACAGTGTTTGTTTTTGTCTTAAACTGTTGCCTTATGGCCTACAAAAATAAATCACTGCCCAACCATCAACTAGCATCTCTTCACAAAATCACATTTAAATCAAGAAGGAAAGGGAAGTTTTTCTTTAGTCAAATCATTACTGAAAAATCATTCTCAACATTCCACTCATCATACTTTGCCACATAGATCAGAATACAAATTTTATTCATAACCACAAATAATAAATATAAAATTACCAAATCATAACTTATCAATCATAATTCTTCCCTAGGATGGTGAAAAAGGTTTATATATTTCAGGGTACTGTGGCTCAAACAAAATGAGTCAATGGATATGGAAAATGAATAATTAACCAACAAATAATACCTGACACCAATGACACACAGATGGCCGCTCTGAATCAAATAGCACATTTTTGAGTGGGCAGAGAAACAGTTACAGGGTTTTTTTTTCCAGCAATGATTTTATAGAAGGATTGAATGTTAACTACTGAGTGAATGTATCAGAAGTATTTCTGATTCTTGTATAATTTTAACTTGTAAATTATTATGATTGCTCATATCTAAGTACAATAAATTTTAATGCTATATTAATTTTAATGTGGAAATGCAATTTCTAACAGCAAATTTTCAATATAAATAAAAAAGAACTAGCTATTTTATAATAAAATTGTGATTTAAAAATACAGAAATTTTTAATGTGTTGACAGTGCTATATAATTTGAATATTGAGGAAAGAAAATGAATGATTTAGCATATAAAGTGCAAATTTCTGGGAGTAAAATGTTTTGATTTTGATTCCATGTCTATGGTAAGAGATTAAAATATTACAGAGATTTTGAGGATAGATAAAATTCATTACTAACATCATGCATGCGATTAGACTTAAAAGATTTGAAGATACAGAATGGATAAAACATATATACCTGTGTTACTGTGGGGAGGCACAGAGGAGTATGCTTAAATGGATGATGCTATTCTATTTACCCTAATAAATAGAATTAATAATGTAGTAGAACCAGAGACAATGGTGTGTGCAAATTTCTCCTTTCTGTCTAGATATTTAAAAGTAAGCATGAAATGAAGTTTCTCTCCAGAGCCATATCAATTTGCAAAATTGAGCAATACAATTTGTGACAAATGCCATCCTCATAAAGTGTCACAAGATATACTTCACCAGTAAGATCTAAACTAAAATCAAATTTAAAGATATTTAAACTAAAATCAAAGTCTAATGTTCATGTAATCCTTTAATTGTGCTGTAATGATGGAATGCCTAAAACACACACTTTTCCTCAGAATCCAAATTGCTATTGGATTAAATAGTATGGTCTATAAGGAAGAAAAAATATATGAAAAATTCACCTGACATTTTTTTTCAGACTGGTGAACTTTTTGAAGCCATAATAAATATAAGACTCCACTTTCTCAACATAAAGAGTATAGTTTTCTTTACAATCAAATCTGGAAAACATAAAATCTTCCCAATTCCCACAAAGTTCTCCTAAAACTGTGGGTGATTTCACACTTTAGATGATGCATAAACTTTTACATAGTATGTAAATTGATATGATTTTTCTAAAATATATATAGAAAGGCATTCTAAAATAGTCTAAAATGTGTGCACACAAGTGACAAAATATAAGGAAATATTGAAGAGTAGTTGCATTGCACAGTCAAATATCAATGCACATATGTGAAAATGGAACTAGATTACTTGATGGTATGGGTGTGATTGGAAGAGACAGGGGAGAATGACGAAAGGGATTGCATTGATCTGCATGTATTTTTCTCATAAACTGATATGTTGAAGTGAAACCCTTTTGTATGACTACTAAAAGATAATTAAAACAAATGTACAGACATAGGTGGCTCACATCTATAAAGCTAACTACTCAGGAAGCTGAAATCTGAAGATCAAAGCTCAAAGCCTCTCTTCTGTACAATTAGCCACCAAAAATCTGTGGCTCAAGTGATAGAGCACTAGACTAAAATGAAAAGGCTCAGGAACAGCACCCAGGCTTGTGTTCTAGCAACAGGACTGGCATGCAACATGCACTCGGCACGCGCGCGCGCACACTCACACACACACACACACACACACACTACCACTGCCACCACCACCATCAACAACACTAACACAAAAGATAAGATTAAGAGGTGTAATAGTTTAGCAACTACATATATCTTAAGTTTGAAAGTATCTAATGTTTCAAAAATAAAAAAACACAACAAACCAATTTAGCAACTAAATATATCTTAATGTACACGTTTAAAAAGAGTCTAATGTTTCAAAAATAAAAGATCACAACAAGCTTATTTACAAGTACTGAAGAAAGATAAAAAATTCTCCCTAAAGTATTTTTGACCAAATGTAAATAAACTCTTTTTAAATTATTAACAGTTTTGCTTCACACACTGGACAGAGGAATGTATGACTTACCTCTTAATGTCATTGTTTTTCTTTCAAACAGTTTGACAATCTAATCAAAATATTTCTCATAATCTATATTGATTAGTATTAATTTTCTACAAGTGAATAGTTTCAGAAAATAACACTAAATCATATCTAAATTATGAAAATTTAGGCCAATTATTATAAGTCAATAATTACAAGGAAGAAGTATTTACGTAATTATAGTATGATATAACTTACACAATATTAATAGATTTTTTTTCTATTAGAGAAAAATATTGTTGGGACTAAAAAGCCACAGTTATATTTCAACACATATTATTTTCACCCTGAATTCGCGTTACATTAAATAAAACTACAAAGTATGCAATAAACATCCTTGTTTCTTTGACATGAACCACATGAATTTGGAAACAATTTTAGAGAAATTAAGAATTGTCAACATAATGTTGATAAGGATGAATATTATGGTTCATATGATTGTATCATTCCTCTTACTTTTTTTTTCTTTTTCTTCTCAAGTAGGTGAAATTTAAAAATCAAAGCCAGGTTTAAATTTTTTAACTTCCATATGATCTGTAACGTAAGTTAAATATTCTTAGTACACATTGTGACAGAAATATATCAAAGAACACAGATATATGGATTTTCAGTTTCATTTTTAAAATAGTATATAGTTCTATAATTTGATTTTTAACTTTATAGTTCTTGTCTGTTATATTAAATGCCAAATTAATCCTGAAAAAGTCAACCTTCTGCATAGCCTTCTCCTTCAGGGCCTAAAAGATAATTTTCCAAAACAATCCAAGGTGAAAATATTTCTCATAATGTCAAATTTGGTGAAAAATATATTGATGATCGTGGCTGGTTTTCTAAATAGGCAAAGCCATCTTCCCTCATTAGATTAGGCCAAAACTGTTCATCTTTCTCTAAAGCAATTATTCCTCCAGTTCAAAGTTTGCAGTTTGTCATTGTAACTGTCATCTATTTTTTATGACAATGCTTTATGAAAGCCACTTCAAATTCAGAAGTGTATACCAATAAATACTACTTGAATGTCCATGGTTGTTAATGCAGATACAGGTTATCATATTTAGGCCAGATTCTGTGGCAAGCTATTCTTCAGACCACAGTTCTGTGGGGTCAGGTTTGTCCCTAAAAGTTTAGCTAGTTTTAGTTTTAATATTAACTAAAAGAATAAGTAGATAATGAAAGACATTCTCTGACAGAAGAATATTATTAACACTTTATTTTATGATGCCTGTTTGAATCTACTTGGCCACTTGGACCAAAACATTGAAGGAAGATGGGAAGAAAAACACTTCAAAATTGAATTAAACTTGTTCATTCCCTTAATCATAATTTTTCTTCTTTCAATCCCTCCACACATAAAATTCATCTCATACTCCTCAGTATTTATGAATTGAAACTCAACATTGTACAGCCTACATCAGATTTGGGTTACGTTGATTTTATGTGAAAAATTGGTAACTAAAATGCTGCTATTCTTATCCATATTCCAAGCATAGGATTCTAGAACAAAGGTGGTATAACTGAAATTAATATAAATATTTGAAAAGAAGAGGAATTGGAAATGTATTGGACCTTCTGAGCCTCAGAAACTGTGGAATATGGTAGGGCAAACACTTCTCTTAATCTTGTCATATAAAGTTTCTTGTCCAGCCTTTGGTTCTACTTCCTGGCCAAGGTAAATCTCTATGGATCTTTCCATTTGGCATTTTCTATAGTAAGCCAAGAACAGCAAAACTTTTAAACATTTTGAATCAACTGTCACCATTTTTACAAATATTCTATAGATATACTTAGGTATTGGTGGCGTTCATATGTACTCAATTCTGGTGTCCTTTGCAATGTTTTAAAGCATTCAAGTACAGGTTCAAATGACAGTCTGTACAAGAAGCCTCATTTACAGATTTTTAGATATTTGGCTCTTATGACATTGTTGTAGGACTAAACACTGATCTTAGTAGTGCTTACTCAGATAAAAGGTAACATTGCTATGAGCAAAATAATCAACAGAAGTAATTTATAGGTAGGAACTATTCATTTTGGCCCATCTCCTAGAAATGTCGTTACAACATGGTGGCAAAGCAGAACTCCCAGTAGCCAGGAAACAGAGAGGGAGTTGAGAAAGAAAAGTATTCAAGATAGAGCCCCAAGGATCCATCCTTAGTGACATTCTTCCTTCAGCTATATCCTCCTGCCTAACGTTTGTAGAACCTCCTAAAATAGCACCACCAGCTGGCCAAGGATTTCACAGATGAGCTTGTGGGAGTCTTTGCATGCATATTCAAACCATAACAGTAGGTGGAAACTCACGTGGTTCAGATACATTAAAAAATGATGTAGCTATAAAACTCTTGATTTTCTTTGTCTATTTCTACAGGAAGTATTTACAGAGCCATGGTGCTTTTCTGAGTTTTGGCCTAAGTATGTATATTAACTTTGGAATTTTTACCAACTGGAAAGACAACAAAACAGAACCCAATATTTTCAAACCTAATATGTTCCAACATTTCTAGATTCTCTATAATCCTTCTTAACTATTCTTAAACTATGTACTTACTTTTTTTTTTGTCTGTCCTGGGGCTTGAACTCTGGGCCTGGGTGCTGTCCCTGAGCTCTTCAGCTCAAGGCTAACACTCTACCACTTGAGCCACAGCTCGACTTCTGGTTTTCTAGTAGTGTATTGCAGATAACAGTCTCACAGACTTTGCTGCCTGGGCTGGCTTTGAACTGGGATCCTCAGATCTCAGCCTACTGAGTTGTTAGTATTACAGGTGTGAGCCACCAGTGCCTGGCTGTGCTTACCTTTTTAGCTCAGTCCTTATCATAGTTTCTTAATTTTGAATATCAAGTCCAAAAACCCCTAGTACATACTTTAGATTTTTGTCATGGAAGCATTATTCTTTAAGGTGCCGAGACTGATCTTTCAACCACTGATTTAACATTTTTTTTTAAAACAATCCACTTTGTAATCTGCAAAAGTAATAATGATTTGTTTCCATGTTCATAGGGGGTAAATTGAAATAGAGAATGGATTCTGTAGGTGGCTCTACTGTAAACTGGTTGGATTTAGGTTCTCATTCTGAATTGGGATTAGCAAGGTTGTCTGTTCAGTCCTCCATCAACCTTTTCCTTACATCCCATCTGATAATATCCCGCCAGAAAAAAAATGATTAATATGACAAAGATTATAGATAAAAGGAAGCAATGAAATCTACTATAATATCTCTCAATTTCTGGTATTTGTTGCCATTAATTGCTAACCTTGTTTATTTTTAATCTACTCTTAATAAATTATGGAATATCTTAGAAATAATAAAAAGCAGATTTCAAAGAAATATATAAATTAAAACTCAAGTTTACAAACTTATTTTAATTTTAAATATCAAAAATATCTTACTGATCTACCAATAGAAATATAATCTAATATATATATATATATAACCAGTTTAACCTTTGAATAATAATATTAACTCTTTTTATTCACAATATATTTCACAAATAGAAAAGCCTCAAGGTGAGTTCTGTAGAAAGACATGGAACAGATTTAAAAGTATATTTGCTCATTTTAGAAGCAGTTTTTCCAGGGGGCACTCTTTTGAAGAAGGTTGATTAAAATATGAATTGCCTTATTTTTGCATACTGTCTGTTTCCCATTTAGAATTAAGAAAATCCGCATATCATTTTATCTCATTAATGCTCTACCATGTATGTACAAAGATCCTCCAACTATTCCTTGAAGGCAAAATCATGAGGAATCATGTTTTTGTACTTTCTTTTTTAAAAAATCTTTTCAAATGAAGGACTGGTTTCTCTGATGCTGAAAGACATACAGGTGATCAAGAAATGATACTGATTTGACCTCAGGTTTCTACCTTAGCTGTAGGGTAGACCCTCTTGCCATTTCAGGGCATAGATGACAGAGCTTTTAGAAGAGAAGTTGTTAAGGTTAATTACAGCTTCTGCTTTCTTTAGGCAGTCTAATAGTAAGTCACCTTCCCATTCACATATTAGGAAAATAGAGAGACTCTTTGTGTGTTGCTTTTGTGCCCTTGTCTCTTCAGCTTGCCACAGAGGTTATGTTGCTTAATGGCTCTTGGTTTTTCTGTTCCTCTGACCTAACAAGCAGAACCAACAACATTCTAAATTGAATGTCCTGTTAACTTGAATTGTTCGTCAGATCTGATCTTGACTGAGTGTAGCTAACCCTATGAAGTTCCCCCCAAATAAAACAGATACTTGATCATCTTGTACTGTTGTTACAAGACACTAAACACTGAATGGCTTAAACAAAATAACAAACAAAATTACTTACAATAGCCCTCTGACTCAAAACCCAATATGAGTTCTGTTGATAGATCTCTTCTGATTTGTACATAATCTTTTCCCTTGCTATGTCCTCATATTTCTGAGGAGAGGAAATTGGTGTTTCTTCCTCCTCTTAAAGAGTACTAATCCCATCATGAATGGGCTTTATTTTCAAGATGTCATCTAAAGTTTATTGTTTCCTAAAGGCACTACCTTACAATATCACAGTGGGGTTCATGCTTTACCGTAAAAATTAAGAGGAAACACCAAAATTCATGCCCTAATGAGCTACAAACTGAAACACTGTTAACAGGCAACACATATAACAGTAAAACAACTTATTTAATGTGAACATCAGAGGCTTAGTCTCAGGCATGAATCAGGTCATTTTAGGGGTATTCATAGTATGAGGACAGTCTATTTTCCTTTTTGTCTTTTTCCAAGCATTTATAGATATTAAATACTGTGTGGAAAAAATGGAAATACTTAGTCATTTCAGAGATCTCTGAATAATAGTCATGAACTACTGGAAATCTCTCTTGATTCAAAATGACAAAAGGCCATGCATGGCGGAACATACTTGTAATCCAACTACAAGGGAAGCTATAGGAGAATAGATCATATTCTGAGGCTGGCCTGCAGGAAGGGTTGAGGGTGGATATAAGTCCATATCAAAAATCAAACTAATATCAAAAGGACTAAGTGTGTGGAAAAATCATATGAAGTGACTTAAGCCAGACCCAAAGAAACATACGTCCCATGATTTTCCTTATATGCAATAATTGGTATACATCTAGGATAATCTTAGCAGATGAGCAGAATAGCTCAATAGCTATGTACATCTGACCATATTAGATGATGCTAAGTGAAATGAACTCCAAAACATGGACATAAGAGGTTTTACTTTGTCCTTGATGTTTTTAATGTACTATGTGATTTCTTATTTCTTTTGTATGGTATATCCCTGGATGTCACTGTATTTGATTTTGGTACTCTGGTATTGTACATACATTTATCTGAATTAGGAAAGGGAAGGGAACAACAGAACTGTGAGACAAAGGTCAAGGAGGGAACCAATGAAACAGTGATACTCACAAGACAAAAAGAGTGGGGGAAGGAACCCTCTGTACATCACCATGACAATAAACAACAATAACAAATTGTAGAGAGACAATCCTAGCATGACCCTGGGGTCAGTCTTTAGTTGTGAACAATTAGGGGAATGGGGCGGGGGAAGTGTGGGAGGTGTGGGAGGGAGAACAGTGGTCCACATGATCCAAGTGATAGAGCTGTTGAAATACAATGGATTCTTCCACAACTTTTTGAGATTTATTGTATCAGAAATACATGAGAGCTCTAGTAGACCCAACCTGAGTATCTACTTTTTTGCGAGAATGCTTACTAAAGAACAATGAAGTGCTAGATGATTGAATTTCATCCTCTTATGCCAAAATAGTAGGTGTGAAGCAGTAGTAAAAATCTGCTTTCTATGAATGTTGCAGTGAGTACAAGTAGGCCAATTTATTATAAAATATGAGAAATTTCCATAGACTACAAAAATAAAAGTGTGATCGCTTTAAGAACATGAAATCGTTTTGGAAAATAAATTTGGGTAAGAACTAAGCAAAGGTCAAATGTTTTCTAGACACATGTGTATATTTGGGCATAGTCCATGCATCAGGCTTAACTCACTCAGAAAATCTGTTGAAGGAAGAAGAAGAAAGGTTTTAGTTGGCATGTAGGGTGGGAATAACATAATACAAAACTTGGGGAGCCTCAACTGCTTGACCAACTCTCTCCATAGGGTATTTTCTGAGCACTGGGATTAGCTTGGCACCTGAGGAGTTAAAAAAATGTTCTTCAATCCTCCCACAGAGGGGAAGTGCTTCTAGATATTTTTCAGACATTGATGCTGAAAAAACATGAAGTCTGCCTGGGAAATCCTGAAAAGCAGAGCATGAAATTTTATTTTAAAGACCCCCTTGAGCTATTCCCTTTTCTTTCCCAGGCAAATATATCATTTTGATATTTTAATGATAATGAACCTAGACTCCAGTGATTTTCAAATATTTCCAAATGATTACTTAGGACACGATTATTACTCACATACCACCTTGCACCTAGTTCACAAGACAATAACAAGACCCTTGGACAACACTCAGATACAGAATTCTGCTATATGTAAAGATGGAGCTATTTTCCCCGGAGTTTCCCAACACCTGCTGTTCACAAGTCCTAGAGCATCCCCCCACCCCCACCCTTGGCTAGTTCTCATCAACTCCTCAATACTTCTTACTAGCCAAATTGTTGGAGGTAGGTTCTTTGTTTACTGCTTATATGCTTCTAAGAGTGTAAAACAATTTTTTTAATTTTTTTAAATTTATTTATTTATTTTTTATGTGTGAACATACTGTACAGAGGGGTTACAATTACATGGGCAGGATAATGCGTACATTTCTTACCAAGCATTGCAGCCTCCTCCTTTGTTTACCCTTCCCA
>NW_012267219.1:22893215-22927479 GCF_000151885.1 Dipodomys ordii | reverse complement strand
GCTTTGAAAGTCACAATAGAGGGGGATGAAGTGGTGAGGCTAGGTTCTGGGTAGGGTTGAGGCCTTTCAACAATCAGTAGCTTTTTCCTGGGGCTATTTTGTGAAGAAAAAAAAACAAAACACAGAACCCAGCGTGGAGCCATTCTCAGGGTTTTTGTTTTTCAATTGCTTGTTGAGGCTGCTAAAGGGAGGGGCAGCCTCTGGCTCTGGTTACCCAGTGAGGAAAGCCACTCCAATGGCTGGCGCCTGAGCTGGGTGACTTTTCCCTGGATGGAGCTGAGTCTGGCAGGTCACTTCGCCATTACGTTCTTGTGACCTGCTAAATGACTCGTTTTATTCCAAGGCCTGAGTTGGAGCTGGCAGCTCCTCCGAGCTTTGTAGGTATCCAAGATGGAGATCACTGGTGCTGGGGGGGGAGGGGTGGCCTTCCCTCCTCTGCTCCCTGAGAAGGAGTGAGGATGTCAGGCTTCTACTCATGCCGAGTCTTGGATCCTGGGTCGTCTCTGGTCTGCAAACTGCAGGGTGAAGATGTCCGCTCTTTGTTGGTTCTTGCTGGTGTTGAGTAGAATCCGCTCGCCCGCTGCATCTGGCTCCTTCGTCCCAGACTCTCTGTGTGAGTGCTCAGGTATGGCTTCGGTCTCCGCAGCTTGCGACCCTGCCGCTGCCGTAGGCTGCTGGCAATCGCTCAGATGTGTCTTTTTTGCCTTGGCTTCCCTCTCTTGTCTAACTCTCTGTCCTGTGATGGCACACTTGGTGTGATTCTCTGGCTTAGGACTGTTCACTGGAACTCTAAAACTGCTTTCTATGCGAGAGCTTGTTCAGATTCCAGCTTCTCCTCCGCCATCTTGCGCCATCCCCCTGAGTGTAAAACAATTTATAGGTAACATGTATTGTCTAAAACATTTTTTCTTTCAATTTTCTCACTCTAGATTATTAACTTCATTCAGATAAAATCATTTATGTGTTTTTCTCCTTTGCCGATCCTCTCACCCCTAGGTAAGTACTGATCTTTGAATTAATACAAATTAATATTCATTGAATTGAATGGAATGAATCAATAAAATAACACTGTAAAATACATTGGTATAGGGCTGGGAAAGTGGCCCAGTGGTAGAACGCTTGCCTTGCATGCATGAGGCCCTGGGTTTGACTCCTCAGCACCACATAAGCAAAAAGAAAAAAGCCGGAAGTGCCGCTGTGGCTCAAGTGGTAGAGTGCTAGCCTTGAGCTGAAGAGCTGATGGACAGCGCCCAGGCCCAGAGTTCAGGCCCCATGACTGGACTCCTCCCCCCAAAAAAATACATTGGTATAGTCTCCATGATTATTTCTACTTTAGTTTTGTCAATTATATCTTAGATTATTTTTTTTCTTTTTGTGTTGGATTTGTGCCTTGAACTTATGGCCTGATCAGTATTCCTGAGCTGTTTTTCTCTATCACTTGATCCACAGCCCCCTTCTAGATTTTTGATGGTTAATTGGAGATAAGTCATTCCCTTCCTGGACTGCATTTGAAGCATGATCCTCAGATCTCAGCCTCTTGAGTTGCTAGACTATATATATACATTGACACAGGTTACAAATTGTCCATTGAAGATTAAACACATATTCACACAGTACCTTTTAACATACTACTGATTTAAATTTCACTGCTCAATATAAATAGATTTCATTCTTGTATTATGGACCACCCATACAAGTGGTAATTGAACCTAACATTATTTTTTGAAGTTTTATTAAATATGCAAACATATTTACTAAACATTGTTCAAAATTGCTTTTTTGAGATTGATTAAATAAGCAAGCACTGTATGGAACACTGTAAAATTATTTTTGCTATGATTAGAAATTCATATGTTCATTTTCCTTAATTTTCCATTTTCTTTCAATGATATAGCAATACATGAATTCCAGAATTTTTCCTACAGTTCTTCCTGACTTGATATCTGCTTATAGCTATCCTTCTGACAAAACAAGTCAAGTGCTCAGCTTCAGTAAGCTGAGAAATGTACATGATTAGTTCTCATTAATGCCAGAGTTAACGTTTTTCCTTATTATAAAGCAGATTCATTCCAACAAGATTCTTACTGAGTCAAATATCTGTCACATAATGATTGTCCTTTCTTGCATCATTAATTTCAGGTCAACTAACAGAATGTTAAAAGTGAAATAGCACAAGAAATGAAAAGTCAAAGGTTTAACAATAGGTATGTAAATGTAATGTTTCATGAAATGATATTTACATTAAAAACAAACCGTGACTTCTATGTGCATTTTAATGGCACTATTTATTTCTGATACTAGAAATCTTTAGTCAGCCTAAGTAATTAGAAAACACTGAGAAGAATAAATTTCAAATAAGAGTTACAGAATAATTCTAATACTCTCTCAATAACCACTGTCCTGCTATATGTATTTCCTTCATGTTCTCATTACTTGCATGTTGAAGGGATCATTCCCCAGAGATTCCCATAAGTATTTGCAAAAAAATGAAAAAATAAAAATGTAAATCAGTTGGAAAATATCTTGTCTTGAAAAAATGGTAGGGTGGAATAAACCTGGAGTTGTGATTTCATACAGAAAGTATTGAACCCAAAGGCTTTATGTATCTGTTAACACATTAGGTTAAAAAAAGTCCTTATTTTTATTGTTAAATCATACTGGGAAGCAGGATGGTAACTGCAGAGACTAAACCTTTCTACAGCCAGTGACACTGCATTTCCTCTTCTTTGGTAGCAGATCATTTATTAAAAAGAATGAGTAATTCTGTAAGCAAAGCAATGGGCAAAATTTGCATCAGACACATATACAATGAAATGGAGAGTATAAATGCTAAACAGGGAAAGACATAAAACCATTGCCACCTACATTGTATTGGAAAATGTGAAGATAAATTTACATTTATTAAAGACAAGTCTAGCAACCAGAATGTGGTGAGATGTCTACAGATACATAAGTTGAAATGTCTTCAAATTTATTTAGGAAGATATGACTAAACATTTCACATTCCTAGCCAATGATCATAGGTATATGCATGTATAATAAGACCTACATAGTATAGAGGTAAATTATGTATAGCAGGCCAAGCTTCAGGAATTATCTAATATGATGCTTAATTTCTTGTCTTCCCAACTAGAAAATAGTCACTGGTAGTAATAAAATTTATGAAGTTGACTTATTTTTTTCTAGAACATAAGGAATCTGTGCCTATGGGTAAGTGATGTAGTGCTGAGTATAATGACAATTTTCCAGGTGAAAACTCTGGAGTAATTAATATATGTATTTGAGCATATAAATATAAATAAAATGTGCGATGGCAGAGAAAACCAAATTAAATAAGTTGGGGAACAATGATCCTAAGATGTCAGATTCACAAATGTACATTACTTGGTAGTATTATTTTAAAATATCAGTTTTTATGATTTTAGGCAAAACCTATACTGTCCCTTTAGGCAGAACTTTCTCTCAGTATGGTGGCTTATCACGAATACTTTCACTCATACAGATTATTTTCAGGTCTTATAATTGTTATTAACCTTTGTAAAATATTAGAATAAAGAATAGAGAAATCTTAGTGCTCAGCTTTGGGAAATTCACTTACATTGTGAATGTTTTAAATTTTCAAAAAATTATCAGAATACCTGTGATCCAGTACAAATTTTATTTTGTATTTGTAGTATATGTGTATGTGTATGTGTGCACATGCACATGTTTTATTGGAGCAGTAATTCTTGTCACTTTTAAATGTGTCAGTTTTCAAGAGTTACTATAGCAATACTCCCCAAAGTTGTTTAGCAGCAGAAATGTTCTGGTTCACTGTTCTGGACATCTACAGGAATGATTCCATCAGAAGGCTGTGAGGAAGAATTCGGTCCAAGACTCTTCCCTTGCTTCATGTACCAACCTGACAATCTCAGGTGTTCTCCTGTGTAAAACTAGAGCTCTGTGCTCGCATTGCCTTAATAAAGACTGAATTACTCTGAATTAGAATTCATCCTAAGGAATTTTGCTTAAGTAATAACAACTAAAAAAAACCCTTTTACTTCTATATGTGGTTACATGATTTCAGGGAGTTAAAATTTACCTTATATAAATGTATATAAACTAATCCTGCTTACTAGTAGTTGAAACATCAACATAAGACTTGTAGGAGAACATAATTTGATGCCTAACAGTAATTACAGCAATGAGCTAATAGTGATGAATTGCTGTAAAATATTGTAAAATACTTTCCATTGTGTCTATCCAAATGGGGAGTCAGGGAAGAAGAAAAGTAGAAGCAAACAAGGGATGATGTAACACTGTTCAAAAAGAAATGTGCACATTACCTTACCTATGTAACTGTGTCCTCTCTGAACATCACCTTTACAAACAAAAAGGAAATTTTCGCTTAAAAAAAAGAATAGGCAGAGTAGTTCAGTCAAAGAAAGCATACTTAAATGTATGGATGGAACAAATCAAATTCAAAATAAAATGCTATTCCTTCGGGTAGTAAGACTGTAGAAAATATATTCCAGAAAAAAATACTTGGACTTTGAAATTCTCCAAAGAGTTCTTCTCCTAAGCATGCTACTTCTTCCAGCAGGCTGGGATAGCCTTGAGTTTCTGTCAGAGGGAAGCCTGGCACTCAGGTGCTCTGGGGTTTGCTTTTATTCCTTGGAAATTCTGCCTTCAGACTCTGGCTTTACCTGCTCAAATAGCTCTAGAGAGATCCTTGCTACATTAACTTCTGCCTGTTTTATTTTTTCATTCTAAATACAAGTCACATATAAAGAAACATTTGTGCATCATTGTTTTCCTGCTTGTAATCTCTCTGATGACTCTGTATAATAGCCACCAATGTTGTTTTCCTGCTTGTAATCTCTCTGATGACTCTGTATAATAGCCACCAATGGAGAATTTTCTGCATCTATGTTTGTCTTTAGAAATACAACTTCTACAAAATCAGGAGTATAGGTTATCCTGAAGTGCTTTTCAGTTTGGTATAATTGGTATTATAGTATTTTCTATTAACATTGTTTCAGAATATTTTTTTCTAAGATTTTCTTCTTAATGACTTTCAAAGGAAAAGAAAAATTATACTCATGTGACTTTTACAAAAACAATAATTATATTGTCTAGATTAATTGTGTTGTTTTAGCAAAACACTTGAATACATAAAAATACCTGCTTTCTACTGGGCACTGGTGGCTCATGTTTGAAATCCTAGCTACTCCGGAGGCTGAGATCTGAGGATGGTGGTTGGAAGCCAGCCCAGGCAAAAAAGTCCATAAGACTCTTACATCCAATAAACTACTAAGAAAAAGCTGGAGATGGTCTTGTAGCTCATGTGGTACAGTGCTAGACTTGAGCTCAAAGAGCTGAGTTCATGCCACAGAACCAACAAAATAATAAATAAATAACTAAATAAACTGCTTTGTGTTAAAGAGAAAATATCTTTTAAACATTTTTAAATATTTTTTATTGTGAAGATACCATACAATTACATGAGCAAGGTAATGAGTACATTTCTTACCAAGCATTGTTGCCTCCTCCTTTGTTTTTCCCCTACTATCCCTGCCCTTCCATCTCCACGACTACATTCCCCCCTTCTCCTCCCCTGCCAAAGTTGTAAAGTTCATTTTTTGACATAGCATCTTGTACATCTCATTGTTGCAATGGGTCCACCTGTATCCCTGTTTAAACAATTTATCCTTCCCCTCCCCAAATTATACCAACATCAAATACAGTGAAAACAGGGGTTAGCCTGGCGCCCAGGGTCCATTGTGGGGTTTGAACTCTGGATTCTGGGCCTGGCACTGTCTCTCAGCTCTTCAGCTCAAGGCAGAAGAGCCACAGTGCCACTTCCAGTTTTCTGGTGGTTAATTGGAGATAAAAGTCGCACAGACTTTCCTTCCCCCGGCTGGCTTTGAACCATGATCCTCAGATATCAGCCTTCTGAGTAGCTAGGATTATAGGTGTGAGCCACTGTCTGTTTTAATAAAATGTAGGGATAGTGATGAAGATGTACTTCAAGTGTGGGACACCTGGGAGAGATGAGGAAACACGGAAAACCCTGGCACCCAAGGCAGGGTATTTCAGGTATTTTATCCCAGTGTCCAGTGCAGCATGTGTATGAAATCTGGATGGACAACTTATTAAACCATCTGCTTATAAAAACCCTGAAAGACAGCTCGGCATCTGTGGCTCATGCCTATAATATTTGCTTTTCAGGAGGCTACGATCTGAAGATCCCAGTTCAAAGACAGCCTGAGCTGGAAAATCTGTGAGTCTCTTACATCCAATTAACCAACAACAAACAGCCAGTGGAGCTGTGACTCAAGTGGCAGAGCACTGGCCTTGAACAAGATACTTAGGAAAAGTACCCAGCCCTGAAAGATAGTTGATTCAATGGGTCACACAAGAAGAAGGTTAACTCCTCATTAGGAATTTTGGCATTCATATCAAATCTGGATATTCTGGAACTTTTAAATTGAATAGCTAAGTTGTGCTACTCATCATATAATTATTAGGAGAATATAACAGGAAAAATGAATAGAGAATAGTAAGCCTTGTCATGGCCAGAAATGTAACCGATTGCTGCCTTCTTCCAGTATCCATACCATGAAATTATCCTCAGATTGTACTTTTGAATATCAAAGGCTGAATGGATTACTCAAACCTACATTCTAAACCCTATGAGTATCAAAAGGTTTGCTATTTAAATATATAAATGATTTTGACAGGTCTCATGGTCTTTCCTTATTTGGTAAGAGACGTGTTAAAAGATAACAAGAAAAGCTTTAGAATTTTAGTCATCATTGACCGCATTGCTATTTACTTTTTGATTAGGAGATGTCATTTAATGAACATAAATAAAATATAATACAACACTAGATGCTAACGGTAAATGTGGTCAAGATAAAATTAATAACTCATAATTTTGTTGTTCCAAAATATAGTGAAAATATTTCTAAATAATAGAATAGCTAGGGTGATCATAATGAGAAAGGCCAACAAGTAAAGAACAACAAATTCAAAAGTGGAATAGCTGTTATTTTAAGCACTTGGCACATAACACAGGTATATTCATTTTTAGAAAGTAGCAGAGGAAGGTCATTTGACTTTGAATTATATATTTATATTTCAGCTTTACTAATATGCAGTCTAATTGTCCACTATGGACAACTCATTAGAAAAGAGATGCCTGAAATCTCTTTTCCTCCCTCTCTCCCTCCCTCCCCCTCCTCTCTCTCTGTCTATCTCTGTCTGCCTCCATCTGTCTCTGTGTCTCTCTGTCTCTCTCTCTCTCTCTCAAACTTTAATATTTAGTATTATTTTATTGGGAAACATTGGTAGAGTTGATGACAATAATGAAAGTCATAGGTGAGCAACTTTTGTGCCAGAGTCTGGAAATATCAAGTGTTTTTGTTCTGAAATGTTGGAAGGGGAAGAAAAATGGAGTCCCCAGCAGTAAAAAGTGACAGCATGAAATTTCTTTCTTAATCACACTTAGTAGAAAATAATTAAATACAGCAAAGATATATCTTATCTAATATGTATGGACTTTAAAAAACGATCTTATTTCTATCAAGACTGTTTAAATCAATTGCCTAAAGATTTTCTCAGTAATTATCATGCTTAAGTCTCATAGACCTTCTTTAAAAAATAATATATCTGGGCACTGTTGTATCATGCCTGAAATAGTAGCTACTTGGGAGAGTAATTTGATGCTAGCCAGGACTCTTATCTCAAAAAACCTGGAAGTGGAACAGTGACTCCTGTGGTAGAGTGCTAGACTTCAGGTAAAAAGCTCAGGAACTGCGCTCAAACATTAAGTTCACTCCAGGACTGAAACATACACACACACACACACACACACACACATACACACACACCATAAAAAACAATAATAAAGGAACATGTTCTTGGAGAACACCAACCTTTGAATATAAACAATTGCTACCATATAATTATTATATTATAATAAATATATAATGGTTAGGACTATAGGAAACATGATGTAATTTTAAGAAAGATAAAATTTAATATGCACTAGAAACATACTCATTTTTACAAAGCAACAAATTAACGAAGTTTAGATTTGAGCTCATTTTCATTCATGGAAATGATATTCTAGGTAATAGGTATGCTTATTATATAATTTCCTTTTTATAGCTAGCTAATGCTTTAGATGTTTTTTTTCAAGAGAGGACTGTGAGAAGGTACTAAGATTAAAAGGCATAGAAAAACATATTATCCACATTACATTATGTTTTTCACTTTAATGGTAGCTTGAGTGTCTACATTAGTGAAAATTTCTCTGCTTCTTTGTAGCATTAATGTTCTGTGACTTCTAATGTTCTCTTAAGTACCCAGACAACAACATACCTCATCCTATCTTGTCTCTAAGCATGCTGTCCAGCACAGACAAGGTCAGCACTAGCACTGTGGTACACACAGTGGCTTACAAAAGATGAGGTAAGATTCATTTTCATTGTTTGTTCCATTTCAAATCTCTTCATTTTTAGTCTCTTTTGGCCACATTCATTCTCATTCACTCTCTCTAGTCACTCTTCTCCCACCATCTGGTACCTATTCCCAACAGAGCCTGTTTTACTTTCCATTCATTCATTTTAAGTCATTATTAATTGTACCAAGGAGTTTTACTATAGTATTTCTGAAATGTTTCTATTCATGCTAATAGAATTATCTAAAACAGGAAGAAAATGAAGGAAAGGCAAATGTGTTAAGATTTATGTTAGAACATATAATATTCTGCTGTCATTACAATGGCTCAGTCATTACAATGGTTCAGTAATTCCCAATGTTTACTTGTCAAATTACCCTCAGGATAAAAGAAATCAAAACAAGGAAAGGAATGAAAGAAGGGGATTTGTAACAGCCACCTGTAGATAAACATAGATAGACTATTATACTTATGTGTGAGAATGTTTGTGTCAATTCTAAGGCTTTTGAAGTACAGTCCCCTCATTCTCACAAACAATACCACATAAGCCACACTACACACAACCTAAATAAACTTCATAGCAACACGTGGAATGATACTCCCCCAAGACTGGTTTCACTTTCAAACATTTCAGAATCCCATAAAGAAAAGTTTACTACCTCGAGTTTGATGAATAAATGAAATGTTACTTGCACAACAATATTAAAGAAAAATAATAATATGACTTTCCCATCAGCACAACACAAAATGACATGAAGGGAAGAGTAATTTGAAATGTTTTGTGTGGACAGATGAGAAGCCATTCCACAAAAAGATATCATGCCCTGATATGAGTTCCATTGTATGGTTATAAAAACAAACAAAAAAATCCCCAAACATTTAGACCTGAATAAGTGACAGATTTTGAGCTTAAGAAATTAGTTTGGATTATCTGGGATGAGGTCTGAATGCAATTTCCATCACAAATGCAGAAATTACAGACCTGTACTACAACATTTGTTTTCTACCTCATGTAAACTTTTGCCTAACCTATCCATGATCAACAGTCCTAATGCATGCCTCCAGGTAGTTAAATGCTTGGCTCTAGTTTATTCCTAACTTATCTACAGCTTCTTCCTTTCTTCTTCATGTCATAGCATTTCTGTCTTCTGGGGGGCGGGGGATTGTATTTCTTTCTTCAGTCACTATCTGTCATCATCATTTCTACTTTTCTTACTTCCTGGGCCTTACATTTAAATTTCCCTATTCCCTCCCTTACCTTGATCCAATTCAGTATCTGCCAATAGGCCCTTGCTTCCAGATGACTGGGTGCAGTATACAGGAGAAAAGCAGGTGACTGTACAGATACATTTGCCACTTTAGTTAGGCACCCAGAACTTCTCTGATACTTTACATGGCCCCAGTTGTAGTCTACATAAGCTCCTCCAAAAAGTTCAGATAGAACACTAAACACATCTTAACTTTCTCAGCCAAGATAGACTGGGTTCCTCACTTTTTGGTTTAACTGTAGCTAATTATATGAGCTCTCCTCATCTTGCTCTCCCCTGAGTTATTATTTTTAACAATCACAGGAATGTATGTAGATATGAATATACCATCATATTTTCATTTTTTCTTTATTGAGGACTATGCACTCCATTCGCAATTATAGGCCTTCATTGAATGCTACAATAAACATTTAGAAATGTTTACTCACAATTATCAATATGGAACATAACTAAGAGAGGGCAAAGTAGCTTCAAACAAGCCATTTTCAATTTACATTTTTACTTGTAGTAATCTTTAAGATCCGGCCAAGCATACATCTTACAGATACTTTATACTTTTGTGGTTCTTGCTGAGATACATGAGTGTTATATATTTGATTTGAATATTTGAATTAGTATATAAAACTAATTTAATAACATTCAGTTGTGCATTAATTATAGGTAAATTTAAATGTTTTTAATGAGAAAATTGCTTTAAAACATATGCTTAATATAAGAATTAGATACTTTCTTTGGTCATTGGTAAATCTTTGGAAAGATGGCAAAGTTTGAGTTTATCACTTTAAGGAGCAGCCTGAATTAACACTGGACAAATGTGTCAAAAAAGATGACTGAGTCCAAGTCTTTTCAAACATATTTTCTTTTCTCTCATGATATAAAGATTAGATTACTTGGAAATTATACTTTAGTGTACTGTTTCATGTTATGAAATATATTATGCTTGAAAACATTGGGTCATGTTGAAATTACAATCTAGGACCAAAAGAAATATATGCACATCTTTTCTCATAAAATAGAAGGAATCATTCTAAGATTAATTTTTTTAAAAGAAAACGTCAGAAGGCAACTGATGTTCTCTACCGATTCTAATTTCTACTGTTTCCATAAATATATTTGTTCTAAAAACTGAACATTCTGTACCCATGCAGGTATTCATTTAGGAATATGAAATTACATGAGCACTTGGCTTACATAGAAAAATGCACAGATGTGCTGGAAAATCTTTTAACAGCATAACCATATGTTTCAGTTATGAAGGTGACATGGTGCATCAATTTCATTAGGAGATATTAAAGTTAAAGTTATGTATGATTATTCATTTAATCCTATGTTAAATGCTTTTCTATTTTAGTGACATATTTAGAAATGACACTTGGTTATACTTAAATGTAACAGGCAAGAACACATTGCTTGTTTAATGTGATTGTTAGGATTTGCCTTCTTTAAACCAAATGCATGCAAAATATAAGTTGTTCCATGATTCTGTCACATATTTTAAACCTACTTTTTGACTTGTATACATAATGAGCAACTATATACCTTCTGTTCAATATGCAATGTTCTTTCTCACTTACAGATTAAACAAAAAATTTAGACACTAATCTCATGTTGACAATAGCTATATAATTGTTTCTGTAATATATCTAAGTTTCCAGTTTTACCTACCTAACTTTGTAGTAGCTACTAATTGGTGGATAATTTGTACATAAATATGGATGGTCTTGAACGACACAAAAGATTGCTGCAGTAAGCTTTCTACCAGAGTCATACTATCTGCAAACTTAAAGATAAAAAAATAATGATACAACAGCAAAAATCATCCAGTTTAGATTTAGGTCAATCTAGACTTGAATTCTAACATTAAACATGTACCTAAGGCTGTCATTATGACAATACTTCAGAAATGTAAGAAGACTTAAAGTTGCATGTCATGCATTACCTTTTAAAGCAAGTTGTATTTTTTTTGTTCAAGAAATGTGTGATAATGTTTGCTTATGAGGTTATTTAAGTGTAACATTAGCAATTCTAAAAAACTTATTTCTTAAAATGAAGACCTTGACCTGTTGTAATATTTGCATTCTACTCTAAATAAGCTAGGTTTAAGAACACAAATGAAGACAAGTTCAGTGGCTCATGTCACTTGTACTTGAAGCCAGCCTGGGCATAAAAGTTGAGGGCAATCCAGGAGATGATGGCTCACTCCTGTAATCCTAGCTACTCAGAAAGCTAAGATCTGAGGACTGGATTCAAAGCCAGACTGGGCAGGAGAGTACTCGAGACTCTTTACTCCAAGAAAACTAGAAGTGGCAGTGTAGTTCAAAGTGGAAAAGTGCTACCCTTGAGCAAAAAAGAGCTCAAAGACAGCATCCAGACCCTGACTTCAGGCCCCATGACCCCCCACCCCACATACACAAAAAAGAAGCAAAAAGTTGAAGGGTCTCCATATCTAGCCACAGAGTGCCATTATAGTATCCACCTGTGAAATCTAGTTGTAGCAAAGCACAATGAATGACTCAGTGACACATAATTGTCTTTTTCAGATACACAGGGAAGCACAAGAAGGAAGATCACAAATAAGGGAAAACATGGGGCCTATGTTTCTTTGGGACTGGCTTACTTCACTTACTATAATTTTTTCCAAGTCTTTCCATTTCCTAACAAATGGGGCAATGTCATTCTTTCTGATGGAGGCATAGAATTCCATTGTGTATATATACCACATTTTCTTGATACATTCATCTACTGAGGGGCATCTGAGTTTGTTCCAGATCTTGGCTATGGTAAAGAATGCTGCAATAAACATAGTTGTGATGGTAGCTTTAGTGTGGTCTTGTTTGTGATCATTTGGGTAAATGCCCAAAAGTTTGCTTGCTGGGTCGTAGGGCATCTCTATGTGGAGTCTTTTGAGGAACTTCCATACTACTTTCGAAAGTGGTTGAACAAGTTTACTCTCCCACCAACGATGCAGTAGGGTTCCCTTCTGTCCACATCCCCTCCATTATCTGTTGTTATTAGAGTTCTTGATTATAGCCATTCTAATTGGAGTGAGGTGGAATCTCAATTTTGTTTTGATTTGCATTTCTTTTATGGTTAGAGAGGTTGAGCATTTCTTCATGTGTCTATTGGCCATCCTCCTTTGCTCTCCAGAGAAGTTTCTCTTTAAGTCTTTAGCCCAATTATTTATTGGGCAGTTGTTTCTTTGAAGATGTGTTATTGGGAGATTTAATTTTTTGAGTTCCAACTTTATTTTAGATATGAGGTCCTTGTCCATTGTATGGCTAGTGAAGATCTTCTCCCAATCCATGGGCTTTCTATTGATCTTGCTAGCTATATCCTTTGCCATGCAGAAGCTCTGTAGCTTCATGCAATCCCATTTATCCAACCTTTCTTTGATGTGTTGTGTTTCTGGTCTCTATTAAGAAAATTTCTCCTCTCCCATCCTGTAATGTCTGGGACAAGTAGAAAAGGTCAAAAGCTGTATATATATGACCAGATAAGATGAAGTTAATCAAAATGAACCCCAAGATACAGACACAAGTGGTTGTCTCTTTTTTGCTATTGTCTCTGACATATTAAAATGTACCATATGATTTTTTTGTTTCTTTGTACGTCCCACCCCCATAGTAAAATCCCTATTTTCACTGTATTTGATATTGGTACAATTTGGGGAGAAGAAGAGAAATAACAAAATGTTTAAATAGGGATACAGGTTGACTCATTGCAACAAAGTGATGTAGAAGACACTATGTTGAAAAAACGAACTTTACAATTTAGGCTGGTGGGGGGTAGTGTAGTTGTGGAGCTGGGAGGGAAGGGATGGTAGGGGAAAAACAAAGGAGGAGGCAATAATGCTTGATAAGAAATGTACCCATTTCCTTGCTCATGTAATTGTAATCGCTCTGAACAGTATTTTCACAATAAAAAACTTTAAAAAAAAAAAAGAAGGAAGATCACAGCCTAGGTGTGCTAGGGTGCAAAGTGAGACCCTACTCTGATGATAACCAATGCAGAATGGGATTGGAGAAAGGGCTCAATTGATAGACTACCCGCTTAGTAACTGCACAGGCCCCGAGTTAAATTACAAGTACTTCCACAGGAAATTAATAAATAATACAAATGAAGAAGACGTGATCCATACACTGTTAAAATTAGAAGGGATTTAATATAATTTTAATCTATACAAATAACAAATTCAACTTTATAATTTCTGAATAGGGACCGCAGAAGGCAGAATTGAACCTGTATGGCTTTATATCTTATTTTCTTCACTATGGCCTTCAACAAATTCTGTATTCTTTTAACTCATGGACATTCACATTATGTAAATAGTTGACAAAGAAAGAAAAGAACTACCTTTTACTTCCATTTCTCATTTACTTCCCTGTTAAAAAAAAAGTGAAAATATTTAATGTGCAGTGGAGGTTTATAGATAAGGTTGTAATTGGATTGTATTAATACATGTTATTTGTATGTTTAGGAATATAGTAAGTTCATGTGCAATTAATACATTTTAATCAATATAAATATTGATTGCTTCTTCAAAAAATGCAGCAAACTGAAATCTTTATATTTTACATCAAAAGGATAATTATTAAATATGTATTTTGTATTACATATGTATTTATACACATATACATACATATGTTTGGTTTACTTTTGCTATTGAGTATTCTTCTGCTTGGGGAATACTTTTAACACATTTTATACAATAAGATTCATGGAAATGTTGATGGTGGTAGTCTACATTGTGTTTCCTTAGCAGACTCCTCATTCAATTTTGTTTTTGTTTTTGTTTTTGTCAGTCATAGGGCTTGAACTCTGGGTCTGGGCACTTTCCCTGAGCTCTTCAGCTCAAGGCTAGTGTTCTACCACTTGAGCCACAGAACCACTTCTGGTTTTCTAGTGGTGTATTGAGGTAAGAGTCTCATGGATGTTCTTGTGCGGGCTGGCTTTGAACCATGATCCTCAGATCTCAGCTTCCTGAGTAGCTAGGATTACAGCTGTAAGCCACTGCTGCCAGGATCATTCAATTATTTTTTTTATTATATAACTTCTTTAGTAATATCTGAAGCTTAGAAATGTGAAAAATCATAACTTGTTTTTCAGTTTATTGTTGCCATGGTCAGGCCTTGAAGTAAGACCTTGCACTCTCATTTGCCTTTCTTGACCCTGGATGGCACTCCTCTGTTTGAGCCAGGCCTCTAGTGTAACACACATGCATTCTTTAATGGGACAATTCTTTAGACCAAAACTTTACCCTAATATAGTATTCAGGGTTTGTATATCGAGAAATCATTCAACCAGGAGTATCTTTCAACCTCTTTCATGTCACATTTTCAATTCTGTAAAGTTTTAAAGAATGTTTAAAAGATAAGCCCATAGATATACATTCCCTGCCACATATATTTTTGGATTACAAAGCAATTTCTATGCTAATACAACCTATCACAACTCCTATTGGCAGATGTCTAAAGTCCAGATTTGTATTGAGAACATACACCCTGTTGTCTATGAGGACATTTAAGAAAGACATATAAGAAAGCTTTTTGGTGCTAAAATGCCACATTAGGCTCCTTAATTTGCTGCAAATAAGATCAAATTAGAGCTTAAAATGAGAACATTGCTAGCTTGTGCTTCTGGTAGCTATGTAGCATCCGAACAGCATGTAAGCCATCACAACATTTAAAGCTCAACTCAATCAGTGGCAACAAAATTAGAAATAAATAGACGAGGATCAATATGATGCGCTTTCTGGAATAATGAAACACCCCTAGGCTGGAAAAATCTATGTTTTTTTTTCTTCTTTTAGCATGGTGTTGTGGAAATATCTGACTAGTTCAATAAAAACTGAGTCTTTTTTTGTTTATAGAGAGAAAAGAGTCATTATATATGAATACATAATACACAAAAGTACAAATGTTCACATGCATTACACCTATATATAAACACATGAACTAGATGAACATAGATTGTTTATTGAATATAGTTCTATCATTAAAATTATTAATTGAAATTAATAAGATATTGAAAAATACAGATATCACTTGATATGTTATTAGCTGTTCGCCCTTTATTATTTTTCTTTGAATATGTTTCAGATATGAGAGTTTATGGTATTATTTTTACATATTCATTTATATGAGAACCTCCCAATAGACTAGTGTCAAAATGCGTGATCTACAATAGAAAGAAAAAAATGGTAGCCAATATTATTCAACTTGTTCTAAAGTTCTTGAAATACCAGATCTTACTAGTGAGTGACCTGAGGACCTTTGAACTATCTGATTAAGGAAGTGCTGGCTCTTGTACTTTTGTCATATGTGGCCAAGACAGAACAGCATTGTCAGAACTTCAGTCCAGTTCTACTTCCATATAACAAGCATTGCTGTTAAGTGGAAGAACTTGTTAAGCCATTATCTGGATGCTAATTCTTACATGTACAACTATATGATAGAGGAATCTAATGGCAAACTGCCATTAGAAATAGCCCCAGTCTTCCCTGTGAGAATGTGGGAGAGCAGTATCCAAGTGTGCAATTGATCAGGATGAACTTTTTAAACCAGGATCTTATGCAACTTTCCACATTTTGCCACAACAAGACACTTAGGAATTGGTAAATCCTAGAACATTTACTAGCACTCATCCATCTTTGAAAATGACTCTTAACATGTATGATTTTAGAATATTCCCAGATACTTCATTTGATATTTTACATAGGAATTATGACTACAGAATTTTGTTAAAATTATCTTTTCAAATTTTCTTTAAACCTAAACACAGTTTTTATTAAGCATGAAATACTTCTAAGGAACACAAAAAAAATCACTACAGAATCTTTGTATGTGAAAGATGAAGAGCACCAGTTCCCTTTTACTTTGCACTTAATACAAATAACAAATTTCTATTGTATCATGAGAAATGGATGTTTTGGAAAATATTGGTTTAAAATTCTATTTTAAATTTCATTTCTCATATATTTATTGTTTCAACATTTTTCCTTAATCATCAAAAAATGTGTTGGCTATATGAATGTAATATAGACAGCTAAAAAAATCCTACCAATGCTATTTAAAATAACTGTGCTTGTCTTGTCATTATACTATTCCTGGATTGACATTTTAAAATATATAAAACCTCAGAGACAACCACTTATCATCCTGAATGATTGACTAGGATGCTGACTATTCAATGCCAGTTTCAGTTTATAGAATGTGCTTATGAGGGAAAAAAATGCCTTTTATTTTGGAAAAAAGAAAAGAAACAAGAAAACCTAACATTGAACATTGCAGTCTCCTATATCTGCTGTCCTCACCCATGCATACAAATTCAAGTGAGATTTTGTGTTTTTAAATCTACTAAAGCAGAGGTATAATGAGTCATTTCAGAAAATAAACAATTTCCTACTTTCATGGCTAGAAGTGAAATAATTAAGGGTGAATGGTGCTGTCTTAAGGCTGCCATGTCTATGATTCAGGGACAATTAAATAGAGCTCCACCAACTTCTATCCCTCACAAGCTTTGGGGTGCTACTGCTGTCTGCAGAAGAGAGTGAGGTGGGAAACAGAGGCTTCATTTGCAGGTAAACTAGACACTTAATATAGCAACAAGACACCCTAGCTTTACACACATTCTCTTTAGTAGAATGTAAACACACAGTATTTATAGAAAATCATATATAATGTATAACTTGTATATGGTACTTTATTTTCAAAATGGAGCTTCAAACCATGTAAATAATCAAAGAGACTGCTGTTGAAGTATTCTGTGTATTACATCTGTCAGTGCATGTAGAAAGCTATTTTCTGGGTACTTTTATTTATACGTGTGTGTGTGTGTGTGTGTTAGAGAAGCACACATATTTAATGGCATGAGTGTTGTTTTTATTTTACTTCTTTTATAGCAACTTTTAAAGGTCATGGGCATACCTCAGAGATTTTTGTTGAATTCCATTTTTCTTTAACTTCAGTGAAACATCGTATGTGTTTGTCTCCCTGAGATTTTTATTGTTGCTTTCCTACTTTTATAGCTCCCAAGTTATTTGGTGAGATTCTTTCATTTTTTTTTTTACTAGTTTACTTATTTTTAAAGTGGCAGGTCCATAGACCCTTGCCATGATTTTCCCCTTGAAAGTAACAAAGCAATGTCAGAATAATCATAATAAAGATATACTTTTTGTGGTTTTTAACATTTTATTTTCACTTTGGAAGCCTATTTGTCTGAAATCTCTGTATTTTAGTACATACTCAAAGAACATAAAATTGGCAGTTTGTTGGGAAAATCAATAATTTGTAAATTTAATCATTAGTACAGTTTAATTTTATTGATTCTACCATTTTAGATAAAATACCTTTTCAGAAAAGCATAGTGAACATTATACATTGAAATAAGTTGTGCTTATCTCTCAAAGAATCTGTATTCATTAAGAATTAAACTTTCGCAGTTATTGAATAACCTGTAAGAGGAAAAGCTGAAATTGCCTTTGATTAGCTAGCTTGGCTTAGATGAAGACAAAATGCTCAGTCTAAAAGAAAATAGTATCCAAAGCAATGAACTTGGGATTCTAGTTGTCAATTATACCAGATACAGTTCTTATGGAAAGATAAAGACTTATTTTTACAGTAGCCATGAGAAGTAAATATATTTCACCTGGCAGCAAAGGCTGTACTCCCTGACTGCTATTCTCTTTAGCTTTGTATATTGACAGCTAGTTTGTGAAATTCCTTTTGTTTCTTCAGAGGGTCTTCAGAATCCTGTTGACTCTGCACTTCCTTTCTCATCCACAAACTATAATGTCTCAAATTCTATACTTCATTAACTACAGTGGATGTGCATCCTTTCTGACAGCTTGTTTGTTGATTGATAGCACTACCTTAACCTCTAACTTTCTTTCTTTAAATTCTATCAGATTGTTTGTACATTGCATTAGAATCTTTATTCTGGCTTCTCTGAACACAGTTCATAAGTCCCAAGAATTCTGCTCATTCTTATCTCAGTGTCAGTTTTGAAGTTGAGGGTAAATAGATACAGTTAAAAAAAAACATATACCTTTGTCCTTTACTGATGAATGTAGTATGTTCTTTTGGATAGCGTGTGTGTATATACATATGTGTGTGTGTGTGTGTGTGTGTATTATGTATTTTATAGATGCTCCATTTTTGGTAGAATATTCAAGATGATGAAAGTAAAGACATTGTCTTTTAAAGGTAAGTTGTCATTTGTGGGTTTAGTGAGATCAGTGGTACAGCCCATGCTTAGCAAACACAAGGTTCCAAATTCTCAAACCACGAATAGCAAAACACTATTTTCTGTGGAGAAACAAATGATAAATTAGACCACAAACATTGTTACACAAACGTGTCATGTGCTTACTTGACTTACAGCATGGTAAATCAGAATACAGGAACAGAAGATAATAGTAGTGAAAATAAACTAACACCACTTCAAGACTAGTCACACAATTCTTCTTTAAGGTTCATATCAATAAATGTTTCTAATTAGAATCTCAGTAGAAGACAAATAAGAGAAAAGATTTTGAAGAGCAAGAATTGTTTCTAATGTAGAGTGAGTTTTATACAGAAGTGATACAGATAAGCATTGGAATAATCTTCAAGTGAGATCTACTTAAACATCACATTTTAGCTTCATTTTAGAGATATAAAACAATGCATACATTCTGAGTATCTTATTTTCCCTTGGTAAATTGGTAAAGAATTACTAGAGTAATTGGAATATATCACTCTATTAATAATTGCAATGCTTCTGGGGATTACAAAAGCAACACATAAGTGAATGTAGTAAGGTTACAAATTAAAACTTGTCTATCAAAATGGTCAATGATACATTTGAAATCTCTTGGAAAGTCTTGTACACTCACTTAAATTTCTTTTACACTGATGTATCCTATTTAAAAACAATGCTCACAAACTCAGATGGGGTATCTTCATTTAGTTTTACTTTCACTGACCCAATAACTCAAAAACCCTTGAGATCACTACATGTAAGATGTAGATTGTAAATTCAAACCAGAGTCAAAAATTGAGTTTTCCTATTGGAAGTTCAGTATCTCAAACAAGTGTGAGTTCTGTACTTGAAGAATTTCTTTTTCACATGTAGTCTCAGATTTCACTCACCTAGACCTTTGCAGGTACCTTGTCACAATCTGTGTGAGAAAATGCCATGTTTGCACCTCAGAAGCTGAAGGTCTGAGACATAACCAAGGGTAGACTTTCTAATGGCAGAGTGCAGAAAAAAAAAACTCTCTTCTATTCTCTGGGGTGTATATGGCACATCCTGAAGATAGGGAAATTCCTGTCACTGTAGTGGTTTGATGTCTCTCAGGCTAACAGGAATGCCATTCAATGATCTTGGTCCCTCATCCACTGAAGTGACAATTTTTTTAGGAAAATATGGAGGTAAGCACAAATGTTGCAAGGCAACTAATTCAGTTACCTTTTTCATAATCTTTCCTTCCAAAGTTGTCAATTAGTATGTCTACAGAAAAGAGGAGTGATAACTCCCTAAACATAACCAAACAAGTAGCTTCTGGATGATACTTTTATCTTCTTTCCAATATATTTCTCTTCTGTGTATTGTCCAGCATTGTATACATAGCTATGTGGATAGTACAAGGAAATAATCAATGAGAATACCTATGTGAGTAGCAAAATAGCACATAGACATTTGAGACAGAATTGAAAGATAATTCAAACTTAAATTCACAAGTTTGTGTTAGGTGAAATGAACCCCAAGATAAGGACTCAAATGTTTTTTTTTCTTTCTAGCTATTGTTTCTAACATATTTATAAGACTATTTCTTTGTAGTTTTGTATGTCCCTCCCCCACGTTATAACCCTGTTTTCACTGTATTTGATGTTGGCATAAATTGTGGAGGGGAAGGGAAAAAACAAGTTGTTTAAAAAGGGATACAGGTGGACTGATTGCAACGATGAGATGTACAAGATGTTATGTCGAAAAACGAACTTTACAACTTTGGAGCAGGAGGCACTGGGGAGGGGAGATGGGAAGGGATAGGAAAGGGAAACAAAGAAGGAGGCAACAATGCTTAGTAACTACTGCATTGTTGCTTAGAGTGTAAACTTGTTCAACCACTTTGGAAAGCAGTATGGAGGTTCCTCAAAAGACTCCACATAGAGCTCTCCTGTGACCCAGCAATCACACTTTGGGGCATTTACCCAAATGATCACAAACAAGACCACACTAAAGCTACCAGCACAACTATGTTTATTGCAGCATTATTTACCATAGCTAAGATATGGAAAGAAGCCAGATGCCCCTCAGTAGATGAATGGATCAAGAAAATGTGGTTTATATACAAATGGAATTCTGTGCCTCCATCAGAAAGAATGGCATTGGCCCATTTGTTAGGAAATGGAAAAACTTGGAAAAAATTATATTAAGTGAAGTAAGCCAGGCCCAAAGAAACCTAGGTCCCATGGTTTCCCTTATTTGCAATAACTAGTATATGTCTGAGACAAGCAAAGATGGTCAGATAAGTTGATGTTAAGCGAAATGAACCACAAGATAAGGAATCAAATGGTTTTTCTTTCTTGCTATTGTGTCTAACATATTTATAAGATTTTTCTTTGTTGCTTTGCATGTCCCTCCCCCACAGTATAATCCCTGTTTTCACTGTATTTGATGTTGGTATAACTTGTGGAAGGGAAGGGAAAAAGCAAATTGTTTAAATAGGGATACAGGTGGACCCATTACAACAATGAGATGTACAAGATGTTATGTTGAAAATGAACTTTACAACTTTGTGGGGAGAAGTGGAGAGATGGGAAGGGATGGGAAGAGGAAACAAAGGAGGAGGCTACAGTGCTTGATAAGAAATGTACTCTGTACGGTGTGGTATTTTCACAATAAAGAAATGTTAAAAGGCATGACATTGATCAGGTATCACTGTATTCATAAACTGTTGAGTGGCAACTCCTTTGCACTACTACTTAAAGAAAATAAAAATATATTTTTAAAAAGTTAAAAAAAAGAAATGTACTCATTACCTTGCCCATGTCATTGTAACCCCTCTGTACAGTATTTTCACAATATAAAAAAGAAAAACTTTCAAAAAAAAAAGTTTGGTTTTTAACAGTTATCCACTGTTGTATCAGAGGTGGGAGGGAAGGGATTGTAGGGGAAAAACAAAGGAGGAGGCAACAATGCTCTACAGGAAATGTACTCATTACATGTGTTCATGGAACTGTAACCCCTCTGTACAGTATCTTTACAATAAGAAAATCCAAAAAAGACCAGCTAAAACATAGCAGCAAACAAACAAATAAAAATACCCAAGAATTTATTTCTATTTCTGTGTTTTAGAAATCGAGTCTTGGCTTAGCTAGGTACTGCAGGTAGGATTTCTCAAATACTACAATCAAAACGCCAACTGCGGATGGATGAATATCATGCTCCTTGACTGGAGAAGACTCTTCTTTCTTTCGAGTTCTCTAGTTTGGCTATTGACATGTTCAGCTAGTATTCTGGGGAAAAGACAGCCCCAATTCCTCTGGCTTCTCAGTTTAGTCTGGTAGAGACCAGGTGGTTTTCTTCATAAAGTGGCTAAGGGGATTCAAGGAGATGAGAAGAGATAGAGAATAATTCACAATCTTTTATAATCCAATCTCTGTAGGGAATTTTCATCAAATTTTCTATATTATTACTTACCGTACCCAGCTCAGAATGAAGAAAAGGATATTAAATCAAAACAAATACCTAACAGCAGAAGTCACTCAGAGTGACATTAGAAGATGCTTATCATGTCTGTAAAAATAATGCTGGCTATAAAATGAACAGAAATATGGCTTTAGGTGAGATTAATTTCAACTTTCCAAGTGCAAGACTGTTTCCTCAAGCAGGTTAATGATAGTTTCTTAGAATACAAGCAACATGTAAGAATCATTGCAAAGTATACACATGAAAATGTAGAAGTATAGGTATTTATGTAGCAAATACCTCAGCATTGATGTTATTATTTATGAGTAGTATAAATAAGATGAAATTCTACTGATATTGCTTTATGGTTGAAGTAACATGCTGAAATAAGGTGCCTGCAACACAATAATGTAGATAATAACAGAAATTAAATGGGACACATGAGGTTGGAAATGTTATTAGGCTTTTAATGTATAATAGAATGGTAACTTACTGTGGTTACTTCTATATAGAAGAAAACTTCTTCATTTATATTTGTTAATTATGGCACAAGAACTCAAAAATTCTAAGCCTCACGTACTATAATATTTAAAATAAAATTTCAAGCAGGAGTCAATTTGGAGATTTCCTACTGGTCTAGTAGACTTTTTATATTATATATAAAAACATTATGCTATAATATAATAAGTATATGTAATTATATAGTATGAGTTATATATAATTATATATAATTTATTTCACATCCTAATAGCCAGATTCAATTTTTTAATTTTTTCAAATTGTTTTAGATTCCAAAAAATCTTGGAAATTAAAAAAAACGTGTCCTGCTATTTATAACTGTGTGATTATGAACGATGTCCATGTGTTAAAAGCATTTGCCAATAAAATACTCTATGTTGTGTATGTGAAGAGGGTGTGTGTGTGTGTATATATATATATATATATATATATATATATATATGTATGTATGTATATCACTTTTCTTTTCACTTGGACAATGTTTATTCATGTAAGCCAAGAACAAAATTGTTAATATTTATATTCACTATGAACAAGCAGCTTTCTAAAGCATACGTACTGCATGCTTGTAGGTATCAATCCATGAATATTGGATCAAAACTGATTCCCATCACAAACTGTCATGTACAAAGATTTGAAGTAGTACATGTTGGAAGTACTCATGTTTTCTCATGAGGAGATCGTGGTCAAAGAACACAAACACTCTTGAAGAAGAGTGCTGCACAATATGATGCAGTGGTACCGTGTTACTAGTACATGATACAATTTACTTAATAGCAACATGTTACATTTTCAAAAACATTTTATGAATGGATTTCATGGATTCTTAGGGCAAACAAAGTGATAGACATGTGAGGGAATGTATGGGTTAAGTAGCTCACTGGAGAATACCCTGCTCTATTGCATGTGTGTGGCTGTATATTGTTAGTAGTTTTCCATTGCTGTAACAGATACCTAAAATACATATACTTTGAAATAAAAAGCTTATTTTTTGCTAAGAATTTTGAAGTATTTGTTCCTGTGTTAAGTCAGCACATGGAAGCAGGCTCTTATTTTGGTTTCATGCCTGATCAAATAAATCAGAATCTCTGGGGCTAGGGTCAAGATACAAATAATAATAATAATAATAATAATAACACATTTTAGTGACTTTCACTCTGAACTCTGTTTGAGAATGAGGGAGTTGTGATAAAGATACTGACATAAACTTTTTAAAATGTGTGTGCAAGCATTGAAAATACCCAACCTGACTATTGTGCATAAAAATAACAAAGGGCTTCTTTAGGCTTTGTTATTCAAAGACACAATTACATTCTCTTATAGAGCTTTTTTGAACTAATATTTTTGATGGCTTGTAAAGAGGTAAAACCATCAAGTTATCAAATTAATGATGTGTCATCACCCGCTAACATGAAATAGGTGTTATGTTTCTAACAGCAAATGCTAGATTAATGTCATTTCAGTCATAAGAAGTTCAAAATCAATTTCAATGCTAATCAGTGGTTGAAAGAATAGATTAGTAATGCAGTGAATGCCATTACCCTTTCAAGCTTCTTTTATGCGACGCTCCCTGCTGAGGTAAGGAAGGTTGGAAGTCTGTGATATCAAAGCAAGTTACCAGTTGTTGGGGGTGGGGACAGGAAAGAATAGGACTTTGTATGGGAAAGTTTTAAGTGAAAAGATTTCTGTATAAAGTTATTTTGCTTCTATTGGAGCATCATTTCAGCACTACAGTAAACAGATTGCTATTTAAAATAAAAATTTTAATGTGCTTCAATTTGGAAAATACAAACTATATGGTACTTGAAGATCTTTATGTTAAATCCATTTACCATAAACTTCTTAACTCATAGCTATTACCTTTATCTCTACTGTGTGAAGCTATTTTAGCTGTGCATTGTCATGTCTGTTCCACAGTATTACTGAGGTATCCTGATCAGAGAAAAGACCAGGTTTATAGTCCTAACAGGAAATAAAATCTTGTTATTCTGGTTCAGTGAAAATATGGAAGGGTTACAAACACATTTTCTCATGTTAGAAATCCTTTTATCACTTGCAAAGCAGGATTAAATGATACACTGCAATGATACCTTCTCTCGGTATATCCAAAAATATTCTTTGTAGGAACATACTCACTTCAATATTAGTAAATAGTCAGTTGAAGGAAGTTATTTAAACACTTGATAAATGAATTCTTTTGGCATGATATTTCTTTAGAATGATGCAGTTTAAAAAGTTAAACTACTTTTAAACCATCGATTTGCTTTGAACTCTAGTAAAATTTATAAATTCTATGTAATAAGTTCAAATGTAGGTTGAAAATTGAGCTGAAGAAGAAAATAATTGCTTTTATTTTTATTTTGTCGGTCGTGGGGGCTGAACTCTGGGTCTGGGTGCTTGTCCCTTAGCTCTTAGCTCAAGGGTAGCACTCTATCACTTGAGCCACAGCACCACTTTTAGCTTTTTCTGCATATGTGGTGATAAGGAAATGAACCCAGGGCCTCATACATGCAAGGCAAGCACTCTACCACTGAGCCACCTTCCCAGCCCCAAAATAATTTATTTCTTAAAACATACAATATATATTAAAAAGATAAATTGTAAGAAAAGTACAGCTCTCATGTCTTTCATAATAGGTAAGTTTAGCCATATTTCATCATACCAAAAATATCTTCTTTTAAACCTTAGTTTATATATTGTTAGAAGCATCTTTCAAATTCAGGTTCAGTATATTTGTGTTTACCTCAGAAACATCAACATTTTCTTACATTGTCTCAACTTTTTACTTTAATTATTTCTTTACAAAAGATAAAAATAACTTGTAATAAAATAGCAACAGAATTCCTGGTGAGATATTAATAAAATTTATTTTATTTAGGTGTAGCAACTGAGAAGTTTAAAATTACATATATGCTTCGAATTCAGTAACAAGATGTGTGAAATGCACTTGTAATTGAATAAAAAGTGTGTTACTCAACCATCTTTGAGATAACCTACTTATTAAAAACAAACAAGCATGAACATACTGTTTGGATAAATAAATTTGGAATTTTTTCAAAGTAAGGAAGAATTCATACTGACAAATACTTCTTTACTCAATATCTTAACCAATTTCCTTAGAACTTACTAGGGTAGTTTGTATAATTTCACTTTCCTTAGCACATCATAGGTTGTTTTTCCTGAAGTATGTTTGGGTGAAAGAAAATAATACAAACTTTCCTCTTTTGTGTATAAAACATAGAATGCAAGAGCAGCACTAAAAATTTACAGTCTTTCAAAATATGTGCATTTTTATATATTGTGATTCAAGTTGGAATGCAGTATAATTTTATCCATAAAGCTCCCAGGAACATTGATATTTTTTATAATTAAATTTTGAATGTGGAAGGAAACATTAGTAAGTAACTATGTAATTTTACATTTCCTCTAACTTCAATTGCTCAGAAGCTCATTTAGAAGTAATCCATATTCAAATATAACTTTTCTGAGATTTAGCTTCTAATTGTTTTATTAAGAATGCATTTATACTTTAGTGCTAAGAAATAGAAAATATCACAGAGATAAATATCTCAGAAACAGTTCCATTTCAATACTTCTAATGGTAATTATACATAGTAGAAGATTATACCCAGCAAGTTTCAGTATGTCTTTTTGTGTGAGGTTTTCATAAAATTAAGAGTGAAGGAATTGCTAGTAAAAAAATTCTACCTGGCTGGCTATCAGTGGCTCATGCCTATAATCCTAGCTACTTAGGAGGCTGACATCTGAGGATCACAGTTCAAAGCCAGCTCTGGCAGAAAAGTCTCCATGAGACTCTTCTCTCCAAGTAAAGACTCAAAACTGGAAGTGGCAAAAGACCTGAGGGACAATGACCAGGCCCTGAGTTCAAGTCCCACATCCAACACAATTTTTTAAAAATTCTATCTTGCTATTTAATGCTGTAATAAGTGTTTAATTGATCAATAAACCAAGCCTATCAACCATGAACCAAGGGAATAACTTGTCACTAAAAGATATGCATGGACAGATAGAAAAATATGAATATCTATAGGTATAATTATTTAGATGTTTAAACACACACATTAACCAAGTGGATAGTCTAGCAGATTGTAAGTATATATGAGAGCAGCACACAGAAGCTCAACAAAAGAGAATTATAGTTACTGAGATAACAATAAGCATATTTTCATGCATACTATATTGTTAAAAAATTTAAAAAGTTTGCCTTTAAATGTGATCTTTTTTGGGGGACGGGGGTCAGTTGTGGGGCCTGAACTCTGGGTCTGGGCACTGTCCCTCAGCTCTTCAGCTCAAGGCTAGCTCTCTATCACTTGAGCCACAGCACCACTTCCAGCTTTTTGGCTTATGTGGTGCTGAGGAATTGAACTCAGGGCCTCATGCGTGCAAGGCAAGCACTCTACCATTGAGCCACCTTCCTAGCCCCTTAAATGTGGTTTTTAAATCACCATTTTCCTGAATTTGTAGTTGTCATTAATGGAATAGATATTTGCAATTATATAATGATACTATGACCATAAAGAAGAAACCAATACAGATGTGAAATTCTTTCTAGCCACAATGTACACCTACTCACAAAGTGTATGTTCATAATTTATATAGAATATACCGCTCATTAAGGACAATATAACACATTTAGATATGTGTGTTGAATCCAGTATAGATGATATCAGGCAATGCATATTATTGGTTATAATTGTGGTGTTGAGTGGTTTTGTATAACTGCCTAAAAGTGTCTAAATTGCATACATTTTCACCACTAACTGAATGCTTACCATACTTTTTGAGATTTACATCTTAATTACTTTGTAAAGTAAACAGAGTGAGTTATAATTTAAACCAGCTTTTCCCAATGAAACATGAGGATCTTGAACTACACAATAATGCATATTTCCATCAGAAGAATGGCTTTGAAAGTTTATTTCAGGTATTGGTAAAATAAAACTTTTGATCATAAACATCAGCCATGAAAAGCTTTGGCTGCAAATAACTTGAAAAAAGAAACAGTATGACATCCACATTTATCTTAGAAAAAGTTCTGTCATTTTTCTACAATTCAGGGAGATTGTGTAGAAAATCTTTGCTTTCACACTTTACTGTGAACCAGAAGCCTAATTATAATATTGTCTCTTTTTCTATTTGAATGTGTCAGTTTTCATATTATGACTTTCACACCTGTACTAGCTAAGATTAAACAGTCATGTCATCTGAGACCACCCAGCAACTAAACTGTGAAAATTAATTTCAATTTCACCTAAGCACAACCCCATGCTGTTTTTCTATTACTCTCATGCCAGGATTTCTGTAACTTTCGCCTAGCAAATGGCTTACTTACTATTATAGAAAATACTCTAAAGTGTTGTAGTGTCAAACTCCATCTCAGTATTTCAGTATAACTTTAATAAACACATTTTATGTTCAATAAAATGGTATTGTAAATTATTTTCCTAGTTTATAATAGCAAAATATTTAACTAAAAACCTTCTATTAACTTGAAAACATATATATATAGAGAGAGACTATGAGAATATGTGTCAATTATATTTAATAAACCTTTATAAGAAGTTATTATTTGTTGAAAACTGTTTTGAAGTAAATAAAACTGATAATAAAACTGGGAATAAAATAGAATTAGAAAATTATGTACATTTAATAGTACATTTTTGTCAAATGAAATTTAAATTCAATAACATTCTAAGAAACTATATCCTAACATGAATATGAGTATATTGAAGATATATAAATTTTGTCAGAAAAATTTCAAAATTACAATTCAATATATAAAACTGACCAAGTAGATTTTATCTCAAATTGTACTTTTGAAATAATCAATTTATTTCATTATATTAAACAAAATTAATGAGAAAAAGTGACAATTTTCTAGATTGTCACCTAAAGAAAATTTGAAAATGTCTTAAATTTACCTTAAATTAGGTATTAAATTAAGTAAATTAGGAAAAGAAACAACTAGGAAAATACTTAAATTAAGAAAAGAAACTATTCTATTAATTTCACGAATAGAAGCTAAATAAAAGAGAAAATAAACACTAGAATTCATAATATACTTGAACAAAAAATATGAAAAGTTTCCCCTGAAAACCAAGACAAGACAAAAATGCACATTAGAATTTTTCTCTGTTTCTGATCATAGCTACTATATGACTCTAAAATTCAAGAAGAGCACAAAAATGAGAGAAAAAAAGAAGAAGAGAGAAAGAGAGGGGAATGAAGATTACAATAAAGCAATACAACTCTGTTAAAAATATAAAGGGTATGTATGAAATAGTTCAAGGACCTATTTCAAATACTTATTGGATAAAAGACATATACTGTACTAGATAGACCTAATATAAATTTGACAAGTTAAAATTTCCATATCGAGGTATAAAAATCAAATTTAAAAGTTATATTACAGGAAATATTAAGAATAAGTTTAAGTATATATGAAATTCAGTTGAGATAAAGTTTCAAGTTCCAATATGAACTAAAATCTACTCAATATTGGAATAGAAGAAACTTAGGTCAAGATAGAATAGTTAGTTTCTCTTCACATTTATCTGTGGACAGTCAAAAATCTCAGTAAATTTTTTTATAGGTTAACAAGACAATTTGAAAACGTATGTGGCATGAAGACATAGGTAAATAAATCAATTTCCAAGACAAAATACAAATTTTGAAAACTGAATTTTCATAGTTAATGTGCATACAATAGAAACAGCAATCAAGACTGTCATTTGGATCAGTAGAATAGGAAATAATTTCCAGAAAGAGATCTACATTTGTGCATTTGTCAATGAAATTCAATGAAGAAAATATAGCTGGAAAGCTCATCATTAACAGACAAAGTAAAAATTATAACATAATTTGCATCTTATGCATTTGCTTAAAGTAGATCAAAGATTTAATATAAAACTAAAGGTATGTATCTAGAAGAAAGTGGGGAATTCATTTTTTAAAATTACTGTTATTGTAAAGGTGATGTACAGAGGGATTATAGTTACATAGGTCAAGTAATGAGTACATTTCTTTTTGAACAATATCACCTCTTCTGCAATTTTCTTCCTATTTTTCCTACCCGATCCCACTCCCCCCATGAGTTGTATAGTTCATTTTCGACATAGTGTCTAGTGAGTGTCACTTATGAAATTGTTCAACCTTTGTCCCACCATTCTGTGTTCCCCCTTACCTTTCCCTTACCTTGTAAATACAAGACAAAAGGTACAGGAATCAAAACCAGTGACAAAGGAGAAAACAAACAAACAAACAAGAAGTAAATAACACAAACCTCTTGTTTCCATTTCTTGGAATTCATTTTGATAAACATCATTATATATTATCATATGTGCATAGCTATTGAACCTTTGTGAGCCTCTCCTAAGAACATCCTCCTTTGGTCTTGCTGTCTGAATGTCTGTTTAATTTTTATAATATTTATATATAAATAAATTATATATGAATATCTAAATAAATATTATATTAAAATATTATATAAATATATAAATAAATCTCTTTACATAATAATTCCTGTATGATTTATCATGTCCAAATAGATTTTCTGTCTTTTGCCATCTAGTATGTTGACATATTAAACAAAGTAAGACAGATCCAAAGAAACATAGGTTACATGGTTTCCCTCATTTCTTGTAATTAAAATGTCTAAAAATCTTTAGATTATACCCAGAAATTGTTATTTTGACAAAAAGCATGAATACTTTAAATATTGTTAACACTTAAAATATAAATGTATTCAACAAAATCAAAAGCATCTGTTAGTTGAAAAGCACTTTTTAAGAAAGTGTCATCAAAGGCAAGTATCCAGAATTAATTTTTTGAGTTTTAACAATTTAAAATTTTAATGCAAGTAAAAATAGCTCATGATTTCAACTGCTATTTCACTGCACACACACACATACACACACACGTACCCTCACAAATCAATAGTCAATGACATATACAGTAAAAAGCTCACAATCACTATCTGGACACAGGTAGCTCATGCTTGACATTTTAGCTACTAAGGAGGCCGAGATACAAGGATCATAATTTGAAACTAGTCTAGGCCAGAAAATCCTTGAGACTCTTCTCTCCAAATAACTACTAGACAATTTCCAAAGGCCAAAAGTGGAGCTGTGGCTCCACTCCACAAGTGGTAGAATACCAGTCTTGAGTCAAAAAAGCTCAGGAACATTGTCCAGGCCCTGAATTCAAGCCTGAGGCCCAGCACAAACACATATACACACACACGCACATGCATACACACGCACATGCATACACATGCACACATAGCTACCATTACTAATAATTACTCAATAATTATTTGTTAAAAGTGCAAATTGCAACTAAAATGAAATATCACTACAGGGCCTTAAGAAAAGAAAACAAAGTATGGAATACAACAAAAAAATTGATAAAAATGTGTACACATTAGACACCTTTGGGAAATCATTCAGAATTTTCTTTTGGCATCAAAAATACATACACATTTTAAAGAATCTTTCTAAAAAATTACAATATTTGCATTTTCCCTTGAATCTACTGTATTTAATACATTTGTAACCTCTTGCCTACCACCAAAGTACTTACCTGTAAGTTTATAGGTTAACTATTATATATGAAGGAAACCACATAATCTCTGCCTCATTCAGCCTGATTTATTGAACTGAATATAATTTCCCTCAGTCTGTTCATTTCTTTTCAAATGATACAACATTGTTCTTTCCAATGGCTGAGTAAAAGTCCACTGTGTGTATGTACCATATCTTCTTGATACATTTATCCATTGAAGTGCATCTGGTCTGATTGGTACTTGCAAGAGGGTAGTGGGACCAATGGAAGAAGAGCAGATTAACGAAGAGGAGAAGTGGTGGAATAATAGAGTCAAGAATTCAATGTATATCATATAAAATTAAGAAAAATAAGAGAAAAGTTGGGTGAGTGTAGTGGTAAAGTTAAAAGGGATACTATTGATCAAGGTTCATTATACTCACAAACTGCTTTATTAAGTGGTAACTCATTTTGTACAACTGCTTTACGAAAAATAAATAAATAAATAACAATTAAAAGAAACAAAAAGAAAACATAAATAAAACATGTGAGTGATATGATTTTTTCTTCTACAATGAATGAGAAAATAATTTTTAAAAATTCACATATCCTACACTCTAGTAATTCTACTCCTAGATATCGTTCAAAAAACAGAAACATGTTCATAAAAGACTTGTGCCAAAATGTCCAAAGCTAAATACAAAAAAATTATATCCTAGTAAGCCAGACCCAAAGAAACATAGGTTTCATGGGTTCCCTCATTTATAGTAACAAGAATGTACCTATAAATCTACAAGTAAACACTCTGGATGGTTAATGGAAAAAAATCACTGCGACGTGATAAATTGTTTAGGTCTCTAGGAATTTGGCACAGTGAAAACAAAGGAGAATATTCTTAGGAGAGGATCACAAGGGCTCAATAGCTATGTGCATGATCATGTAAAATGGTATTAATCCAAATAAACTTTATGAAATGGAAACAAATTTTGTTTTCTTTTTTTCTTTGTTGCTGATTTTGTTTTTATTTCCTTTGTCTTGATTGTTTGTTCATCTATTTTTAGAGTGGGGAGAAGAAACAGTGAGACAAAGAATGAACAAATGCAGCAATGATACTCATTAGATACTATGTTGAAATGAACTATACAATTTGCGGTTAGGGACAAGAGGGAAATATAGGAGAGATCATTGGAAGGGATGACATTGTTCAAAAAGAAACATACTTTTATGTTACGTATGTAACCATAATCCCTCTGTTCATCACCTTTACAATAAAAATAAATGACCTTTTGAAAAGGAAAAGTATATCCATTCTGTGGAATACCATTTAACCTTGAAAGTAACAAATAGTGAATACAGCTGTGAAATAAACCACAAAATTATTTTTGTCTGATCCAAGGCACAACTCTGTGAAATTATGAAGCAGTCAAAACTATAAATATGCTCTAAAAGTACATTTATTATTTATATACTATGAAAGCATATAAATGATAAAAATGAGCTCACAGGATGTATGGAATCTGTAAAGTATGTAGAAAAATCTTAGGATGGATTAAAATGAACTGATTATTTAGGTTGGTGGAATTTTAACATTAGATAGTTATCTTACACTTAGTAGCTTTTGTCTTAAGATATTTAGATAAGACAAAAAGATATGAGAAAAAGACAAATTTACCATGAGTTGATGTCTATTCATAAAATAAAAATGCCTCACCTTGTATACTTTGAATACTTTGGGGAGAAATGTATGGGAAATATAATCTCCCGAGGAGTTCAAAAGAAATCACATTGCTTTCCTACACTCAATGAACTCTGGTGTACCAAAATATTGCACCTCATATGAGTGTGTGAATTAAATAATTTTAAAAGTATGTATTTTTGAAAGATTACATAAATAGAAACTCCCTGGAGTCTTTCTTAATATGAATGTGGGACTCTAAGAGTAGGAGTTTTATTAGAATATTAAGAAGAACATTCTAAAATGCTTTAAAATAATGTCAATAATAAAAGAGAAGGTATTTTAAGAAACTTATCAGTGCACATCACTACATTATTTAAAACAGTCTAAAATAATCTTTCTCAGAATGTGGGCGAACGTAACTGAAATGACAACTAGTGTTCCTAGCTTCCTAGTTTCCATTAGCCAGTTTCTATCTGCTAATATTTGCTAGCTAGATATTGTTTCCTAAACTCAGCCTACAGATATGGCCTCATTGAAGAGAACACCCAATGCCATAATGTTATAGCAGTCTACATACCTGCTTCATAACTAATCCTAGGATGTCTTACAGGGCCCTTCATGGTCAATGCTAATTCTTCCGGGCATTTAACTCTAAGTGTACTAACATATGTTATTATAATTTTGAGTTTTAGATGTCATTAATCATGTTATTATCATTTTGATTTTTAGATGTCCACTGTGTGTATATTTGCAACTCTATCTTTTTAAGTATCTCCTTAAATAGTGTGGCCTTTTTTATTTTTTTCTTCATTGACTGTGTTTTAAATGTGCATACATTTTCAATATTAGTGGTTTTCAAAGGGACCCTTTATAGAGGCTTAAACTCCCATTTCATGCTTTGGAAGCAAGAAATGTCTCCAATTTTTTGTAAAATTTTTCCCTACTAACGCTTGTTTTACTAAAATAAATCCTTGTTAGGATTGAGGGGTGGGGGGAGGCTGGGAAGGGATGGGAAGGGTAAACAAAGGAGGAGGCTACAATGCTTGATAAGAAATGTACTCACTATCTTGCCCATGTAATTGTAACCCCTCCGAACAGTATTTTCACAATAAAAAAAAA
>NW_012267219.1:22875715-22891530 GCF_000151885.1 Dipodomys ordii | reverse complement strand
ACAAAGGAGGAGGCAACAATGCTGGATAAGAAATGTACTCATTACCTTGCTCATGTAACTGTAACGCTTCTGTACGGTATTTTCACAATAAAAAACTTATTTTTTAAAAAAATAAATTGATCGTCACAGTATTTATTTCTGGTGCCAAGTTTTGTTTTTATGTTTAGGCTTGTCCAACAAAAGGCATCATTCATGTTTTACTTTTCATTTTCTATGTGTCTAAAGTAAAATCCTAATGAAATTATTTAGCAGCATGTGTCTATATAGCTACAATATAATTAAACCTACTTGAATCTGTTTGAACATTCCAAATTAAAATTATATTAAGTGAAGTAAGCCAGGCCCAAAGATCCCATGGTTTCCCTTATTTGCTATAACTAGTATAAATTCGAGGACAAGCAGAAAAGGTCAAAAGCTATGTACATATGACCATATAAGATCATGTTAATTGAAATGAACCTCAAGATAGGGACACGACTTGGTTTTTCTTTCTTGCTATTGTTTTTAATGTATCTAAAATGTAATATGTGGTTTTTTTTGGTTCTCTTGTATGTTCTTCCCCCATGGTATAACCCCTGTTTTTACTGTATTTGATGTCAGTGCCCTGCATCTTGTACATACATTTTTCTAATTTGGGGAGAAGAAGGGAAATAACAAAATGCTGAAACAAGGATACAGGTTGACCCACTGTAACAATGAGAAGTACAAGACACTATGTAGAAAATGAACTTTTCAACTTGAGGGAGGGAGGGAGGAGTTAGGGAAGTGGGGAGGGAATGGATGGTGGGGAAAAATAAAGGAGGAAGGTACAATGCGCCATAGGAAATGAACTCATTACCTTACTCATGTAACTGTAATCCCCCTGTACATTGGTTTTACAACAAAAAAACATAAAAAACATAAAAAAGAATGCTAATATATCGTCCTATAACTTGATAGTATATTATATGCATGAAAAAATAGAATAAGAAAAACAATTCAAATTACAAAACAAAAATTGACAGTTTGTATGAGAAATAAAAGAGTAACAGGAAGAATAAAAGATCAAACTGTATTATGGGCATGTATGGGAATGCCTCCAATAAAAATTTTGAGAATTATCATGCTTCATATGTACCTTCTGCTGCAAACCTGTGTACATTGAAGGAAGTTTCACTCTTACATATTGTGTAAATTTTTGCCTTAGATTCCTACTCTATTAACTGTTGATGTTGCCATTTTTTATAACATACTAATATATATTTGTTAAAGAATGTGTTATTACTCTGATTAATTATGGACTTTACTCCTACACTAAAGATATAAATATTTCAGTTATAATTTTTAGTTGCTTGGTTAAATATATTTTAAAATTAAGTACCATTGGGTACATTATTTGTGAACTACATTGTATTTCCCCAAACAAAAATATTATTCTTCATAGTTTAAAGTATGAAAAAAATTAACTAACACATAGACTATACAAGTGACTCTCAAACTGTCAAACTTCATGAGCAAGTTACAAGTGTACAGTAACATTATAAAAGTGAAATATTGCTTGGTCAAAAAATAAAGGAGTAATTTAATGCAGATAATTGTAAAATTTTCAAACTTGTTCAATCTCTGCTAACTTACAATGTATATATACACTCTTTGGGGAGTCATGAAACTGGGAAGTCATGAAGACCCAATATCTGTAACACTAAATTAGATTCTGGAATACCACTGTGTTCTCAAGTGCTTATATGATGCAATTATTCTAGAAACCAACTTATTTTTATTAAATAACATAGAACATTCATCATCAAATATTTCTGCCATTTGACATATTATAGTACCATAAAAATTCTTTTTTCAAACTACTCCAAATAAATTATGTAAGAAAAAGATTTAGTAGTTATTTAATTTATCCCATAAAACTGCCATAAATAAGTGTCAGCTTACTTAGCAAGGATAAAATGTCCACAACCAATAATAATATTTAATGCATTATGAAGTGTATCCTCATGAAAAAAGCAATGTAATTACACTTAGGAGCTTGCTGCAATTTGATTATGGCTAATTAAATTGAACTATTGGCAATTTTGCTTTCTTTCCTTATGATTTAAAAAACTACTATAATTTATAGGTTAATTGCAGTATTTATAAGATAACATAATTGCTTCTCCATCATTTTTCTTCATAAATAAAGATGGATGCTTTTGTAATTCTGTAAATTAATACCTAGGTTTCCTTTTTAATATGCTTTGCAACAAAGTAACAGAATGTGAACAGAAAGTTTTGTTTAAAACTAGTGATTGCAACATCAGTATTTCTTTTATAAAGAATGAATAATTATGCTTAAAGTCTTAGGTTTACCCAACCTTACTTTTTGAGGTTATTTTGACAACACTAATCTTAGGAGGGCAATTCAGTTGTAGCGGCTTTATTCAATCCTAGTATACTTTCAAGTTCATTGACTTGTAACTTTGTTTTTGTAACTTGTTTTGTAACTTTGTTTTTATCTTATTTTCAGACTTTAACCCAGAACCTTAAATTTTATCAAACTCATTGCACAACTAATATCTTCATCAATTTGCTGCCTAATTGTAGTATTCTTGTCAGATTCACAACTTGCATATCTCCTCAGCATTTCACTATTTGCCAGAAGAATGACCTAACACTTATTAAATCATATATTATATATTATATTATATATTCCTAAAATACACAGACATCCCAATCACTATCATAGAAATGGGCAAAATATACAAAAGGTGGTTTAACCTGCATTTAAATAATTACTATTTACCAGCTATATGGTACTCTATAGTGTACTTAATATTTTCTTTCCTCAGATTCTACATATCCCTAAAAACAGGGGTAATGGTAATGATGCTTAAATATTCAAAGAGAATATAATTGGCCAATGTTTAGTACATTAATTATGGATTAACTCCTCATTGACTGGTTTTATCATTGTCAACCTGTTTATTCTTTATGAACAAATGAAAGTCTTTTTAAAAAAATTTTTTATTGTGAAATACCATACAGAGGGGTTACAATTACATGGGCAAGTTATTTTTTACATTTCTTATCAAGCTTTGTTGCCTCCTCCTTTGTTTCCTTTCCCATCTTCCCATCCCCCCCTGCTCCCCTGTCCCCCTCCCACGCCTGGCCAAAAGTGCGTTTTTCGACATAACGTCTTGTACATCTCATTGTTGCAATGGGTCCTCCTGTACTCCTATTTAAACGGTTTGTTTTTGCCCTTCCCCTCCACAAATTAGATGGTCTAGTAATTCAAACACCTCTCTACATAACGTTCAGGGTGGAAGGAAACAGTATTTTACCTGACATTCATAACTTAAATGTAAAACTTCAATAAATCACACAAAGATATAAAATTGTGTTGGACTTTTTGTTTTGTTTTGTTTGCTTGTTTTTTACTTTATCCATAGACAAACATGAATGTGCAAGCCACTTGGTCCCTGGCTGCTCTGGTTCCATTGAAATGTACATTGATATATACATACATATATATGTATATATATATATATATATATATGGTTGATATGTATACAAGTAAACAAGTTCGTGGAATCAGATGGAAATTTTACTCAGACCATTAGATGCTGAAGGAGAACTTTTTCAAACAAAGTCACATGAAGCAAAAAAGTGATTATCTTTGGAGAAATTTCACAAATATTTGTAATATGAGCTCAACTCTGGAAACTGAGTACTTGTAAGGTTTAATATACCAGCTAAGGATTTGGAGAAAAGAGGACCTTTCCTCCATTGTGATTAATTATTAAAATGAATCATATTCTAGATTATAGTCATTTTTCTGCAAGGACAGTAACACATGGCACAATCCAACCTTCTATTGTCATTTATTAGTCTAGAATCATCTCTCCTTCGATTAAAAAGTCAGTGCTGACAAATACAATGTTAAAATGTGGTCAATAACTTTTCAATACAAATATAATAAAATCTTCCATTCCTTGTCCTGGGATTTTATTTTATGGTCCTTATAACTTAGTATGTTTGAGACATATACTGGAGAAGAATATCAATCTGAAAAGATACGTTATTCTATGCAACCTTTCCATGATGTACTTAATAAAATTTCTAACATTGTGATGTTATCTGCTTTAATTTATTGAAGTCACTCCTTGTTCAGTCTTTGCTTCAGAGATATGAAAATAGTGCTGTAATATTTATAAACATGTTAACTATATTGAAGCAATTCTTTCTAACACCACTTCATTTTTGAATCTCTTAAAGAAAGGGAACTCAGAAATATACCTTTCTAATATAACTTAAATGTAAAACTGCAATAAGTCACATCTATTTAAAGTTTTTAGTTTATTATATATTATATTTTTATCATTTACTATTTTATTAGAGGCTTTGAATAAACTAACAGTGATAAACAAACAACTGACAGTAGGTGAAATAAAATTTGTTCCTCTTTATTTAAAAATAGATTTTTCATTTGAAGAAGGACATTTAATATTTTATCTTTTTATGATTCATTCATGTAACTAGTTATCCATATAAATTATAGTTTTCAAAGCATTTATTATCTTTTACTACTGAACCAGATATAAAAATGTGCATGCCCTGGTTATGTATATGTGTATATACATAATAAGTTGATTCAAAATGATATAAATTGCATAATGTATAAGAATATGATTCACATTTTAAGTAATGAGATTGTAGAAAATGACAGTCTTTCTAGCATACCATAGATATTCTGCTGCAGCTCCTAAATTTAAAATAGTATGAAGTGATTAATATTCATCAAACTGAAATGGAAAGAGAGGCGTCATTGTATTTTCAATTAATACAAAACATGCCATTGTCTATTTTTAGCCTCTTAGCTATTTCTCCATTCCCGATGGTAGTGAATGGCTGCCACACTGCTTGTCTGCTTTCTTGCTGAGCGTGCTTGCTTGTGCTGCCAAGCTCTCCACACAATTTCTATCTGGCATTGAAGCACTATCTTTTTCAGCCATGCAAGTCTGTGTTCTGTGATAAAGTTGAGTTTCAGGAGGCCTTGCTGACTCTACGCTGTTGTAGAAAGAAGTCTGTCTTGCTACAGTTTCCCATTTGAAAATTCTTCTCCTGCTTGACTTTCTTCTGAAATTGTACTTGCCATCCTAACGGTTGTCTTTTTAATAATTTAACTCATTGTGCTTCTTTAATAGGAGCTAGTTATTTAATTCAAAGTTAAATAGCAACGGAATCTGTCGACTACTGTAGAAAGTTTCATATGAGGTAAACCACAATTTATCTAGCAGATTTAATGCTGAATAACTTAAATATGTTTAAAATTTTCAGGCTACCGTGGAGGTAGTCGGAGCTTGATAGGTTGGTTTATTCATTTCAAATTCTACAAGATCTCCAGAAATTACTGGAGCTGATGTGATTGCATAATACTTTCCCTAGGCAAATCTTTTCAGAATAAGAAATGAAAGGCCCAACTGTATTATAAACTAAGTTTTTAACTGTGTGTATCCATTCCTGGTATTTTGTAGCTATGTGAATATCTTCTTGCTACAAACACCAAGATGAAAAAAATCATAAAATAATGCTTTAATGTCTATCTAAACTGATATTAAAATATCAAAGAGAAAAGTTTGCAAATTCCTTTTGTGAGGTCTTCCTCACACTGATGCCAAAGTCAGAAAAGAGCAACAGAGCAAAACTATCAGTATTTTGATGAACCTAGATGCAAAAGTTCTATATAAGATGTTAACACATGGAATGCAACAGCAATTTACCATAACAAAATAAATTTTCCTCCTGGTATGCAAGGATGATACAACACACAAGAATTAACTAGACCAGATGCTGGTGGCTCATGCCTGTCATCCTAGCTACTCAGGAGGTCCAGATCTGAGGGTTGTGGTTCAAAGTCAGTCCATGCAAGAAAGTTCATGAGATTCTTATCTCCAACTAACCACCAGAAAACTGGAAGTGGCATTGTTGCTCAAGTGGTAGAGCATTGGAAAGTGGCATTGTAGCTCAAGTGGTTGAGCACTGGCCTTGAGCTGAAGAGCTTAGGGCAGTGCCTAGGCCCAGAGTTCAAGCCTCATGACTGACAAAAATAACATAAAAAATAAATAGCCAGAGCATTAAAATAATGAATATAAAACTTGAATGGCTAACCTCCAATTATTTGACCAATTTAAACACACTTGCACAGTAAAAACTCCCAGACAAAATTGTATATTTTAGAGAGTTATAATCCAATAAATGACATAATCTGAAAATCCACATACAGAAACTTGAAAATCAAAAGCATTCCTCTCAAATGATGGAGGTATAAAAATAAGAACAAGTTCAGTTTTATACCCTCTTAGCAAAAGAAAACCTATTTCGAGGAACGTATCCGAAGGACTCCAATCACATAAACATGAGTTTGTCTGTAAAAAATAATTTAATTACTCCAGACACCAGTAGTTCATGCCTGTAATCCTAACTACTCAGGTAGCTGAGATCTGGGGATCATTCTATGTCAGCTCAAACAGGAAATTCTATGAGACTCTTATATTGACCACCACCTAATAATAATAATAATAATAGCAATAACATTTTTTTTAAGTTGGTAATGGAGCTGTGGCCAATTGGCAAATAAAGCAAGAGCATTGAGTAAAAAGCTAAAGGCTAGCCTCAGGACCTGATTTTAAGCCCTCGTTCTGGTGCACACACAGACACATACACACACACACACACACACATTTATTAATTCAAACATGCATAAAACTTATCCTTTATATTAACATGTGTTTTCTCAACTAAATGGATTTTAAAAAACTACACAATACTTTCAATCTTTTGGGAAGCTCTTACTTTTTGGTCATGTATCTTCCTGGCATTAATTAATCTCAATGTTTACATTTTAAAGTAACTTAAAATTTTATTTTAATACTTATATATAGTAAATAACAAATGCTACCTTAAATAATAAAAAAACTAATTTTAATTGAGCTGTTACCTTAAAGTAAGCATACATTAAATAATTTTAATTCTTTAAATGTTTTACTTCCACTTAAAAATTAAATATCTTAGCCAAGCATGACAGAGAAAATTTATGTTTCATTTTTACTTTCTTTTTTTTTTTGGTCGGTCACGGGGCTTGAATTCTGTGCATGGGCACTGTCTGTCCCTGAGCTCTTCAGCTCAAGGTGAGCCAGCTACCCATTGAGCTACAGCCCGCTTCCAGTTTTCTGGTGGTTAATTGGAGATAAGAGTCTTCTTGACTTTCCTCATATTTCAGCCTCCTGAGTAGTTAGGACTCCAGGTACCCGCATCTTGTTTCTTAACAAGTAAATGTCTTCAAAACATTTTATATTAACATAAATAAAAACTTATGAATCTATGATTTCCCTTTTGCAATCTAAAAATCAAATAATCTTTTTTTAAATTTAATTTTATTTGTGAACATACTGTTCAGAGGGGTTACAATTACATGGGCAGGATAATGCATACATTTCTTATCAAGCATTGCAGCCTCCTCCTTTGTTTACCCTTCACATCCCTTCCCAACCTCCCCCCTCCCAATCCCAATCCCAATCCTTCCCCTCCCCCCCACCAACGTTTTAAAGCTCGTTTCGACATGACAACTTGTACTTCTCATTGTTGCAACAGGTCCACCTGTATCCTTAAACGACTTGTTTTTCCCCATCTCCTCCACTAGTTATACAGACATCAAATATAGTGAAAGCAGGGGTTATACTGTGGGTGAGGGACATACAAAGCCACAAAGAGATAATCTTATAAATGCATTAGAAACACATGCATGAAAGAAAAAAAACATTAAAATACATATCTAAGGGTTCATTTTCTTAACATCACATTATCTGACCTTTTCCGCTTGACTCATACATATACTAGATATTGCAAATAAGGGAAACCATGGGACCTATGTTTCTTTGGGCCTGGCTTACCTCACTTAACATAATTTTTTCCAAGCTTTTCCATTTCCTAACAAATGGGGCAATGTCATTCTTTCTGATGGAGGCATAGAATTCCATTGTGCATATATACCACATTCTCTTGATCCATTCATCTGCTGAGGGGCATCTGGGTTGGTTCCATATCTTAGCTATGGTAAATAAGGCTGCAATAAACATAGTTGTGCTGGTAGCTTTAGTGTGGTCTTGTTTGTAAACATTTGGGTAAATGCCCAAAAGTGGGATTGCTGGGTCATAGGGGAGCTCTATGTGAAGTCTTTTGAGGAACCTCCATACTGCTTTCCAAAGTGGTTGAACAAGTTTACATTCCCACCAACAATGAAGTAAGGTTCCCTTCTGTCCACATCCCCTCCAGCATCTGTTGTTGTTAGAGTTCTTGATTTTTGCCATTCTAACTGGAGTGAGGTGGTATCTCAATGTTGTTTTGAAAATCAAATAATCTTTAAAAAATTTTTATTTTATTGTAAAGATGCTGCACAGAGGGGTTACGTTACATGAGTAAGCCGATGAGTACAATACTTGTCGATCATTGTTACCCCTTCCCTTGTTGTTCCCACTCTCCCTTCCCTCCCCCATCTCCAACACTCCTCCCCACTAACCTCATTCCCCATCCCCAATCTTCTTACCCCTACCCTACCCGAAGTTGTAAAGTTCGTTTCCAATATACTTTCCTGTGGGTATCTTTATTGTAATGACTCATCCTGTGTTCTTGTTTCAGCATTTTGTTATTCCCCTTCCCCTCCACAGATTAGACATATGTCTATGCAAGATGCAGGATACCAAATCAAGTACAGTGACAACAGGGGATATGCCATACGGGAAAGAGCACACAAAGAAAACAACAAAAAATAAAATCACATGGTACATTTAAAAATAATGACAGACCTCTTGGGTCTATATCTTGGGATTCATTTCATGTAGCATCACCTTTTATGGTCATATTACATGGCTTTTGAGATTTTTCAGTTCCTCTGATAAGATTATCCTATATGTATACTAATTATTGCAAATAAGGGAAACCTTGGGACCTAAATTTCTTTGGGACTAGGTTACTTCATGTAATATGTAAAAATCAAATAATCTTAAATACTCTTTTTCAAAATAAAATATGATGCAATGTTCACCATAATAGCAATTTTATTTAAATGATTTTAATTATTCTAATTTTAGATAATAAAATGCTAAGGATTCAATCATGCTGGGGTAACTTCATGAAAATTTAACACCAGTATAATGTCTTCTTTCATAGGTTTGCTTCATTATTGTTATACTCATTTGACATTAATAAATTATAAGCCACTTTACAGCAATTCGATCAATGATGTAATTTTGTCTCAGGTCCCATTTAGACTGGTAGGGCCATTTTCCAAGGTGCTTGATGAGGTAGATGACTTTCTCTGTACTGCATTGGCTGTCAAATCAAATCCTCCTTTGTTTCCTGGATATTTTCTGCTATAATTCTGAAAGACATTCCTATGTCATCTACTCTGGCTTGATTGTAGTTCTCAAAATGGTTTAATGTATTTCTTCTTTCTCCATTGCAGACTCTTCTTTTCCACTACATTATATTTAAGTTTCCTTTCAAATCCTCATCCTATTGGATGATAGCTATTGCTATCAATGAAGGCATAACCAATCAACTATTGATTGACACCTTACATGACAAATGTCAACTGAGACCCTACAATTAGGACACAGATTAAACCGTAGCACTGGGTTTTAGTGTCAGATCTCATTCCAGAGTAAGGAGCAGCCTCATATTTTTACTCACCATCTGTTTAACATGGAACATAATATTTAATTCTTAGTTATCAACTTCTATATACTTACATCAGGGATAACTGAAAATGACCATGCCAAACCCATATGCTGTGAAAATTGTGAAAATATAATTACCTAACATTTCCAAAGTACATGTTAAACTATTTGACCCATACATAATGGTTATTAAATTGTAGTTGCAATTAGCCAATCTATCAAAATAATCTTCTTCAGGGAAGAAGAAAGGAGTTCATGACTAATATGAAATACACCTTCTAAAATGGATTTTACTTTTGAGCTCACTAGTGCAAAGAATTTAATTTTAAATATGCCATCTTTCATGCAGACATCAAGAACTGGGAATATTTTTTGAGATTTTTTTTTGGCCTTTCACATAAGCTAGGAAGTCAGCCTATTACAAATTCATGAGTACAGGAAAAGGAGAGAAAATTTCAGGATAAGAGAAACAGATAAGTTTATTACTCACAGTAAAAGCAGGATCCATGGTTTTGTGGCTTGAGGTGGTTCCCAAATCTCTGATTCCTATGGGTGATGTTCCCAGGGTCTAGGTGATGTCTGTTTACAACTAAGTTGTATTAGTAGAGAAAACTCTGAGCTTAGGAAAACTCCTGTTTTTCTAACGAAACTGCTAGTAAAACTCCCCAACCTTTGCCTGGGAAAGAGACATTATCATCAATAATATGAACAGCAAATCAATATGTGCTTTGCTCTAGGGAAAGGCATTGTAACTTTCGAGCTTGTGTATTAACATCATCGACATATAACTGGAACAATTTTTTTTTGCTATCACTTCTTGTATCTTTATATCTGGGATAACTCTTGGTACCATACTGATTTGCTATGAAAATAAAATTGCTCTCAAGTATATTTTAAATGCTCCTTAATAGGTCTAACAGACATTGGATGGTCATCTAAAAGACATTTAAGTAGACAGGAAATTCACGGAGAAATAGTGTTCAGAAGTTGAGCAAAACAAACACTGTAACTGTCATTTCCAGTATAAAAATTAGGCAGTTTTCATAAGTGTAATTCTAATTAGCTGTATTTTAGATTAGTCGGAGTGCTTCATTGTACTGAAACAGTGCCTTTAGAAACACCATAAGAAGATCCTTTTGCAGAAGGATCCATTGGCTCACACCTGGAGTCATAGCGATATAGGAGGCAAAGATCATGAGGATTTCATTTCAGACCAGCTCAGGCAAAATTTCACAAGATGCCTTGTTACCCAATAGCTGCCTGTCATTATCCCAGCCACTGTAGGAAATGTCAATAGAAAGACTGCAGTCCAGGCAGTGCCTGGACTGTCAGACCCTCTTTCAAAAGAATCAGAGGAAAAGGGCTGGAAATGTGGCTCAAGTGGTAGAATGGATGCCTACAAAATGCAAATCATGGAGTTAAAATCCCAATGTTGCCAAAAAATATTCAGAGTGAAATCCTTTCCATGAAAACATCTCAATATTTCTTTTCTTTTCTTTTTCTTTTTTTGTCTGTTGTGGGATCTGAACTCTGGGCCTGGGCTCTGTCCGCTAGCCTTTCAGCGCAAGGCTAGCACTCTACCACTTGAGCCATGGCACCACTTTTGGCTTTTTTCTGCTTATGTGGTGCTGAGGAATTGAACCCAGGGCCTCATGCATGCACGGCAAGCATTCTACCACTGAGCCACCTTCCCAGCCTCAATATTTCTTTTTATAAAGACTAATGTTGGGCCATTTCCAGGGTTTGGGTAGTGTAGTTTAACTATATGGTTCTATGAAAAACTGAAAATTAAAGTTTAAGTAAAATATTCCAAGTGGATATTATGTACCAGAAATATATTGTAGTCTTATGTTCACTGAATGAGTTACTAAGAATTTCTTAATTAGAATAATAAAGTTACTTAGGTTTTGTTTGTATTTCTAGGGAGCTTTTTTCTGAAAAAGAATGATTAACTCTAAGATTAGCAAAATTATGTTGATACAGATTTAACTGCATAAACAGAAATAAGTTTGGTCTTCAGAGGCAAATGATCTTTAGTCAAAGCCAATTAATACTTGCATGTGACACTAATTTTGATAAATGAAGGTCCACTAGATTTTAGTACAGAAATTTTACATGTCAAATGCAAGAAAGGTAATAGACTAAAAGAAAAAGGTAAGAGAAAGTAAATAAAATAGAAGTTGACCACATTTATAGGAAAATTATCCAAACTAGCTAATATGAATTTAAATTACTTACATTAGAGAAAGGAATTTTAAAAAATAATGCCAAACATGGAAAAATTTGGCAGTCACTAGGAATGAACATTGGATTAAATTCATTTTAGTAGAAAATATATGAGTTCAAGAGAATGTAGACTATTAGAAAATCTGTTCTAAGCAGATACCTGTACTCAACATTCTATACAAAGGTACTTGATGAGCATTATTTTAAAGATGATTAGTGATTCACATTTTACAGCCAGCAGAATGTTAATTTGAGTCTCTCTGGGTATTTTTATATTTCTTTTCTTTTCCTCATTTCTCTTTGTGTGTAGATCTAATTTTCCCCAAATCAAAAGCTGTGTTAAGTCTCTGCAGACAAGAGTGATTTACAAGCAAAAGGGGTCATCAAGATTAGGATGGAGTTCAAGGGAAGCAATAAGAGAAAAACCACTTGAGGAAAGAAAAGTCATTTTATGTTTCAATAAGATTTTCCCAAGCCTATCATTCTCAAAGCAGACTGTCAAGAAAAATGAAACATTTTCTTAAAAAAATGAACTATCAAATTTGAAAAGCCCTAAATCAACATATGACAAAATTAATGCTGTCTAACAAATGGATTTCCATTTTTGCAGGGATAATTATTCAAATAGAAATAACAAGTGGTAATGGTAGAGAGAAGCTTAAATCACTATCATCCTTAACAAACACAGAATTGACCTGGGTTTTCTTTCATTCAGTTTCTCTATTAAAGATTTATAATATGTGTATTACTAGGACATTTGTTATAATAATAAAGTTATCCTTCAAATTTAGTCATATTCAATAAATACCAATAATTTAAATATTGATATTGCTGCACTGATTGTCACAGGAGATCTAGAGATCATGGAGATTGCTGTCACACATTTAATGCTTGCTGTGTAGCTTGGATGGCAAGCATGAATATCACACTAAATTTTATTAGTTGAAATAGAGTCTCACAAACCCTTGTCTTTGCTATCTACCCTTGAACCTTGTTCCTTCTAATATATGTGTTCTAGGAAACTATGGTTAAAAGTGTGATACACCATGCTCAGCTAATAGTATTATATCAAATAAGCATAATCATCTATAAATTAGGCATTTAAGGTAGTGAGTAAATGATTTTATAATCAAAAATAAAATTTTATAAAAAAACATACTTTTACAATATATAATTGGGTAACAATTGAATTGATCCACTGATGTGACACCTTATTTGCATGTTTTTTCTTTTACTGTAAAATGAAAACTTACAAAATAAATGAATAAAATGCAACTTTAAATATGTTACTTGGAGCTACAGGTGAATAAATTGGATCTTATGAATAAAAATTGCATGGTTCATAGTTTGTAGCTGATTTTGTTGTAATTTTCAGCTTAACTCAAAGCTCTATTGGTCAAAAAGAATGTCTCAAGTGATCGTGAGAACATCATTTGGGCATGTAGAATGAGATGATTGAAATAATGGACATAATTTAACTATCGTTAATTAAATGAAATCCATAATTCATTTTAGTCATCTATACCATTATGTTGCTTTTGTTTATTTTCTGTATTTCCTATTATAAAGCTGTAATAGGAGTCAAGACACTGGTGGTGAATTCAAATGATACTTATACTGTGACTTATATCAGGAAAAAAAACTAGTTTAGGACCTACTTGCAATGGGATATTACTCAGACTTGGCCAGTTTTCTGAATATCTGCATTATATATAAAATGCTTAACAAAGTACAAACAAGGAAAAATATGTATATCTAAAACATACTACTTGGCCTCAAAATGTGACTATGACTATAATATCTCTTTGAGCTTACATTAATGGTTTTCTTCAAAAGAATGTTCTATTATTGACACTGTTTAAATTATGACATGATAATAATGATCATTATAAAGATGATGTTGAACGAGTTCTGGGAAGATGGCGGAAGAGAAGCTGGAGTCTAAACAAGCTCTCGCATAGAAAGCAATTTTAGAGTTCCAGTGAACAGTCCTAAGCCAGAGAATCACACCAAGTGTGCCATCACAGGACAGAGAGTTAGGCTAGAAAGGGAAAATCCAGGCAAGGAGACACATCTGAGCTCTTGCCAGCAGCCGCTCTGGCGGAGGCAGCTGTGGCAGCAACAGCAATCGCAGGACCCATACCTGAGCCACAGAGAGTCCGGGACTAGGAAGCCAGATGCAACGGGCGAGCGGATTCTACTCAACACCAGCAAGAACCAACAAGGAGCGGACATCTTCATCCTGCAGTTCGCAGACCAGAGACGACCCAGGAAACAAGACTCAGTGTGAGTAGAAGCCTGATGTCCTCACTCCTTCTCAGGGAGCAGAGGAGGGAAGGCCACCCCTCCCCTCCCACCCCCAGTACCAGAGATCTCCATCTTGGAAACTGACAAAGCTCGGAGGAGCTGCTAGCTCCAACTCAGGCCTTGGAATAAAACGAGTCATTTAGCAGGTCACAAGAACTTAACGGCAGCATGACCTGCCAGACTCAGCTCTACCCAGGGAAAAGTCACCCAGCTCGGGTGCCAGCCCTAGGAGTGGCTTTCTTCACTGGGTACTCAGAGCCAGAGGCTGCCCCTCCCTCTAGCAGCCTCTACAATCAATTGAAAATCAGTAAACAGAAACCCTGAGAATGCTGTGTTCATCTGCCTATAAAACCCAGGAGAAGACATGGCCAGGGTTGGGGACAATGTCATATGTTGAAGCCATAAAAAGCATTTGGATTTCAGAAAAAGAAAGAAAGAAACCCTAACAATGGCTCCAGGCTGGGCTCTGTGAGTTTTTCACAAACTAGCCCCCGGGAAAAGTTAATGTCTGTTGAAAGGCCTCAACTCTACCCAGAACCTAGCCTCATCACTGCATCCCCTTTTTTTGTGATACTCAAAGTAGATCTGCCTCCCATTGAACTAGCCTGGGAGGAGGATCGCCAAATCCTGGGTAAAGCAGAGCATTTTTCTGCCTGTTCGAACAAACTGACTTAAGAAACCAACCAAGCCACAGGACCATAAGCAGACCAGAGTCTCCAACAAGAGGCTGGTTACAGACACAAGGGAGATTCAGGATTTTTCCCACCCTTCCCGAAAAAAATCAAAGAAATTTCTTGTTCTTGGTCTTGTTCTTGTTCTTCTTCTTCTTTTTGGGACCCTATATAAAATTTTTTTTTTGCTTTTCTAAAACTATTTTTAATCTTTAATTTTTGCCTTTTTTGAAAAAAAATTGTTTTCCAGTAACTTTTTTTTTCCTCTTATAATTTTTATTTTAGGGATACGTGAGTGTGTGTTTTTCTTTCTTTTTTGTTTTCTTTCTCTTTTCTTTTTTAATTATCTTTTTGTTTTTTGTTTAGCTCTACTGAACTTCTGATCTTTTTTTCTCCCTTTATTATCCTGTTCACCTATTCCTCTCTTTCGTTCTTCTTTATGTGACTTAATTCTTGTCCTGCACATCCTCAGATAAACCTGTAGTTGACTATTAGACCCTTTCCTCCATTGTGTACACACTTAATGCACAAATTTATTACTCAATTCAAAACCTCTGAGACTTAAATTCCTTAATAGCAGTACTACTTCTTTATACCTATATAATATTTTAAGCATTTTTATTTTTAAATATTTCACATCTCCTTTACCATCTCTCAATATATTCATGTTCTTCACTATATAGATTATTTTCAAATCTACATAATATTAATAATTTTTACTTTTCTATTTTTTCTGGTCTCTTTTCTTTTCCCTTTCCCTTTCTTCTTTTTTTCTCTCTTTCTACTTTCATCCTAGCCAACCTATTTCCTGCTTTGAGATTAGGACTTAGTTAACTCTCCCTGTGCCTCACCACATCAATCTATTCCTATTTTTTACCCACATCTCTCCCTAACCCTAATAATTTCTGGT
>NW_012267219.1:22865293-22868349 GCF_000151885.1 Dipodomys ordii | reverse complement strand
GATGTGTAACTTTCAAGCCTGATGTGTGCTATTGGGCACCAACTGATGCATTCCATCTACCTAAGAAAATTCCTTCTATTTCAAAAAATAAAAGATGTTGAAAATGTGAAAGAACTTTTAACTAATTCTACTTTTACAGATTATCTCATTTTTGTACCCCCTTCAGTGCCTGTTTGTGAGTAATTATTTAATTACTACACTGCTCATGATAGGCTAAAATAGAATATATTGAACAGGATTGTTTATACAATTGGAAGCTCTAGGAAAATCCTGCACATGCCAGTTTCACATCTCTCTTTTACAAAGAGGCTTGTGAGACTAGATAGAAATGAAGTTAGAAAAATACAAGTTATCTGGATCAGAAGGCAATGGAAAGAGAAAGGAAACCTGGTACCAGATATGTGACCAATTTAACAAACGATGTACATAGACTAATTTTGGAAACATGATTAATAGTGCATTAAGCTAAAAATTTCTGAAAGGATCAGGAGGAAACAAAGAAAGAAGAAAACACTTGAGGGATGTATACGTATTCTTATTGCATAAAACAGATAATTAGTAAATATTTTCTACTTTATCACTAGAACTATCAAAATCAATGGAAAACTAGTTGCTGGAAGGTATGTGATACAAATATTGATCACAATTAGAGCTTCAGGTAAAAATTTCTCAGGTCAAGAAAGCAGGAAACTGGAAACCAGAATCAGAAAGCAGGATGTAGGAAAGTGGAAAGGGAAAGAGGAAGCAGGATATAAGAAATAAAATTCAAGCTTCAGAAAGGAAAAAGCTGGTAGCTGAAGACAGTCTGCAGGATGCAGGAGGAAATAGAAAGCAGAAAAATGGAGACATAGAACAGGAAAGATAAATCAGGATGAGGAAACAGGAAGCAGGATAATTCTTAGGCTCTTATTTGAGCCCTAGAATCCCACATTAGGATACAACAGTAACAGTTTACTTTTTTTTTCTTTCAAATTTAGGTAAGTGAATATAGTTTTATTGAATATCTAAGGTATTTCAAAAAAACGTTTTCCAAATGGAGTACCTGATGGGTACCTGAAACTTATGGACAGTAGTGCCATTATTTTTATATTAAGTTTAAACAGAATCTAAATTATGTCAGAATATTTAGCTAGAACTCAGATGCTACAAACTATAGTCAGTAGAAATTCTTATTTACTAGCATCTCATTCCTAGCTGTAGTGTCATTTTCAATGAATAGTCTTCTGGAAATTGACAGAAATATTAGTTGGAATTTTCTGCTTCATTTTTCATATGTCTGTTACTCATTAAAATTCAGAGGAGTCCAGAGGAAGATGGCAGAGGAGGAGCTGATTTAGAAACCGGTTTTAGTGTTCCAGTGAAAAGTCCAAGGCTAGAAAGTGACACCAAGTGTATCCTCATAGTACAGAGAGTTTGGCCAGAGAGGAAAACATCTGGCAGCTTGGTTCCAAAGACAGATTTGAGCACTTGCCGGTGTCTGTGGTGGCGGTGGCTGCTGCCACGGCTGCCATATCAACAGAGAAAGCCAAGGCAAAAAGGCACCAGAGGTGGTGTGTGAGCAGATTCTACTCACCACCAGCAAGAACTCACAAAGAGTAGAAATCTTCATCCTGCTGACTACAGACAGTTGCAGACCATTGAGGGCCTGGAAACCCAAGGAAAGGTATGAGTACCCTACAAAACATCTTCAATCCTTATCATTTCGCAGAGGTGGGAAAGTAGTGCTACCTGACAACTGGGGAAGAACTCCATCTTTGATACTGAAAAAGATCAGGCCAGAGCAGCTAGTCTGTAACTCAAACCTTGGAAGAAGACAATGGGAACCATTCAACAGGTCAAAGGAATCTGACATATGGGGCTCAGCTCTACCCCTGAGGAAAGTTGCCCTTCCCAGACAGAAAATGCTCTTCCCCAGGAGGAGTGACTTTCTTCACTGAGTAACCAGAGCCAGAGGCTGCCCCACCCTACTGCAGCAGACTCAGCTTCCAGAAGGTAAAAATAATTGGAAACTCAGTAAACATTAGTCCTGAGAATGACTCCAGACAAGGCTCCGTGTCTGTCTCGGGTGCTAGCCCCCTCAGGAAAAAAACTACTGATTGCAGAGAGGCCTCAATTCTACCCAAAACTCAGCCCCACCACAGCAGCTCTAAGCTAGAGAAAACAGCCATCTCTCTCTTTTGTGATACTCAAAGCAGATTGCCCTCTCACTTAACTAGCCTGAGAGGAGGGTCATAAAGTCGCTGGTAAGGCAAAGCTTCCTTCTGCCTGCTGGAACAAACTGATTTAAGAAACCAGTCAAGCCACAGGAAAACCAAAAACCACAAGCAAACAAGAGACTCCACCAAGAAAATGGTTATGGACACATGGGATTCAAAAGATCCCCACCTTCCAAAAAAAAAAAAAGAATCAAAGAACTTTTTTTTCTACCTACTTTGAAAAAAATGTTTTCATCATTTTTATTTTATTTTTTTAATTCTCTTTTTACTCTTTCCCCTTTTGATCTCTCTTTTTTATTTATTTATTTATTTTTTGCTTTACTCAATTGCTCTTCTTTTCATCCCTAGATATATACCTGTCTTTGATTATTAGACCTTATCCTTCATTGTGTGCATACTTAATTCAGATATTGATTACTCAATTCACAAACTCTCAGCCTTAACTCCTTTAATTATAGTCTTATTTCTTTATATTTATGTAATTTTTTTTGGTTGGTCTTGGAGCTTGAACTCTGGGCCTGGGCACTGTCCCTGTGCTCTTCAGCTCAAGGCGAGCTCTCTACTGCTTGAGCCAAAGTACCACTTCAGGTTTTCTAGTAGTTTTATTGGAGATAAGAGTCTCACACACTTTCCTGCCCAGGCTGGCTTTGAACCATGATCCTCAGATCTCAGCCTCCTAAGTAGCTAGGATTACAGGAGTGAGCCACTGGCCCCTAGCTTATACTTATATAATTTTTTTTAAATTTTTTATTGTAAAGATACTATACAGAGGGTTACAGTTACATGAGTGAGGTAATGAGTACACTTCCTCTTGAACATTGTTAGCCCCTCCATTGTTTT
>NW_012267219.1:22842906-22859518 GCF_000151885.1 Dipodomys ordii | reverse complement strand
CTTCTCTTGTCCTGAGCCTCCAGGTCTTTTGTTGTCACAGGTGTGCTTCCATACTTATATAATTTTAAGTGTTTCATTTTTAATTTTTAAATTTCTAATTTTTCCTTTTTCTTTATCTCTCTTCCACTTTCCTTCTATCCTATTCCTCTTTCTGAATTTAGGTCTTGGTTATATTCCCTCTCTCATTCTTCTCAGCAGCACAGAGAACATTCTCCAAAATACACCACATTTTAGGTCACAGAGCAAATTTGACCAATTTCTAAAGCATTGAAATCGTGCCCTGAATTCTCTCATACCACAAGGGTACAAAATTACAACTCAACACCAAAAGGTACCAAAGAAAATCTAGTAACACATGGAGGCAAACAACACACTGGTGAACCACCAGTGGGTCATGGAAGAGATTAGAAAGGCAATTCAAATGTTCATGATACTTAACAAAAATGAACACACAAATTACCTGTTCCTCTGTAACACAGCAAAGGCAGTACTTAGAGGTAAGTTTATAGCTCCGAGTTCCTACATCAACAAATTGGAGAGATCGGGAAACACAATTTAAGCAGGCACCTGAAACTCCTCGAAAAAGAGTAACAAAATAAACCCCAACCCACTAGATGGAAACAGATAATTAAAATTAAATCAGAATTAAATTAATTGAGTCCTAAAGATAGAATCAATAAAACAAAGAGTTGGTTTTTCGAAAAACTTAACAAAATTGACAGAATCTTAAAAAATCTTATCAGAAAAAGAAGAGAACACATCCTAATAAACAAACTCAGAGAGATGAGAATGGAAACATCATCACAGAAACAACCAAGATTCAGAATATTATTAGGGAATACTTCTCAAATTTTATGCTAATAATTTCGAGAATCTGTAAGAAATGTACCTATTTCTAGCAAATCTTGACATGCTCAAACTAAACCAAGAAGATTTAAATCAACTTAACAGACCCATATCAAATATTGAAATAGAAACAGCAATAAGAGTGCTCTCATGCAAGAAAAGTCTAGGACTGGATGGATTTACAGCTGAATTCTACAAGGCCTTCAAAGCAGAACTCACACCACTATTCGTCCAACTTTTCAATGAAATTGAAAGTGAAAGTTCACTATTAAACTCTTTCTATGAAGCCATCATAACTCTCATCCCAAAACCAGACAGGGACTCATCAAAGAAAGAGAACTATAGACCCATTTCTTTGATGAACATTGATGCAAAACTTCTCAACAAAATTTTAGCCAATCGACTTCAACAAGTCATCAAAAAAATCATACACCATGATCAAACAGGATTCATTTCAGGGATGCAAACCTGGTTCAATATATGCAAATCATTAATATAATTCATCACATCAACAATATCAAGAATAAGAACTACATGGTTATCTCAATAGATGCAGGAAAAGCATTTTACAAGATCCAACACCCCTTTATGATGAAGGCTCTGGAAAAACTAGGAATCCATAGAACACACCTCAATACAATAAAGGCTGTGTATGACAAATACACAACCAGCATTATAGTTAATAGTGAAAAGCTAAGCCCATTTTGTCTAAACTCAGGAACAAGACAAGGATGCCCACTCTCTTGACTTCTCTTCAATTTAGTATTAGAATACCTAGCTAGAGCAATAAGATAAGATGCAAAAATAAAGGGGATCCAAATAGGGAGAGATGAAATAAAATTCTCCCTCTTTGTAGATGACATGATCTTGTGTTTAAAGAATCCCATTGAGTCCACTGCTAAGTTACTCGAGCTGATTCAAAACTTTGGCAAAATAGCAGGGTATAAAATTAACCCCCCAAAATCAATGGCTTTTCTGTATGCCAATAACAAGATGAGTGCGGCTGATAAGAAAGCAACTCCTTTTGTAATGGCCCACACAAAATAAAATATCTAGGAATTAACTAAAGAAAAATTTCAAAACCTGAAAAAGGAAATTAAAGTAGAATTGAGGAATTGGAAAAACATCACATGCTCCTCGATAGGCAGGATTAATACTGGCAAAGGCTCTCTACAAATAAAATGTGATACCTGTCAATATCCCAACCTCATTCTTCAATGAAATAGAAGAAGCAACCCAAAAATTCATATGGAAAAATGAAAGAACCCAAATAGCAAAAACTATCCTTAACAGAAAGAACAGTGCTGGAGGAATATCAGCACCAAATTTCAAACTCTACTACAAAGCCATAGTAATCAAAACAGCTTGGTACTGGCACAAGAACAGTCCTGAGGATCAATGAAATACAAAAAACACCCAGAAATGAACCAACAGACCTATAGCCACCTAATCTTCAACAAGGGAGCTATATAAATAGAATGGAAGAAAGACAGCCTCTTTAATAAATAGTGCTGGCAAATTAATCACCTATAGAAAAACTAAAGCTACATCCTTATATCTCACCCTGCACCAGAATCAACTCCAAATGGAGCAAAGACCTCAAAGTCAATGCAGACACCCTGAAAACATTACAGGAAGGAATAGGAGAAATTCTAGGGCTCCTTGGCACAGGCTGATATTTTTTAAATAAAGACCCAGAAACACAACAAATCAAAGAATGGTTGGACAAATGGGACTGCATGAAACTGCAGAGCTTCTGCATGGCAGAAAGATCAATAGAAAGCCAAGAAAGAGTTGGAGGAGTATTGGTGTGAGCTCTGCTTTGAAGGCCTTGTAGAATTCCACTGTAAATCCATCTGGTCCTGGGCTTTTCTTAGATGGGAGGTCTCTTGTTGCTGTTTCTATTTCAATGCTTGATATGAGCCTGTTAAGATCATTTAACTCACCTTGGTCTAGTTTCCGCATGTCTATATTTGCTAGGAAAAGGTCCATTTTTGCCAACTTCTCAAACTTATTATCATAAAGGTTTGAGAAGTATTCCCTTATAATGTTCTGAATCTTGGTTGTTTCTGTGGTGATATTTCCATTTTCATGTCTGAGTTTATTTATTTGGGTGTGTTCAGATGCCCCTCAGTAGATGAATGGATCAAGAAAATGTGGTATATATACACAATGGAATTCTATGCTCCATCAGAAAGAATGGCATTGCCCCATTTGTTAGGAAATGGAAAGACTGGAAAAAAAATTATATAAAGTGAAGTAAGCCAGGCCCAAAGAAACATAGGTCCCATGCTTTCCCTTATTTGCAATAGCTAGTATATGTCTGAGACAAGTAGAAATGGTCAGATAAGTTGATGTTAGGTGAAATGAACCCTAAGATAAGGACCCAAATGTTTTTTTTTCTTTCTTGCTATTGTTTCTAACATATTTACAAGATATTTCTTTGTTGCTTTGTATGTCCCTCCCCCATGGTATAACCCCTGTTTTCGCTTTATTTGATGTTGGTATCATTTGTGGATGGGAAGGGAAAAAACAAAATGTTTAAATAGGGATACAGGTGGACCCATTGCAACAATGAGATGTACAAGATGTTAGATCTAAAAATGAACTTTACAACTTTGGTGAGGGGTTAGAGGAGTGCTGGGGGGTGGGTAGGAAGGGATTCCAAAGGGAAACAAATTTACTCATTACCTTGCCCATGTAATTGTATGGTATTTTCACAAAAAAAAAAAAAGAAAGCCCACGAACTGGGAGAAGATCTTCACTAGCAATACAATGGGAAAGGGTCTTCTATCTAAAATATACTTAGAACTTAAAAAAATTAATTTCCCAACAACAAATCCTCAAAGAAACAACTGCCTGATCAATAAGTGGGCTAAATATTTAAAGCGAGACTTCTCTGAAGAGAAAATAAGAATGGCCAATAGATACATGAAAAATGCTCAACTTTTCTAGCCCTAAAAGAATTGCCAATCAAGACAACATTGAGATTCCACCTCACCCCAAATAGTATGGTTATAATCATGAAGTCTAATAACAACAGATGCTGGAGGGGATGTGGCCTAAGGAGAACCCTACTGCATTGTATAAACTTGTTCAACCACCTTGGAAAGCAGTATGGAGGTTCCTAAAAGGAATACACATAGAGCTCCCCTATGACCCAGCAATCCTGCTTTTTGTCATTTACCAAGTGATCACAAACAAGGCCATACTAAAACTACCAACACAACTATGTTTATTGCAGCATTAATTCACCATAGCTAAGATATAGAACCAACCCAGATGCCCCTCAGTAGATGAATGGATCAAGAAAATGTGATATGTGTGTGTTCATGTGTGTGTGTGTGTGTATACATACATGTATATGTATGTATATATATATACAAACATATATATTATATATTCTATGCCTCCATCCAAAAGAATGACACTGCCACATTTGTTAGGAAATGGATAGACTTGGAAAAAATTATATTAAGTGAATTAATCTAGGCCCCAAAAATATAGGTCCCATGTTTTTTTTTACTTGCAATAACTAGTATATGTTTAGAACAAGCAGAAAAGTTCAAAAGGTATGTACATATGACCATATAACATAATGATAATTGAAATGAAGCCCAAGATGGGGACACAGAGGTTTTATCTTTCTTGCTTTTTTTAAAAGTACTATGTGATTTTTTTTGTTTCTTTTTTATGTATTCCCCCATGGCATTGTCCCTCTTTTCACTGTATTTGATTCTGGTGCCCTGCATCTTATATATTTTTCTAATTTGTGGAAGGGAAAGGAAATAACAAAATGTTGAAATAAGGATACAGGTTGACCCATTGTAACAATGCAATACATAACACACTATGTTGAAAACAAACTTTACAACCTCGGGAGTGGGAGGAGTGAGGAGTTGGGGAGGTGGGGAAGGAAGGGATAGTAGGAGAAAATCAAATGAGGATGTAATAGTGCTCAACAGGAAATGGACTCATTACCTTACACATATAAAGGTAATCCTTCTGTATAGTATGTTTACAATAAAATATATATATTAAAAAAAGAAATTCAGGGACTGAAAGGTGTGATGTATGCTGAAATAGACACACTTTTGCACTATGTTCACTCATCTTAAATAGCTCTCCTTAAACCTGGCTGGCCTTATATTTTCTTTGAATTTTAGACATTATGTTCATCATTTGTGTCATTGGATAGAAAATTAAACTTATGCTACACATTGAGGTTTGCCACTTCTACTGATGAGAACTGGGAAATACTTTAAACATATACTGCTGGTAAAGGTAATTAATGAGAATGCTTTGTTTAAATAATAATCCATGTGATTGAATTCCCAAACAGATGACATTTTGAAAATAAGATATTCAGAGGATAAATAAAGGCTTATTATTTCAAAATCATTGGCAACTATATCATATTAATAAGAAGCCAAAAATAACAGATTGTTCATAAAAGCTTTGTTCAACTAAATTGTAAGCTAGCATAAGTAGGCCTAGCTTATATGAACCCAGACACTACTCAATGAGACTGGACTTAAAATGTAAGAAGTTACATTTTGGATCATCTCATATTAGAAGTTCTCTATACCTCTGACTTAATGAGTCTTATTTTACATTTTTTTTGGCGGTCCAGTCATTTTTTGGGGGCCTGGGTGCTGTCCCTCAGCTCTTCAGCTCAAGGCTAGCGCTCTACCACTTGAGCCACAGCGCCACTTCCGGCTTTTTCCTTTTTGCTTATGCGGTGCTGAGGAATCGAACCCAGGGCCTCAGGCATGCAAGGCAAGCGCTCTACCACTGAGCCACTTTCCCAGCCCCCAATGAGTCTTATTTTAATTGCATGCAAGTATACTGGTCTTTCTGAGTTTTGGACTTTAGCTTGTTCCTTTGATTCTCTGGGCTTTTCTTCATCCTCATTGTTTCTTATATAGTATTAATTAACTTAAAAAGATATTAGAAATTGCTTTCCCCTACAGAACACTTAATCTTTACTTCCTATTTTGTGCTACTTGGTTAATCTATTTTTCTCTCTTTGTTAGTATAGAGTTCATAGACCTAAATGTCCATATTCTAGAATTTCCCCAGTCTTTAAATGGTGACTCTTCATTGGATCCCTTCTCTAACTTCCTAAGACACTCAAATATCCTTGTAGGAAGTAACTGAGATTGAGTTACAGATTCAGTGGTACAGGGATATATTGAATGCTTCCATTCTTTCATGTTTCTCTCTCTGTTCTGAAGTCTTTTCTATCTCTGGGGGGGGGGAGGGTCCTTGGGCTTGAACTTGAGCTTTTCCTGAGCTTTTGTGGCCAAAGCTAGCACTCTACCTTTGAGCCACAGCTCCAGTAGCTGGTGCCCAGCTACCGTACTATTTGTATGATCTATTTCACTTCTCAGAACCTGTAAGCTCTACAAGGAGTATGATCTGACCTCCTTCCTCTCTCTCTCTCTCTCTCTCTCTCCCTCTCTCCCTCCCTCCTCCCTCTCTCTCTCTCTCTCTCCCTTTCCACTGAAGCTACTACGCGTGCTGTATCAATGTCAATGTTTGCTGATTCAATATTAAAAGTTACAAGTTCAGTCTCAGTGACTTAAGGAAAAATGTTCTCAAACCAGGCAGCACTTAGAGATAAAAATCACAGAGCTCCTCAGCGAAGAGGACAGTGAGCATTTATAAACAAAATGTTAAAAAAAATTACAGAAAGTTTGACCCGTTACAACTTGAATGTGTTTTATACGAGCATGGAATGGCTGAAACCCTGATTGGCTGAAACTCAGCTGCTTGTGATTAGCTGGCACTGAGGTAATACAAGTCAGACTCCTGAATTAAATTCATTTCTACATGCTAGGTAGCCCTTGACTGCATAACAATTGCATAAAACGGTTTTAGGGTGATGACATTCTTATGTATTATAACAGTAAACATGCTTGTCACGATGGCAGTATCTGGAGAAGAAGGTTACAAGAGAAAGAGCTCACACAACAGTAGCCCAGGGTAAAGATTTAGTTTTAATTTTAGCGCAATTAATGTTCTATATTAATGCATTGTCCTAATTAATCATGAGTGCTGATTATGTAAATATTGTACACTAAAAATAGAAAAGCGGGGTTTTAGTAATTTTATCTTTAAAATCTACTGAGGGTTAATATCTGTGTTCATTTGTACTAACTTTAGCAGTTCAGGTGCAAAAAGCTTACTCCCTAAGTATAACTCATTTGTTCTCATTTACATCTTTAAAGAGCAGGAATTCTATCAATGAATAATGGGTTACAACAGCTGGACTTTTATAGCTTAGCAAATATATATAGTCCCCAAAATAAATCAATGGTTTTATTTGTAGGCTGTGGTCAATGTATTCTCTCTCTCTCTCTCTCTCTCTCTCTCTCTCTAATTAAACCTTAATGAATTTTGTAAGCTCTTCTGGAATTCAATGAAAAGTTTATCAGCAAAATACAAAGGTAGTCCTTTGTGAGGAATTAAAGTAGGTATAAAATAGAAAAATAGCAGTGTTAATTACCTGCATGGAAGAAAAGGAAGCACCTAGATTTTAAAGACCAATTTGATCTCAATAGGTAATATGTTATGAGGTCTAGGCAAACAAAATATTAGCAATAATCTTCTTGTATTAGGCCAAATTCTATTTTCAAGAACTATATTAGTAGAAAGCCCTAAATTTTCACAAAATTTTCTAAGATCTGGTTATCCCATCAGTACTCACCTGCCTATGTTTCGCTCTTTGGAAAAACAGTATGAACTAAAAATAGTAACATTACAGCACTCTTTTAGTTTGATATAGGTATCTTTAGTGTTCTTTTAATTAAAATATTTATTTTGTTATTTTATATTTTGTGAGACAAGGTCCTGGTATAGTGCAAATAGATTTTATGTATACTGACTTCTGGCCCAGATTCCAACAGCCTGGAATTTTATACATCTATGATAAAGGTGCCCAGCTATTTTTTAAAAAAATATATAAATAGTAACTGCAAATGTTTGTGACATAAAACATGATACTTTAGATTTGTATGAAATATGTAATGATCACTTTAAGAAAATTAGTATATGTCACCTCATACATATATACAGTATATATTATGAAATATATATAATTTATGTATAAAATAAATATTTCTATAATTAATTTATTTATTCTGTTGAGGACATTCCAAATCCTCTCTATTGGATATCTGGACATATTTAATAGTTATATAATATTTGATAATGTTTTAATATAATCATCATAGTATGGCATGGAAATTAGAAGCTATGGAAATTATTCTTCTGTCCAGCTGCATTTCTGTACGTCTTAATCATCTTTGTTTCTCTTTCAATTTCTTTTAATTTCTAGAATCAACTAGTCTGTGTTTGTTTTTACAGGAGGTCAATTTTTATAGTTTATACATGTTAGTGAGACCATGAACTATTGGTCTTTCTATGGCTACATCAATTCACATGCTTATTAATCACAACCATATTGCTGCACATGATAAAATTTCATTCGCTATTATGGCTGAGTAATATTTCATTGTGTCTATATATACCATGTTTCCTTTATCAGTTCATCCATGATAAATAACCTACAGTGAAACTTCTATGTCTTTTGGTACTTATATCACTCTATTTGATGAAGTTCCATATTTATTTTCATCCTGAGTTGCTCATTTATATTCCTACCAACAGTATATAGTAGTTTCCCCTTTTCCATGTAACATTTCTAGCATACTTTTCTTGTCTTTTTGACATCAGCTTTTCTAACTCTTGTGACATGATACCTCATGGTAGTGTTGATTTTCATTTTCCTGATAAGTAGCAAGCTTGAATATTTTTCTTACTGATGTTGGCAATTTATATCCATTTATTTCAGCAATGTCCATTTAACTTTGTATTGATAGAATTCTATTTTAACACTATCTATTTCAGGTCATTACAATAATAAGTTGATTTAAATTTATTTAAGGGTAAGTATATTTTCATTGAATAATTCAATTTATAGATCAAGAAAATGTGGTATATATACACAATGGAATTCTATGCCTACATCAGAATGAATGATATTGCCTCATTTATTAGGAAATGGAAAGACTTGGAAAAAATTATATTAAGTGAAGTAAGCCAGGCCCAAAGAAACATAGGTCTCATGGTTTCCCTTATTTGTAATAACTAGTATATGTCTGAGTCAAGCAGAAACGGTCAGATAAGTTGATGTTAGGGGAATGAACCCCAAGATAAGTATTCGATTTGTTTTTTTTTCCTTTCATGCAATTGTTTCTATCATATTTATAAGATGATTTCTATGTTGCTTTGTATGTCCCTCCCCCATGGTATAACCCATGCTTTCACTGTATTTGATGTTGGTATAATTTCGGGAGAAGAAGGGGAAAAAAACAAATTATTTAACTAGGGATACAGGTGGACCCATTGCAACAATGAGATGTACAAGTCGTTATGTGGAAAAACGAACTTAACAACTTTGGTGGGGGTGGGGGGAGGATCGGTGGGGTAGTGGAGGAGTATGGGAAGGGATGGGAAGGGGAAACAAGGAGGAGGCAACAATGCTAGATAAGAAATGTACTCGTTATCTTGCCCATGTAATTGTAACTCCTCTGTACGCTATTCTCACAATAAAATATAAAAATAAAAAAAATTAAAAAAAGAAAAATAAAAATGGCGCTTGGTTTCAATAATGAAAGTATACTAACCATATTAAAATGATTGATTCTTCTTAATAGTGAAGCTTGCAAGTGTCAGATATTGGCCTTTCTTAACATTGATTGTGTTTGTTTCTCAAAATTGGTTGTCTTTTCTAGTAGAAATTCAGAATAGTCAAACTTCCTGAATGAAAAAGTAAAACATTTCTGAGTATCTTAAATATGCCCACTAACATAGAGAGAGGTATTTACCTAAATTAGTGATGAGAAGGTGTACAATTAAATTTGGTGTTTTGTGTAATAGTCCTTTTTGTCATTGACATCATTTGAAGCATCACAGGGGTGTATCAAGGTCTAACTCTTTGATGCACTTGCCATTTTCCAATATAATTTTTGCAGGATGAGTGAATATAAAACTGAGCTTATTCAGTCTCTTAATACCTATCCTATTCTAACTACAGTGAAGAATATATGGAAATTGCTTGACTTTTTCTGGACTAGGAAATATATCAGAATAAATAATTGTGTGGAATAATGAATTTTTTTTTTTTTTTTTTTGTCGGCCGTGGGGCTTGAACTCTGGGCCTGGGCGCTGTCCCTCAGCTCTTCAGCTCAAGGCGAGTGCTCTACCACTTGAGCTACAGCGCCACTTCCGGTTTTCTGGTGGTTTATTGGAGATAGGAGTCTCAGAGTCTCTCCTGCCCGGGCTGGCTTTGAACCACGATCCTCCGATCTCAGCCTCCTGAGTAGCTAGGATTACAGGCGTGAGCCACCAGCGCCCGGCAATAATGGAAATTTTTAATGAGACATTTCATACAGTATAAAAGAAGGGGATGGAATGAAGGACAGCCAGGTATTAGGTAGAAAAAAAATTGTGCCATTTGTTAATCATCTGGACCTAGACACATTTAAAGTGCTATAAAAGGAGAAATAGTAAAGATAAATAATTTTTCCTTATTGTTATAAGACTTATTGTTACAGGAAATGATACTGGTTCTCTACTTTGATGGCATATTTTCACTCAAAAGAAAGTGATGTACATTGTTTTAGTTTTAAATTTATTCAAATCCTAGACTTCTCCTAAAATGTGGACTTTTTAAAATTCTTTTATGATAGTATATCTTACCCTAAAGCACACATAACATATTTATGAAGATCTTTATTAACTTAGAGCCACTTTATCTACTAAGATTGAGTAATTGAAAAACCCCTTTTTCTGTTTTTATAACACTCTTCACCTAATCCTGAATATTGTCTTCTTTTTACCACATTTGCCGTGGGAACTTTTTGTTACTTGCCAAAAGTCAATAAGGTAATAAGGGAGAAGGTGAAAATTAAAAAAAAAATGTCTTCTCTTAACATGAACCCATGGTCTTATCATTCAACCACATTGATTCTTCCAGGAGTGAAAATTTGCCCAGCCACTCTTTCATGTCAGTATAGCAATTTAAGTTATCAACAAGAAAAAGCAAACCAACATCTCAAAAGTAAATGTTAATCTAGTAGTATAATTATTCAAATCGAGAAATATTTTTAAAAGCTTAAGAAGCTATAATCTCAAAAATTCCAAGGCATTGAAAGTTAGTAACATTGTGCTCCTGATGTTTGCTAATAATGACAGAAATAAGAGAATTCAAATTGGTGATTCTAACCAATTAGAGATTCATAAATGGCATTCATAAATTCAAAATGATTTATAAATTGTATTTCTATTAGAAATAAAAATAAATAACCACAGAAATAAGATAGTGAATGTGTTAGAAATAAGAGGATACAAATTTGTGATTCTAACTAGAGAATCATAAAAAAGCAATTCTTTTAGTACATTTGTGGGGTGTATACAAATTGTGTGTATGTGCTTAATTAGCATACAAATAGTTGTGTTTATATGCAACAATATATATTAGGTAGGTAGATATAGGTAGTATTTCAAAGAAAATCGTGAAATTCTGAGATACAGTGCATAGAGGAATATGAACTCATAAATACTACTTGACATTTCCACCGTGCCTAAAAATTTGCTTACAAAAATGTTACATTTTTGGCTGGGAAGGTGGCTCAGTGGTAGAGCGCTTACCTTGCATGCTCAAGGCCCTGGGTTTGATTCCTCAGTACCACATAAGCAAAAAGAAAAAAAAAGCCGGAAGTGGGCGCTGTGGCTCAAGTGGTAGAGCGCTAGCCTTGAGCTGAAGAGCTGAGGGACAGCGCCCAGGCCCAGAGTTCAGGCCCCACGACCGGACCCAAAAAAAAAAATGTTACATTTTTATATTTCTGTGTTCTGCCGTGGTTGTTCTGAACCAGACTCAGTTTCATATTTCCTCAGAAACTGCTTTCTGTTTATGTAAGAGTAGACATTCAGTTATTGAATTATCATTATTAATAATATTGTAACAGAACAAAATAATGTTAAATTAAAAATTCATAAACTTCAGAATTTCATGTAACTTAATTCAACAGATAATTAATAAATATTTTAGTTAAAGCTTATTAAGTTCTTCTAACTTTGAACTACTTATTTTATTGAATTCCAAAGAGTAGAAGAATAACATAACTTGGTGGTGTGTAAATCAGTGTGAACCATTTTCCAAGTTTGAAGTAGATAATAGAGAATAAGAAGATATTTAAAGTGTGCTATAGATCCCTTGGGATTTTATTTGAAGAAATTATTAATTGAATATTCACTTAACTATGTCCAGAACTTAAAATACTTTGATTGCTCTTAGATTTAATTAGAGTGCATTTGGCTCTACAGTACTCTACTATATCATGAAGATGAATATTTTAAAATTTCTAATTAGACAATGATACAGATAATTGCCTATGAAAATGTATATGAATACAGATTAGGAATATATGATTCTGATTGCTCAGTATTCAAATAAAAATTTAATAAATTTATAATAGTCATTTATAAATAAAATTGACAGAGTATTTTTCCATGTAAATGTTATTCCTTTTCCCATTTATTTTATTGTGCATGAAGCAGGTTTTTTTGTTTGTTTGATTGATTTATTGCTTTATTTGAGCCTTAAACTCCCTGAACCTCTTTGTGCTCAAGTGGTAGCACTTGAGCACACTTCCAGCTTTTTCTGAGTTGTTTATTGGGGATAAGAGTCTAACATACATTCCTTCCTGGGCTGGTTTCAAACTGTGATCCTCAGATCTCAGCCTCCTGAGTAGCTACAGTTATAGGCGTTAGACAAAGGAAACCTGTCGTGAATCGTCTTTCTTGAAATGTGACTATTTAACTTAAATATAAAGAAAACTTTTACATGATTCTTATTTCAATTATGGAAAGTTCTAGTTCTATACTTTCATTTCCTATGCAATGCAAAGTTGACATTTAAAAAGACTATCAGTAATGTTAAGCCTGTGTAGAAGTTTAAGTTGTATTATTTAGTTAAAACTTGAATAAGGAGAAAATTAATTAAAATTACTTTAAAAATAAATATTCCAGAGAATATTTTCTCTCACATATATTTTATTCATTTCATTAAATGTAGCATTAAATTTCATGTTTGATACTGGAAAAGTTGCTGAGATTCTAGTACTAAAGGTTATTATATAGAAATAGGATAATGAGATTGAATATCATCACTTCAATCATGTGTCGTGTGCCCGCATGATTTCAGTATCTGGCAAGTGAATTTGTAACATGGAAGGTGATAATCAGGCCTGAGAAGGAAGAAAATATAAGTGTCAATATGCATCTTAGGAGAAGACATATATGATGATTTGAGGAAAATTTATTAATTAGTGAAAGTGTATAAGTGGAGGCCCTTGTTAAATCTATTAACATCTGCATAAAAACATCTACTGATTTTTCAGCTTGTAAATTCATACTTCTGTATGTGATTATATATAAATTACAAAATACACCCTTAAATTAAGACAAATATAATTCAAGAAAATAAATACAAATACCTAATATATATATAAATATATATATATAAATACATTTTATAATTAACACTGAACGGCAGCTACTGGAGTCCTGCTGTGGACAAGAACTGTGGATACAAATTAGTATCTAGTAATGAAAATTTATCATAAATCTGTAATCAAACATGCAAAATGCTGGCCTCAAAATTTATCAATCAAAATAGATACACATAATTTACAAAATCACCTCAGCAAAGCACATTTTAAACAGTAATGATCATAGAGTCATATGAATGTTAGGGAGGTTTATATATCTACAATGCTCTGTAACATGCAAAGATACCTTAATTTTAAAAGATATTTGAATTTTAATTATGCATAGTTATTAAGTGTGAATTCTGATATTTGAGATTAGTTTTATTCATAAAGGTTGGTTATACAGTTATACACTAGAATGTTTTTGATATAAATCCTTTGGTTTAGTGAAACAGATGAAATATGTGTCTTTGGCTTAAAACACCTTGAAAATAAATAGATTTGGGGCTGCAAGCCTAGTGTGGGTTGTAAAGTGATTACTAGAGATGGAGATAGAACGAATCAGATGGACTCACACATTGTGAGGAAGCTGTTCTGTGACGCCTACAGAAAATATGCCACCGTGAATTTCCTGAAAGAAGTAATCTGGTCTTTTTGGATGACAATTATGGTGGGTGGTTAGAGGAAATAACTTCCAAAATACTACATCGTACCAAAAAAATCATTTTACAAGTGCTAAGGAATCCTTCTGGATATAGTAATGTGACCTGACTATAGAAAATTCTCGAATATTAAAGAACATATACACATACTCACATTGGCCTGCACAGGTTTCCTTAGAATAATACATGCCTTTAAGTTTTTAATCCAGATATGCTATAATTCTGTAGTGCCATAGGGGAACACTTGCAGAAAGCAGAAACGAAAGCCACCACTCTATGGTGGCTGTGACCTCACATGTCCACAGAGAAATCATGCTTACAATGAGTATGTGCTGTGTAGTAATAGGATGTGGGTGATGGAATTTCGTACTTTATTATTATCTCTGTATTTTCTTTATTGTTAAAACTTAACAAAAAAATCAATAAGCCTTATATAATGCATGAGCCTCTTCATTAAGTAAGCATTTTGAGGATGAATATCTTTGGTGAGCGTAATGTGGAGCACCTCTCTCTTAGGCCTCTGATATCGCTCTACATTGTCTGCAGCCTAGTTGGCAAAACCTCCTTATACTCTAACTCTTGACACAATGGAAGAGCAGACTACTCAGTTGTTTCGTTTTGTTTTATTCTAACTGGAGGTTTGATCAATGAAACCATTAATGATCACAGTCAAGTCAACCAAGACAGGTTTTACCACCACCACTACCAGCACCACCACCATCCTCATCATCAACATCACCTTAAACTCTCCCACCAGACTAACTCTGACCCCACTCTACCTGGAGCCAGAAAGTCACTTTTCTTTCATGTGAATGAAATTTTGCTGTGTAGTTCAGGTTTCAAACTCATGATCCTCCTGCCTCATGATTCCAGCTGCTGTGACTACAGTGTGAGTCCCCACCCTAGCTAACAATTCACTTTTTAAAAATACTTTTATTGGGGGCTGGGAAGGTGGCTCAGTAGTAGAGCACTTGCCTTGCATGCTCGAGGCCCTGGGTTCGATTCCTCAGCACCATACAAGCAAAAAGAAAAAAGCCGGAAGTTGCGCTGTGTCTCAAGTGGTAGAGTGCTAGCCTTGTGCTGAAGAGCTGAAGGACAGTGCCCAGGCCCAGAGTTCAGGCCCCACGACCGGACCCCCCCCAAAAAAAAACAAAAACAAAACAAAACAAAAAATACTTTTATTGTAAAGATATTGTACAGAGGGGATACAGTTGCATGAGTAAGGTAATGAGTCCATTTCCTATCGAGCATTGTTAACCCTCCTCTGTTTTTCCCCTACTATTCCTGCCCTCCCCACCTATTCAGCTATTCCCTCCCCTCTCCCAAGTTGTAAAGTTCATTTTCAATATAGTGTCTTGTACATCTCATTGTTACAATGGGCCAACCTGTACCCTTGTTTCAGCATTTTGTAATTTCCCTTCCCCTTCTCAAATTAGAAAAATGTATATACAAGATGCAAGGCACCGGAATCAAATACAGTGACAACAGGGATTATTCCATAGGCCGAAGAACATGCAACATAAACAAAAAAAATCACATAATACATTAAAACAACAGCAACAAAGAAAAAAAGCCTCATGTTCATATCTTGGAGTTCATTTGACTTAGCATCATCTTATATGGCAGCATTATTCACCATAGCTAAGATATGGAACTAACGTAGATATCTCTTAGATGAATGGGATTTGTTAGGAAATGGAAAGATTTGGAAAAATTATATTTAGTGAAGTAAGCCAGACCCAGAAGAATATAGGTCCTATGTTTTCTTTTATTTGCAATAACTAGTATATGTCTAGGGTAATATTACCAGACAAGTAGAAAAGGTAAAAAACAAACAAAAAAACCACAACTATGTACATATAGCAATTAAATTTTCATTAAGGTAATCGTAAGGGAGAGCGAGAGCTTTTACTTAAAATCTGTGACAATATGGAGTTAGCATCTAGTGTAGCTAAATGTGCCCTTAATGAAATATTGTGTGTGCATGTGTGTGCAAATATTTTATTTTTAGCAGGAGTAACATAAGACATCAACCATACATGGACAGTTGCAATAACATACTTGAAATGACAACAATCATTTAAAATACCAATTTATCATAAAAATAATGGTATATTTAGTGGGAAACTCTTTTCAGTAATGAAATCATTCTTACTGGCTGCTCAGAGTAGGATCTATGATCCTAGCTACTCAAGATAGAGTATGATCTGGATGGAAAACCATTGGCAAAAATAAATGAACATTCAGCCAGGACAAAAATTAATGAAACACCATCTCATCACAAAAGCTAGGAGAAAGGATGAATGAATGGCTGGTATCTGAACTATCCCAGAAGCATGAGAAGGAGGATCACATTTCAGGTCATCCTGAGCACAAGCATGAAAACCTACATTAAAAAGAAACAAGAGGATCGAGACAAGAGGGCGGAGGAGAAGCTGGAATCTGAACAAGCTCTCGCATAGAAAGCAGTTTTAGGGTTCCAGTGAACAGTCCCAAGCCAGAGAAACACACCAAGTGTGCCATCACAGGACAGAGAGTTAGACA
>NW_012267219.1:22603702-22835433 GCF_000151885.1 Dipodomys ordii | reverse complement strand
GGAAGTGATGTGAAGGGTAAACAAAGGAGGAGGCTGCAATGCTTGGTAAGAAATGTACGCATTATCCTGCCCATGCAATTGTAACCCCTCTGTACAGTATTTTCACAAATAAAATAAAAAAAAGAAACAAAAGCAAATTATATGGCAGAAGCTCAAGCAACAATTCAAGTTACAGCACCAGCCAAAGACTTATAAGGTTCTGAATTCATCTCAATTATACATTATACATAATATATACTATATAATATATATAATTTCTTGGTATTAATCTGAAAAGGCCTTCTATTTTAGGATTATTCCTTATTCACTTAAATAGAAACTCTTTATATTTTTAATAATCTTTTTAAATTTTTAAAAAATTATTTACAAAACAATGGAGGATGTATCATATATATGCATATATATAGGCCAAATTCAATACATCATATACATATGATTTATACATGATATTGATACTCTCCTTCTTAAAGATAATATACAACTTCAGACCATACCAGTGTCTAACAAGTAAAATCTATTACTTACTAGAAATATAATAATTTTACATGTGATCTTAAGATGTTATGTTTCAGAATCCTGTGCCCTGTAAAATCCCTTTGTATATTTAAAATTATAACCAAATCGAAACTAATTTGATATAGTTGTATATAGTTATTTTAAAAATAAATATTCACTTTTGGATTTTTCTCCCTGATTTTCTTAATGTACATGATATACATTTGTTGAAATGTATACTGTATAAATGTATAATATATAAATGTTGAAATGTATAATGCAAAACATTAATATTCTCAATTATTATAGGTTAATAAAAATAAATCTAAGTCCTTCAACTACAAATCATATTAGTGAAAAATAGCTATTGAGTGGAAATTTATATTAAAGTTAGATAAGGAGTTTAGTGAAAATATAAAGCAATATGTTTTTATGTAGACATAATTTTCAATGTAAATGAGGAAATTTGCAAATGAACAAATGGATCGTTATTAAACTTTTAGATATTCAAAGAAGTTATTTGAAAAGTGGCATGAGATATGAGATGGAAAACTCCTAATATTCGGCAATGAGTGGTGTGCTAATTAAACTGCATAATCAAGTAATGTCAAGGATTTAGAGATTATTATGCAGCTGCTTCAGAATGAGCATGGAAAATGAGTGAGGATTACTTATTGTTTATTCCATTTTAACTCCATTAAAACTAACATAAATTCAATTGTGGGTGGCAGGCAGGAGAGTAAGAAGAAATTACTGCAGCATAACCCTTTCACTTAATAACTCTGTACATCCCAATCCATTTGATGTGTTTATGTTTTCTCATATGGTGTGTTTATGTTTATCTCAATAATGCAAATTCATTTTCTTGAGTAAACACTTCCATTTCAACATATCAATTTCATACTCCCAAAATAAGTTTTTTTCAAGATATGATGCCCTATGTACCATGTAATTCCCAAGAGGCTACATGCACTTATTTTGCTATGTGTCAATTAAACAAGCTAAGAACAGCCCATTAGCAATTAATTTCCCTATCACTCAGATAATATTTTCTTAATACCATTATTCAGTCCAAGGAATGAGAACATGGAAAGACAAATAACTGATTGGAAGCTGAAACAAGAAGTAGACAAGAAAAATTACATATTGTGTGTATTCTTTGCATATTGTCATCTTTATCTTAGTACTGTGCTTTTCAGACTTCTCTTTTGATTGAGAGCTAATTTTTATCACTAATATTCCATTGAGCCAGTGCAGCAATTATTTGCTTATCATCTCACCTAGTGAAGGACATATTGGTTGCTCTTTATTTGAGTGGCAATTAAAGTCAGAAGCTGGAAAATAGTATATGTCTAACATTTTTGGGTTCTTGAACTAAAAAGTGCAAATAAAATTAGCACACAACAATGGTGGACAAAAGAAAAGAAAACACAGAAGCTATTTGAAAATGCCCTCCATGAATGAAGGTGGAACAATTTAGGCAACAATATATAGATTGATGTTGAATTCTTACCCAAATTTTAAAATAAATATTCCTTAATCCACACTAATAAAAACAGTGAAATATTTGAATACAAGAGACAATCTATGCAGAAGATTTCTAGAGGATTTGTACAATCAATCCATTCTCAAGGAGAATTCACTCTGTAAATGTGAGCTGTGCAGAAGAAATTGTGAGGGAAATAGGAATAACCAGATGATCAAACTTAGCATCAAGCATAATGCCATAATTATCCAGTTTTGATGTGAAGTATGAAATTGGATCTTTTGCCTGCATAGTCTTCCTCAAAACTGCACTAAGCTTAGAGCAGTACTGAGACTTTCTATAAAATAACTACCTAGTTCTCCTCCAAGAGGAGCATAGAAATTCTGAGAAATCATCACAAGGAGGGACTAAGGAGACATAAACAGCTATTGTAACAAGGTATCCTTCGTGGAATCTTAAAGCAGGAACTGAACATAAGCACAAACTAAAAAAAGTTAATAAATTATAGAAACTAGTCAACAATAATATACCAATATTAGTTTATTAATTGTGTCAAGTGTAATAAATTGATATGTATGTAGACTTTTAATCATTCTGAAACTAGATGAAGGTAATTAAAGTACTTTCTGTGGTTTTTGCATATTTCTGGAAACCTAAAACTGTTTAACACATGTGTATGTATATTATCTTCAAAAATATAGAATTTCCCATTTGTTTGAATAAAATCATGAAAACATTTATGTAATTTTAATACTATGATTTTTTTCTCAACACACTTGTGACAAATTAAGCATTTCACATATGCTGCTTATTTCCTCCTGGTGGATTTTGAATTTTAATTACTTTTCCCACTTTGTTATGGCTACATCAATTATTTATTTACTGTTTTTAGAATCATGTTATTTATTCTTGAAAACACATTAAATAGGATGTCTTGGAGAATTCCAACTAACAAGTAGATTTCATTCCCAGTAAATTTCAACTGGCAATGATCAGAATAAAATCAAAACTTCCTGTTTGCATATTAAAATCATCAGGATAATGACTTGTGTGTTCTTTTTAAATTCAGAGTAATAAAAGATTGATACTGAGTCTATGTAGAGAACATGAATTTCTTGTGAAATAATCAACTGTTCTTATTTTAAATATTTTGAAATTGACTGTTGATTTGAGATTTGGCATATATTATTGAATTCCTATGTAATTTAAAGAAGATAATATGATTTGAAGTGATAATATACACACTTTAAAAAGTTTTCTACCAACTCTGGATTTTTTTAATAAGATATCTTCACAGAGATTATTTTCTATGTTATGAAACTGTTTGCTGAACTTTGTTCCCATGCCTGATATTGTTCATATCATGTTGAATTTGAAAGGTGATAAGTGTCTAGATGTGTTTTAATATTTTCTAGCCCATGTGTATTTTCATGGAAAATTATGAGAGTGACTAAACACTCTGTAATACATGATGCTGCTTTACTCCACCAATGAAGAATTAGGTTTGAACTTGTTATTTCAAGCAGAATATGACCAGCATATTAACATGAATATTTTGAATTTTATTTTATTGTAAAGATGCTATACAGAGGGTTTACAGTTACATGAGTAAGGTAATGAGTGCATTTCTTGTTGAGCATTGTTATTCCCCCCTTTGTTGATCTCCTACTATCCCTTCCTTCCCCCACTACCCCCTGAAGTAATATTTTAAACAAAATTCTTCACTTCATAATCTCTGCTTCAAATTCTCACTTGCATTTTGTTTATGACCCCAAATTTAATACCATGTTCTGTCTTATGTACATGATTTCTCATTTGGTTGATGATAAAGATGTTACAGAAAGGTCCTTTTCACAAGTCTATTTTTTTTTTGTCAGTCATAGGGCTTGAACTCTGGACCTGTGCACTTTCCCTGCACTCATCAGCTCAAGGTGAGAGTTCTACCTCTTGAGCCACCGCACCATTTCCAGTTTTCTAGTGGTTAATTGGCTTTGAACCGTGATCAACAGATCTCAGCCTCCTGAGTATCTAGGATTACAGGCATGAGCCACCGGCGACTGGCCACAGGTCTAATTTTTATGCCATCTAAATACCCTCCATAATATACCATATGTTCTTTGTCTCACCAGGTCCTAGACGTGTGAAAATAAAAATTAAATAATACTATAAAATAAATGGTGGTCCAACATCTCTACGGAGTAATATGGCTACAAGTGAAAATTCATTGTTAATTATATTCCTCACACTTAGCTTTCTCACCTACCTAAGAAAGGATCAGTATCACCATTGATAGGTAGTTGTAACACTTTTTCGTTAATGGTATGTAGTTATAACAGTTTTTCCTCTTTTGATAATGAATTAAAACTGCTATCTTTGAAAGTGTATGCTTTGCTTGTAATTGGCTTGGTATCCTTTTATTTGAAATGTTTTTATTGTACAAATATTAAGAATGCAGTTTGTATTCCTTTTAACTTTGAAAGTTGATTGAGATTATTTTGCTTCTTGATAAAATATGGATTATATGCATATTGAATATTTAGGATTCTCACTGAGTATTTGCTTTAACATATATGTACACCCATACATATATAGATAGATAATTGTACATAATTATATACATACTGAATAGATAAATATACAAAATATATATGAAGATACATAAATTATATATTTAGAAATATAATACATACATTACATAATATATAAATATATAAAATATATATTATGTATGTGTTTGGTATATATTTAATGTGGTATATCTATGATCCATTTATCTATCTATATGAATGTGTCAAGACACACACACACACACTATATATATATGTGTGTGTGTATATATATATATATATATATATATAATGAAATGTTTTGATACTTTGCATTACCTGCTAAAGAAATACTGTGCCAGTGATATGAACTTCAAATAATCTCCAATATTGTTTACTTATCTCATAAGAGACTTTATAATTAGAACCTGTGCATAAGTGGTATAGTGATGTTTTAAATAATACTTTCTGATAGCAAATTTTATTATTTTTAGTAGAAATCAAAGTTCCCTAGGTTGTACTTCAGTTCTGATGGGATTAGTTTGAAATTCTTCTCAGACCTTTTCTAAGTACTCTATTTTCATGGAAATAAGTAACAATTCATGAATAGATACTGATCTGGAGTGCTTAATCTTTCTTTGAGTTTGAGTGTAATGGATACATAAACAATTTATTTGCTTTAGAAAGGCAAAACAGTATGCTAATCCTTTTGCACTCCTAAATATAGGGTTGAAAATTGTAAAGAAATAAAATATCTCACATTCATGTATCCTTAATCTACTTGTGCTTGTGATGTTATTTTACTGGATCTATTTATGGCATCTCTCAAGCACTAGCAATTAGGCTTTCTGAAATACAACAGGTCCTTGTCTTTATGCTCTTGATTCTGTTTTAGAATAGGAAATGGTGCAAATATGTAACAGTTTTCAAGGATATTTTGTCTGGAGGCAGACTAAACAAAAACTGACAAATTTATCTTAGTTGACACAAATTTAGAATATATTGATAAATAATACAGATCTTAGTCAAAGAAAATAATTCAAATTTCATTGTTTTTATTATTGTGTGTAATGCTTCTACAAAATCTTGAACACAAACATAGAGTCCATTTCCTTTTCGTTCTTTTGAATATATACCCAGATATGGACTTACTGAACAGTCTGAACAATTCTATTTTTAATTTTAATGGAACTATGGTACCATTTTACATAGTAGGCTCACCATTTTACATACCACCAATGTAGTTCTAATACTTTTACACTCTGTTAATTCTTTTTCTTTTTTGGCTGGATATAAAATTGCATTTCAATGTGGTTGGATTTGCATTTAAATTCGAGCAATGATGATGAGTATCTTTTCTTGTGTTTTTTATTAACATGTATCTCTTCTTTAGAAAAATGTTTCTTCAGAGACTCTCAATTTGTAAATCTATTTGGCTTTTATTGTTGTTGACCAGTGCTTCTTTATATTTTCTGGGTATCAAACCCTTATAACATATATTATCTTTTTCTTCCAATTCTGAGTTGAATTTTCACTTGCTTGTATAATTTATTTCATCAATAGATGTTTTATTTTGATATGTTCAATTTATCTATTCTATGTTTACTTACAATTGATTTTGGTGTCGCTTTCAAGAAGGCATTATAAAATGTAGTATTATGAAGGGTTTCTACTCTTGTTTTACAGTTTTTGTTACATTGTGAGTTAATTCCCAAATATAGTGTAAGGCAACTACTTTCCACCTTTGTTCTTTGCTTGAAAACATATATCTCACCAAACACCATTTTCTGAAATAATGTCCTTTTTACATTAAAACATTACTGTATTCTTGGTGGAAATCATGTGAGTATACAGTAAAGGTTTATATATATTTTGTTCTATTCAACTTGTCTAAAATTCTGTCTTTACATGAGAATTACACTTTATTATTATAATAGTTTTAATAAGTTTTGTAATCAGGAAATATAACACCTTAAATCTAGTTACTTATTAATGGTTTTGTATAATTAAGTCTTTTGAGAATGCGTATGAATTTTAGGATGGATTTGTCTATTTCTTCAAAAAAAGCAAAGAAAATACAAAATATATATTTGGTAACATTGAAAATGTAGATTATTTAGGTATGATTGATAAATGTCATATATACACTTTACAATAATTCTATTATGTGTATACAGGATATATTCAAATTATTTCAATAATATAATTTTTGATGTACAAATCTTTTATCTTGCTGGATAAATATACTCCTATGTTTAATATATATTAATTCTTAAACAATGTTCTCATTTTAGAAACATAGATCTATGAAATTTGCTTTTATTAAATTTCTCATAACCATTTCCTCTCTTAGATCTGTACTTATGAGCAAGATGTCCTATCTTTGATAATGTTTTGCAGTGTTCCCATATTGCAAAAAATCCTTGTTATGCTAATTACCCTATTATATAGTGTAATGAGATGAACTTTACAATTTTAGTGGGGGAAGGGAGGAGTTGGTGAGGTAGGGCAGGAAGGGATGGTAGGGGAAAAACAAAGGAGGGGGTAACTATGCTCCATAGGAAATGTACTCATTACCTTATTCATGCAACTGTAACCCCTTTGTACACTATCATTACAATAAAATCATATATTAAAAACAAATGTTTTATAAAATTAAAAAAAACTAGAAGTGATGAGTTATATAGTTTTTTTGTTATGGAAAGCGAAATATTTATATCCCTACAGTTATACAAATTTTAATTAAAGCTGGACATCAGTGAATCATGTCTGCTGCCCTAGTTATTCAAAGAGGTATTTTTTAATAATGTAAATTTTATTGTAAAGGTGATATACAAAGGGACTACAGTTATTTAAGTAAGATAATGAGTATGTTTCATTTTGAACAGTGTTACCTCTTTTCTCACTTTTACCACTTTCCTTCCCCCATTTTACTACTCCCCATCTCCTGACAGTTGTAAATTTCATTTCCAACATAGTGTCTAATTCATATCATTACTGAATTGGTTCACTCTTTGTTCCAAGGTTTCTGTGATTTCCCTTCCCTTCCCTAAATTAGATAAACTTATATACAAGACAAAGGCAGTGACCACAGAGAATAAATGAATTTGGGTGGGGGAGAAAGATTTGTAAATAGTGCAAACAAGCAAACAAACTTGTTTTTGTTTCTTGGGGTTCATTTCCATGAGTGTGATTTTATATGGACATATGCACATAGCTATTGAGATATTGTGATCCTCTCCTAAGAATATCAATGTGCAATGCTTAAAATGCTTGTTTAATTGATAATGGGTAAGTGTAATTATTTGTCTTTTCCTATTCATTGGATTAATTTGTAGATATATAGATTTATTCAAATTATTACAAATGAGGGAAACCATGCAACCTATGTTTCTTTCAATTTGGTTTAATTTACTTCATTTAGTATAATATTTTACAAGTCTTCCCATTTCCTTATGAATGGAGCAATGGCATTCTTTCTGATGGAAGCATAGAATTCCATTGTGTATATAGACTACATCTTCTTGATCCATTCATCTACTGAGGGGCATCCAAGTATTCCATATCTTATCTATGGTAAATAAGCTGTAATGAACAAGGTTGTGCAGGTGACATTAGTATGGGCTGGTCTTTGGTCATTTGGATAAATGCCTAGCAGTGGGATTGCTAGGTTGTAGAGAAGCTCTATGTTTAGTCTTTGAAGAACCTCCATATTGTTTTTCAGAGTAGTTGAACAAGTTTATGTTCCCACCAACAAGGTTACGTTCCCATCAACAATGTAGTAGCGTTCCCTTTTGGCCACATCCTCACCAGCATCTTTTACTATTAGCTTTCTTGATTATGGCCATTCTAATTGTGGTGGTGTGGAATCTCAATGTTGTTTTGATTTGCATTTCTTTTATGGCCAGAGTTGTTGAGATGTTGAGCATTTCTTTGTGGGTCTATTGATCATTTTTATTTCTTCTTTGGAGAAATCTCTATGTCTTTAGGTTGTTGTTTCATTGAGGATGTTCGGGGGGTGAGGTTAATTTTTTGAGCTCTAAGAATATTTTCAATATGAGGCCCTTGTGTGTTGTATGGCTAGTAAAGATCTTCTCTCAATCTGGGGGCTTTCTACTTATCTTGCTAGCTATGACCCTTGCTATGGAGAAACTTTTTAGTTTACTGCAATATTATTTATCCAGCCTTTCTTTGATTTGCTGGCTTTCTAGATGTTTACTAGCATACCCCATATACATTCCTCTAGTATTTTCAGGTATCCCTTCTTACATTGAGGTCTTTGATCTATTTGGAATTGATTCTGGTGTAGGGTGATGCATAAGGATCTAATTTAAGTTTTCTACATGTGCATATCCAATTCTGCCCACATCATTTGTTGAAGAGGCTGTCTTTCTTCCATCCTGTGTTTTTGACTCCCTTATAAAAGATTAGGTGGCTATAGGTCTGTAGGATTATTTCTGTGTCTTTGAATCTATCCCATTGTTCCTCTGGCCTGTTCATGTGCCAGTATCAAGTTGTTTTTTTTTTTATCACTACAGCTTTGTAATAGAGTTTAAAGATTGTGTTATGAAGCTAGTCAGAGTTAGAAATTGCATACATATGAATCTTATCTACAGTTTGAAATTGAAAGCTGTAAGTGGAGCTGTGACTCAAGTTGTAGTGACCTAGCCATGAGCAAAACACTTCATTGATGGTTTCAAGGCCTGTAGTTCAAGCCCTTGACACACACTCAAAAATCAATCCAAGAGGAAACAAGGTACTTTTTAAAACTCATATATAATGGAAGGAAATTATTTATTTGTAATAAAAATAAAATTGGAATGTTCTATTTTATTATGCATTTTAATTTTCATTTTTAAGTTAAAACTATAGTTTATATAAGTATTTTATAATATGATTTTCCAAAGATATTGAGTTTAACAAAGAAAGTTAAAGTATATTTTCTTTGCTGAATTGTTCTGACTGAAACTATGTAATTCACATAAAATGAAATTCTTCCTACAATTTAGATAATGTTTTATTAATTGAAGGAAGTATAAAATGAAATTTTCTATCATCTGGAGAAATACTTAGCATATTTTTACAAGATAGTTTCCAATTTTCAGAAAAATTAAAACAAGAATGGAGAAAAGAACAAAGAGGAATAAAGGCAGTGAGAAGACTAAAAAATTAAAAGAAGAAATAAATGAGAAAAGTGTAACGATATAACATAAGAAAATATACCTAATGTGAGAAGAAACAAAATATACCCACAAGAAACACAAAAAATATAGATCCACACAAATATATGGAAAATAATGGAATAGAATTTTAAGTATATAATTAAAAAGAAGGAAGGGAATATAAAGATGAGGAAATACATTTGAAAAAGAAATTTGTACATTTTACCTGAGAATGGAGTTCATCAAAGTTGTCACCCATCCATCCCATACTAGGTGAGCAATAATGCAGAGGGAAAAATAATTCCCAATTAGGGAATTGGAATGTTTTCATAAGAGAAATAATACATAACAAAATTTCTATTATATTAAGAATTCTTGCTTGATAAGAAATGTACTTGTTATCTTGCCCATGTAATTGTAACTCCTCTGTACAGGATTCTCACAATAAAAAATTAAAAAAAAAGAATTCTCAGTCACACATTTCTGGTAAAAAAAATTACAGCATGTGCAGAAGTTTTGTATGAAGTCATATAATGGTTGTTTATTATACTTGTTTTCTTTTTCATGCTATCTGGTGAGACTAGATGTCAACTGATAAAGGTAGACAGTACTTGCAGATCAGTTTAAGAATTTTGGGACATTAATCTCCAGGCACGATAAACAATAAATTGTAAACAGGAGAGTTACATAACTTTTCATCTTTAAAGGAAACAATATAAAGCTATGTAAGAATTGGTGAAGAAAATGACTCAAAATAAAAAGGTCAAAGAAAGATTATTGTCATTACTCAGGAAACTGGACAACCAGTTAGATGGTGAAGTTTTTGCCTAGACAGAAAAAAGCTTTCTCAAAGAAAATCTGATTTTTGGTTTTTATATGTTAGCCTGCCAATGATGCCCAGTGCAAAATTAAGAATCCAGGCCTATTAATGAAGTACAAAGAGCTCATCTCCCTAGGATCCATTGTTCTTGTTATGATACCTTGCTCCACACTTCAAGAATATTGAAATAGTTCCACTTATTTTTGTTCTAACTGCCTGGAAATATATTTTATTCTTTGAAACGAGACCTGCTTGGCCATATCTGAAATGTTACTTGAATAAGAAGCATTCCAAATACACTTGAGTATTACTCCAGGGTAACTGCATATGTCCCTGAATCAACCACTGGGAAGTTATCTTTGCAATACTGCATAGTGGTTGAATGATGGGTAAAATCTAGGTGGAAACAGATATTTGAGCTTCTCTAAAGAGTATATACTTCCTCAGATACTAGGGTAGCCACCTCCACCTGTTTTATTACTGTACCTATTCAATGCCCCAGTGCAATGAACTTGGATATTCAATGAACTGTCAATTCATATACTTTTATTTTTAATATATTTTACATATATGATACACTAATCATTATAAGAAGTTCATAATGCCATCTGAGGCTGATATATAATATTTTCAAGTCATTTTCCCTTCCCTTCCTTTTCTATTCTTATTTAACCCTATGTTTTTCTCTACTTTCCTCAAACAAATCCCTCCTCCTCTCTCAAATGCTATTAAAATATTTTAGGGCCAGTTGTGGCGAAATGAGGTTGTAAACACAACTATATGGAAGACAGATATCTGGACGATAATGATATGAGAACAGGTCAATGGAAAATCATAGGCTATATTTTTTTAATGAATATGAATGAAAAAGAGCTGGGGGTGTGGTTCAATTGGCATAGTCCTTACTTGAGCTCAAAGCCCAATACTATCAATAAAAAATAATGCAACAGTACAGATGTGTCTTCCCAACTCTCTAGATTCTTCCTCAGAAATAGCTACCTAGATGCCTCTTTAACAGTGGGAAGGACTGGCAGCCATGCTGGGTGGTTTCATTTTCTTCCTCCTATTTCTTGTCCCCTTGTTCTCCCTGTAGGAACAGAGCGAGTACAGCTATGGGGGAATATAGTGATTTTTATCACATTTGCCTTCCGAAGCATGGGAACATCCCATGTTTGTCATGGAATCAACAAATCGTATAATGTCAAATCATTAATTCAATGGCATTACAGACTATAGTTTGAGAAGTTAAGAAAAGTATCAGTTCATTTCCATAGCCAGTAAATAATTTTAAAATAACACTTCAGATATCTTCATGGGTATTATAACTTATATGTATATTATTTAATAAAGTAAAAACAGACATTTGAACATGAACTTCAGTGTTTTGCATATTAATAACATACCAACAAGAAAGTGTGTCTCAAATGCACAATGGAAATGTTAAGAGAATTTTCTATCCTGAAGAAAAGCTATCATATAACAACACTTCATTCAACAGAAATCAAAATTTTTACATGGCTTGCTTTTATTTTTATTTTTTTAACCTCAAAACTGAGCTGTAAACATTTTTTTAGTTGTTATTATAAAGGTGATGTACAGGGAGGTTACAGTTACCTAAACCAGATAATGAATACATTTCTTTTTGAACAATGTCACCCCTTCCCTTCTCTCTCCCAGTTTTTTCCTCCCATCCCCACCCACAGGTTGTATAGTTCATTTTCAATACAATGTCTATTGAGTATCACTGCTTCATCTGTTCACCCTTTTTATTTATTTTTTTATATATTAAAGAGCAGTAGTGTGTGTATGCTCCTCTGGAAAGTGTTATTTTCTTTAGGAATAGAGTCAGAGGCTATATTCACTTCTGTGGTAATTCATGAGGATTAGGCATACCCATTTATATTCTTATTCAACTTTTAAACATTGAATGCCATTTGTAAATGAGGCACTCCTGTGTGGAGCTGCATTCATTTAACTGATTGTTAATTAAAAATGTCATTATTCATAGAGCAATGGTGTAATTTAAAAGAAAACCTTTTGCATATTATAAAATAAATAAGATGCCTTTTGGACCCTAAGGGGAAATTTCTGATACATATATGATCATTAAGCTGCAACAAGGAATACAATTAAATTTAACTTAAAAACTTAGAGTGTTTCTTTCAGATAGAGCGGGTATACCCTTTTAGTGTGTCTTCTAGACTGTATTTGAAAGAAAGCAATAGTGAAAATAAATTTCATGCCAGCAGACACTCTTAAAAACTAGATTTAGCGGCAGTCACATTAGCTTAGATAATGGGAGAATTTTTCTTCATTGAAAATGCTTTCTGTCGCTTAAGAAGAACTTACTGAGGCAGTCTGCCATCTAGCTTTTTCACAGAAAAACAGGCTTGCAGACTGCAGATGAGAGAGTCTGGAGCAGAGACAATTTTAACTTAGCCATTCCTAATTTATCTCAAGCGTTTTCAATTCATCTTCACTGCACTGTGAACACAGGAACACCAGATTGCCATCCCCGGGGAACAGAATGCAACCCAGGATCTAGAGAGCTGTCACATTCCAAGAAATATTTAAATTGTGCTGATTTTCTTCTGGAGAACTGAGCCCAGGGAATGAAACTCTCCATCAAGTCATAGCTGTGCGGGCAATAGATCAGAGGATATTGCCAGGTTTCTAATGGATTATCGTCATTGGGCAGGTTTTCTCTCAAGGTACGTAGTTATTTTCTCAATTCATTACCCTCTTCTATTTATCAGGTAATAATCTAATGAGCTGGGAATCTAGCCCTGTAAAACAGAAAGATGTTCAGGAGTCGGTATTGACTGAAGAATAGTACTTTATTGCTGCATGTTTATAGGTGAAATGATCTGATTCTTTTTACTGAAGAGTAGAATATACTTTGAGTTGCATTGTCAGCAAAAAAAAAAAAAAGAAAAGAAAAAGAAAGAAAAGGCAAAAGCTAAACAAACTGTGTGCTGCAGGCTGCATTATCCTAAGTTCATATTAATTCTCTGGGGAATTTTCTCTTTGCAGCTGCAAAATAAAAGGAAAAGAAACACATACTTTAGAAACTCATTTAAGCACATGTAACTTTGGGTAATCATCATAATTTCTCCATATTTTTCTAAATACAAACTTGGTCCCAAATGCTGTTGATAAATGTTTATTGAATGTTTTTTATGTGTAAATGCAGGAACAATGAGTATCTTTGAGAGAAACTCCAGTAGAATTTTTCTTGAGAATTAAATGTTATTATATTGAGTTGGCTTTACAAATCTTATTTTTTGAGCTTAAAGGAATTTAAATACAATTTATTATTACCATGTTAGTGGAAAGCACTGAGATTTATCATTTAACTTCAACTTGTGCAATACAGTCTACAGAAGAACACACACTGTTTGATAAAGTAAAATGATAAAAAGCTGACAAACTTCTGAGTAAGTAATTGCATCAAAGAGAAGTTAGCTTTTTACACATAGGGTCTGACTGTATCTAGGATGAGGAAGGAGAGACGTCTCTGCTTGTTTACTGAAAGTTAAACAGGTGTGTGTGTGTGTATGTGTGTGTGGGGGTGGGTGGGTGTGGGTGTTGGGGTATGATATTCTCTATCAGAAAGGAATTGGAGTGCTGAGAGAAAGAGAGCTCAGAGTAATCACAGTGACATACTATATAATGAAGACAAATTGTAAACTACACTATTAGGGCATATGATTACTCTTAAACTTTCATTGCTGTGTCACTAGGCTCAGTGAAATCTACTATGCTGCTGGTAGTTTTCCATCTTAAAGGTGATTGCTAGAATGGGTGGACTTCTGGCTATATTTGACCTGTGCTATGGTGTACCTGTGGCAGTATTTGGACTGAAACATAGAGTTTGTGTTCCTATCAGTGGGTTAATCACTGGCTTGGGAGAGGAAATAGTGGTTGAGCTTCAGAAGAGTACTTGTTAAATGTGTTCTAATTTCTTTGGAGCATTGGAATGACTGTTAGAAGAATAAAGGAGACAAAGAAGGATTAAGTCACCCACAGAGTAACTTTCCATGCACTTTTGCCTCCATTCCGAGGGATTGTAAAAGGAAAAGAATAAGAAAGAGGATGAGAGAGAATTAGAGTCATTGAAGACTACTTTTAAGGGCTTCTGTGTTCATGAACCATAAGGAATTTAGGAGTGGGGCTTAAATGAAGATTTCCCTATGGATTCCTCCATTTGGAAAGCTTTTTCTGTCTTCTGTGCAACCTTTCCCCTGTACTTACTTAACAAAATAGTGAGATTGCTCCCAGCCTGGTTTCTTCCCAGTAAAATACAGCTCTTATTTAAATCCACAGAATCACATTCACATTCTCTGAAAGTGCATGCACTCTCTTGAGTGTCTCAGTTTTACAAACTCAGTCCTTCTGAATGCCAGAGGAAAAAGTGTTTTAACTTTCTCTGTTTCTCTGTATCTCTGTTTCATTGCATCTCTGTCTCTGTCTCTGTCTGTTTATGTGTCTCGGTCTGCACCTTTTACTCTCTTTTCTCTCCTTTTTAAATTATGATTAACTTATCTGAAAATTTCAGGCTATGTGTGAAAAGAAGGTACCAATCAGGGGACAAGGAGTAATGATTTTAGAGAACACACTTTAATGTAGTCATTTCATGACTAGTCATGGGGAATATTTGACAACAGTAGACTGTACAATTTACCTTTTGAATGCTAGAAGCACAAGAAAAATACAAAAAAAAAGGAGGATCAGCTTTAGTTGTCAAGTTGCAGTAAAAATCTTTATCTCTGCCTTATTAAACTCCTGTGCCACCATGATATCAGGGTCTTCTGTCTCCTGTTAGAATTTGTTCACTTACTACTGAAATAAAGTTGGCTTCTACATAGATCTAAATACTAAAACTAATTTTATTCATCTTATTGTGAGTTCATTGCTAAATATATTAGCATAATTTCATTTTATTATTTGCTACTAAATAACATTTATTGAGGATTTGTTATACAATTTCTGCTTTCAAGCCACATAGGAAGAAAATACACAATAATATTTTCCTGTACATCATCCAGCTTATTAATATTTCAAGTCTTCTAATTGGTTCACACAAATAGAGAGAATGAAGCCTGGTTCTTTGGTGTCCTTTATGTGGTTTTCAAATAGTATCCCCTTTGTCAAAGTTTCATAACAAAACAATAGATTGAAGGTATGATCAACTACTTTTAAATCGTTTAAGTGAACTGATGTATACATGCCTCTGTCCTATCATAACAATGGTATATGTCACTTAAACTATCATATTATAGATATCACATACTCTCAACTATCAGTCTTGGCTCACTAAATGCTCAATAAAAATTACCTATTAGCTGGGTGTTGGTGGCTTACACATGAAATCCTAGTTATTGAGGAGTCTGAGATCTGAGGATCAGGCTCAGAGTCAGCCTGGGCAGGAATGTCGGTGACACTCTCATCTTCAATTAACGGCAAACTGGAAGTGGCATTGTAGCTCAAAGTGGTAGAGTGCTAGCCTTAAGCGAAAGCAGTTCAGGGACAGCACTCAGGCTTGAGTTCAAGCCCCATGAATGAAAACAAACAAACAAACAACAAAATGTTATCTATTGTAAGTACTTTATTATAGTGTTTCAAATAAGAATTTTTCAATTAAAGCTATGTCCACTCTTCAATGATGCAAATGAGAGGTGTTTATGTGTGTTCAAATGTATTTTTATAGATCGGTTTATTTGGCAGATTTGCTGGTGCAAATCAAGTAGTGAGTATGTATTTAACTATTTGACACTTGAATACCTACCGATTCACTAATACATTAGATTTAGATAGATAAAATTAGAAAAATATTTTGAGAAATTGCCATAATTTTATAGCTATTAAATGTTTAAATTATCAATGGCATGTGAGACAAAGTAGGTACAACTTTATCTCATTTTCTACTTCTGCATTATTCAAAACAACAGAAACAAAATAAAACCAATAACATGGAGTAGAAAGCAAGACAGTACATTTTCCTGCTCATTATACTGTGTTCTGCATTTTATTTCCTACAGTGGCTGGTCTAGTGAGATTGCCTCAAATTCAAACTGTACAGACTAGTTCAAGTCTACAAATCTCCTTTCAATGCACAAATCAAGTATATAAAAGCTTTCAACAAAATAAAACACAACTTCTGCTTGGAAAATAATGCTAAAATTTTTAATGAGAGTGAAAATGTCAAATATGAATTTTAGATACAGCCAGATGTTGATCTTAACTGAAAACTTAAAAATTGACAAAAATAGAATCCAGCCTGGAAAGCATCTTCTTAGGGTCTCAAGACTGTTGAAAAATACTGTGTCTGAATTTATCAAATACATTTCATCTTAAACATATACAGAAAACTTAATATTATTTTAGATATTGAGATAAATTCAACCTAACACATCTTCCTTGCTCTTTTTTGGTATGGAAATTTTATACTTGGAACCATCAAGTAATTATTTTGGAAATGAATTGTAAGAAAGAATGTATTATATATTGGCTAGTGAGGAATTTTGACTCAGAAGTCAGAACCTGCCAGGAAACTATTCTACTTTATTTTTATTTTTGATTTGAACTAATGTTTATCAGCATTCATAAGCCAGCCTTAAACCTGTAGCTGCTCAGCAATTCATCTATAAGAAAATGAGTTAGGAATCAGGTTTTATTTTTCAAAAGATTCTTCAATGTTTGTTTTATTTCTTGTTTCTTTTTTTTAAGATGAATATTTTGATTTATTGATCACAATTTTATGACTTACATTCTAATTTCAACAGATTTTCCTAATTTTGTTAATAAGTGTGGGTGGGTGACAAATAAAAGTAATATCTACACATTAGTACAGAACAAAAAAAGAAAATATAGTAAAATGTTTTCATAGTTTATTGTTCATTTACATTCTAAAATATGACATTATTATTTTCCCAATCATAACACTGCTAGCTACAAGCCTCACTATGATGTTCTTAAAAGCAGTTTAAAAATTTTATTTGGGGGTCACTCACAGATATGTATGTTTACCTATGTGTTCCTTTAGCCTATGACAAAATTTACGTAAATACTTTTGTCTATTAAGTCCTGATTCTTTGACTTAAAAGCACAGCTGAGGGCCGGGAAGATGGCTCAGTGGTAGAACGCTTGCCTTGCATGCCTGAGGCCCTGGAGTTGATTCCTCAGCACCACACAAGCAAAAAGAAAAAAGCCTGAAGTGGTGCTGTGGCTCAAGTGGTAGAGTGCCAGCCTTGAGCTGGAGAGCTGAGGGACAGTGCCCAGGGCTAGAGTTCAGGCCCCACAACCGGACACCCCCCCCCCACAAAAAAAAGCACAGCTGAATATCTCAACTAAGGTATTAAACTTAAGATGTTTTGCCCTCAGTAAGTTCTTATTTGTTTATAAGCTTTGTTTAATTTTAAGATCTTCACTTTCCAAATATATCCACCAGCTGATAAATGAAGAAGAAAATGTGACTACACATAGAATGTCATGCACCCTTAAAACATCAATTCATTCACTTGAGACAATATGCACAAATTGTCAAGCAATATGTTAATAAGAAAGCAAATTTCTCAGCTGAATGCATCTACTCATATGTATATGATGGCAAACAATTAAAAAAAACCAATACACTGCTTGGGTGTAGATAGGATCTTCAAAAAGGCAGTTACATTAAAATTAAAATTAAGTCTTTAAAATAGGCTGTACTATGCAGAACAGGTAACTCATGCCTCCTAGCAACTCAGGAGGCTGAGGTATGAGGATTGTACTTCAAAGCTAGCCAGGATAGAGTGGTCCATAAAATTCTTATCCCCCATTTAACACCAAAAAGCCAGAAGTGAAGCTCTGACTCAAGTTGTAAGGCATTAGCCTTGAGCAAAATAGTTTCTCTCTCCTCTCTCTCTCTCTCTCTCTCTCTCACACACACACACACACACACCCCACATACTACAAAATGGCTGTTGTCTTTGTAAGAGAGAATTTGTACAGGCATGTACATAATTTTGACTAGAGACTATTTTAGGAGATTTATATACAATGGCTCAGAGAGAAAAATCCAGAGGAAACAATAAAACTGATATCTTGGTGTGTGACTTCTAGTGTCTAGAATTGGTAAAAAAAAACAATTTTTGTTTGTTTGCTTTATTTTTTAAGTTACCTAGTTAGTGGTGTTTGTTATAATAGCTCTATCAAAGTAACACAACACATATGTCTACCTTTTCTGATCCTAAAATGTCAGCATGAACAAGGGTCATTCAAATGGTCCAATATTTCACCAAAAGATATTATAAGGATCCATTTAATGATATGAGATAACGTGTTTTACACAGAGCAGATCCTACATTAAACCTAAATACTAGAACTAGGTTTGATTTTTCTAACAAAAATGTTACCAACTACCTCAATTTTATGTAAATAACTATAAAAATGTTTTAGTATCACTATTAATAGACACTAATTATATATGGAAAAATATTAATCAACCCCAAAGCTTCTTGCTTTTATGAAATGGCTCATGTGGATTCAAGCATATTCAAAGCCCATTGAGCTCCCCTATGACTTAGCAATCTCACTCTTAGGCATTTACCCAAAGGATCACAAACAAGGCCATACTAAAGCTACTAGCACAACTATGTTTATTGCAACATTATTCACCATAGTTAAGATATGGAACCAACACAGATGCTCCTCAGTAGATGAATGGATCAAGAAAATGTGATATATATATATATATATGAATATATATGAATTCTATGCCTTCCTCAGAAAGAATGATACCACCCCATTTGTTAGAAAATGGAAAGAGTTGGAAAAATTATATTAAGTGAAGTAAGCCAGATTCAAAGAAACATAGGTCCCATAGTTTTCCTTATCTACAATAATTAGTATGTGTCTAGGACAAGCAGAAGAGGTCAAAAGCTATGTACATATGACCATATAAGCTGATACTAAGTGAAATGAACCCCAAGATAGGGCCATACGAGCCTTTATCTTTCTTGTTGTTCTTTTTGATGTACTTATAATTACTATGTGATTTTCTTTGTCTCTTTTCCCATGGTACAACCCCTATTGTCATTGTATTTGATTCCAGTGTTCTGCATCTTGTATATACATTTTCCTAATTTGGGGAGGGGACGGGAAATAACAAAATGCTGAAATAAGGATACAGGATGACTCATTGTAACAATGAGATGTACAAGACACTATGTTGAAAATGAACTCTACAACTTTGTTTGCGGGGTGGGGGGAGTTGGGGAGTTGAGGAGGAAAGGGATGGTAGGGGAAAAACAAAGGAGTGGGTAAAAATGCTTGATAGGAAATGGACTCATTACCTTGCTCATGTAACTGTAACCCCTCTGCATAGTATCTTTACAATAAACATGTATATTAAAAAAGAATATCTGTCATAGACATTATAGACCATGATAATGAGAATTTGCCTTGTGAAGGCTAAAATGTGTTTGTGAGTATCACTATCTCACAGTACTGAGAAATTTGTGAATTGTATGAAATCACTTAATCCCAATATAAATTATAAAAAATAATATTCAAAACTCTTATGGTGTGTTCTCCTGTGTTAATCCTGTTAGTAACTGTTATAATGAATGTACTGACGTGGAAATGAAGTCACAAAGTGATAAAGTAAGGGCTATGGGTAGCATAGGTGGTTAACCAAGGAATTGGATCCAGAATCTTTCATTTAATTATAAACTATTTAACTATACCACTCTACCATAACAACATCAAAGCTATTGGAGGATTTTTATTTAACAAAAAACAGCTGAGAAAATCTGTATTATGCATCAATTTAGGAAAAAGCAGAAAACAGACATGATCTTTATTCTGAGACAATATTTTTATGTTAAAGTTTTGGAGTAGTTATAACATCATTTCTGTTTGGATTTTCATCAAGTGGTAATTGTAATTTAAATCTAAAAATATAGATGATGTGAGTTCTTTCTAGAGTTGTCCTTTTAAAATTTACTTATGTATTTGAGGTTTCCTTAGTACTTTCGTATAGAACTGAGACCAGATTTCTAGGAAAATTTGAAGTTGGTTGAGTATCTCTGAAATGAAAAGTAGGTCAGAACTTCCATATAAAAGAAATGCAGTTGATTTACTTTATAGAATATCTATCAACCACCTCATCTGCACAACAGAGTCCTTGTCAGATAACCCTAGCTAAGAGAAGAAACACAACCATGATTAAATTGAAGGCTGCCAATCACCTGCCAAAATCAGGCAATGGAAATAATCAGACAGAATGATTCCAGCCATCCTTGAATTATAGATTCTGTAATGTAATTAAAATATGTTTGCCTCTATTTAGAACCTTCATAAAACACAATTTTTATTTAGAAAATTATCATAGGCTCCCTTCCTTTAATTTCCAGTAGGCTTTCCCACATAATAGAAGAAAAATAAAGGCATAATAGAAGAAAAATAAAGGCATAATTTTATAGCTATTTTTACTTCAATAGGTGAATAACTGTGCATCAGATAATTTTGAATTTGTTTTCAATATGAATTTAGATATAGTATCTCTAAGTTGTTTTCATTTGCACATATGCATAGCCTGTATTGAGTATGAAGATATTAATGCTCATATCTGTGAGCATTGCATGTATCTGTGCTTTTCCCAAGGATTTTCTGTAGGAGATTTGTAAAGTAAATCTATAATGGAAGAGCATAGAGGAGCATCTTTCTTCTAACCAGAAGTATCCTGAATTTTAAGGATTTTCAGCATCTTCCTGTGCATTGAATTGCAGTACTCCTTTGATGTTTTTCTACATGGTGTCACCCCTCATAAACTCATTGAAGTTTTAGATTGAAAACATTTTTTTTGGTAGGTCCTCAGGTTTGAACTCAGGACCTGGATGCTGTCCTTGATCTTTTTGCTCAAAGTTAACATTCTACCATTTTGATTCACACCTCTACTTCTGGTTTTTGAGTGGTTAATCAGGCATAAGACTCTTACAGGGACTTTTCTGCACAGGCTGGCTTCCAACCGCGATTGTTAGAACACAACCTCCCGAGAAGCTAGAATTACAGTCGTGAACCACTGGCACACAGCTTAGAAAATGTTCTCTAGGGACAGTCTCTTTCTTTCATTCAATTATTTGAAGTGATAAAGAATGGTAACATTCTAGAAAAAAAGAAAAGTTTATGAAAAGTGTTTGAAAATACATGTGGGAATGGAAACTGGCATTGAAATAAATCCAGGATAACAGTCTTTATCGTTAGCAGTGAGGATAAGGGTGATTGGGATCTTCAGAACAATATTGGGAACTTGGAATTTCTCATGAACTCAATTTTCAGTAGCTTTAAGATATGTTCCTGTGAATTGAGGACTATTATATTTTATGTGCATTTTATGTCTCATTTTATATTTTAAACCCTTCTATCTACCTTCACACTATTGGTATTTGCACAGGCCATGGAGAAGAGATGCTATGGACAGATATTTCAATAGTGTACATAGCAGGGTGAGTACAACAATTTTGTATAAAGCAGTCATTATTCTATAAGACTATTTTCCCAGATTTGTGTGGATTAGAGTAACTGAGAAGCAGAAATTTGAGATTTAGTTATGGGGGCCTATATGGTACACATGATTCTTCTGGTAATGAAGATGTTGGATAAAGTACAACATTGGGCAGGGATAGATTTCTCCATATTTTTTTTTTATTGTGAAAGTACCGTACACACTAAAAGAAGATTACTCTTGTTAGTCATGGGTAGACTTTAGATCCTATTATTGCGTAAACTCAGGCTATGGAGTTGACAGAAACTTGAGTGGTATACCAAAATTCACATTACACCAGAATGATGCACACAAAGACAAAATTTTATATATATATACTCTCATCTAAGAAAAATACTTTAGAAAGATGGTATATTCTATATCTACAATAAAAGATAATTTTAATGTATACATATCTACACATAGAATGACAGAGGTACGGATAGGCATAGACACACACATCGTCATATAACATTTACTAACATAATACATCTAATACAGTCTAATACAGATGCAAGTGAGGGTAGATTGACAGACAAACACATGTAGAGACATACTGACAAACACAACTGACTGGAAGGATGATCAGACCTATAGACAGAGAAGTAGTGTCATGAAAGGCATCCAGAAACATAACATGGAGAAATATGGAAGATCAAAAAACAAAAATGAAGCAAGAAGGGGACCAACAGAGTGATGGGTTGAGAGGAGGTAAGGATTAGTGTCAAGCTGGGATGAATAGGTCTGTCTGGTCATTGACAATCAATCTAAGGTGATACACACAAAGACATAACTGACACATAAAAATTAATATTATTGTTCATATTCACTCAGCAAAATTTTGTAGTAAATTATTTATTCAAAGATACTTCTTTCCAAGCACTGGTGGCTCATGCCTGTAATCCTAGCTACTCAGTCTGAGGATCATGATTCCAAGCCATTCCAAGAAGAAAGGCCCATGACTCTCATCTCCAAGTAAATACCAGAAAAGCTACTAATGGTTCTGTGGCTCAAATGCTAGAGCCCTCACCTTGTGCACAAAAGTTCAAGGATGGCACCTAGACTCAAGTTCAATCCCTACATTCAGCACAAAAATAAATAAAATAAAAAATGTTTCAAAAATAGCTTCACCAGCCGGGCGCTGGTGGCTCACGCCTGTAATCCTAGGTACTCAGGAGGCTGAGATCTGAGGATCGCGGTTCAAAGCCAGCCCGGGCAGGAGAGACCCTGAGACTCCTATCTCCAATAAACCACCAGAAAACCGGAAGTGGAGCTGTAGCTCAAGTGGTAGAGCGCTCGCCTTGAGTTGAAGAGCTGAGGGACAGCGCCCAGGCCCAGAGTTCAAGCCCCACGACCGACAAAAAAAAAAAAAAATTAGCTTCATCAATGCATTTTTGCATTACATAGATATTGAGAACAAAATCATGTGTAGAAACATAAATATGCCTTTTAATTCTCCTTAATTTTATCCCTTATTATTGTCCTGAGTAAGAAAAACTAATAAAAAATTGTCAGTATAATTAGGTTGTTGTTGAAATGCTACCTTAAGGTATTTTCAAGTTCTGTAATGTAAGGGACAAGTCAGAATTCACCAATGAAAACAACCAAATTTGTTTTCTCTACAATTGTAAGCCAATAAAGAACAATACACTGTATCTCCAGAACACTTTTAGTGTCAGACAAATTATTTCATCCTTTGGTTTTTTGCTGGAGGGGTCAGTCCTAAATTATAAATGTGTGTAATATCTTATGCTTCAAAAAATATGATAAGTAAAACAGAATAAAATATACTGCTGCTATGAATGAATGGTAATTTAGACAGTAGGTGGATATATATTAGATTTTATATTTTATAGAAAGTTTAATTGTGGTATTATATTTGAGAAACAGTTTAGTAATTGAAACCGTTTCAAATTAAAAGTATATAAAAATGGTAGAGTGCCTATTTAGCAAGCACTTGGCCAGGAGTTCAAATCTGAGTACCGCCAATAAAAATAAATATATGAGCTACATAGTCCTCAAATGCTTCATAATTTTAACAATATTTATAAAATGAAAAATCTATAAATATTAGGTGTTACTTTCAAAAGATTAAAAGTCTGCATAAAGAATACGATGAAATGCTTGTATTCCGTTATTATTAACTTAATAATATCAGTACTTTGGCTAGCATTTCAACCACCCTCTTTTCAAATGTAGCTGCATATATTCAACTAGCTCAAAACTTTAAGTATTTTCTTACGTTTTAAAAATATACTGAATGACACTGCTCAAGAAGCACCACACTCTTAACCAGAATATCTAATTATAACCCTTGTATAAACCTACACAATAATAATAAAAAATAATAAATTTCAGATAGAAATAAAAAGTATACACTGGACATCATTTTGGTTATCTTCTGTTCAACACAGACTAAGAACTGAGGATTGTGTTGCCTACATAGTTACTTTTGATGGAATATGATAGTCAATGTTCTCTATTTTTTAATTTGAAAAATAAAATGTAATTGTACAATTGTACAAAAGTATAATATAAACTTATTTGTATTTCTTTTTTTTTCTTTTTTCTTTTTTGTCTTTTGTGGGGCTTGAACTCTGGGCCTGGACGCTGTCCCTCAGCTCTTCAGCTCAAGGCTAGTGCTCTACCACTTAAGCCACAGCACCACTTCCAGTTTTCTGTTGGTTTATTGGAGGTAAGAGTTTCATGGACTTTCCTGCCTGGGCTGGCTTTGAACCACAATCCTCAGATCTCAGCGTCCTTAGTACCTAGTATTGTAAGCATGAGCCACCAGCAGCCAGCAGCTTTAAATATAATTTTCAAAGGGGACAAATGTGGAAGTTAGGACACTGATCAGTATGCATTGTCTTCATAAATTGAAATGTGGAACCTAAACTCTTTTGTACAAGTATTTAGAGATCATTTATATATAATATATAACATATTAGATATAGGTGCATAAATATATGCTATTATGTGGATGGGAAGGTGGCTCAGTGGTATAGTGCTTGCCTTGCAATGCATGAGGCCCTGGATTCAATTCCTCAGCGCCACATAAGCAAAAAGAAAAAAAGCCGGAAGTGGCTCTGTGGCTCAAGTGGTAGAGCGCTAGCCTTGAGCTGAAGAGCTGAGGGACAGCGCCCAGGCCCAGAGTTCAGGCCTTAAGACTGGACCCCCCCCCCAAAAAAAACAAATAAATAAATAAGTATATATGCTATTATAACAATCTCTTCAATCGTATTATTCTTTGATATTTATGGTATCACCTTTACTATAATCTGGTCTATAACATTATGACCTCCCCCAAATCTATTTATTTATAAAGTTACTGACATTTCTAATCTGAGATAATTTGTCACCTAAGTTGATCTGTTTATTTACTTTCTGCCTCTGAGTATTTGCCATTTGAAATGTTTCTTTTTTTTGGATTAAAAGTCATGTTTGTTTATGGAAAAAATTCATCGTTCTTCATCTCTCCAGCCCTCCCCTCAACTTTCTTTTTGTTTTTGTTTTTATTTATATTGTTTTTTAATTGTAAAAATACCGTACAGAGAGGTTACAATTACATGGGCAAGATAATGAGTACATTTCTTATCAACCAATGTTGCCTCCTCCTTTGCTTCCCCTTCTCATCCCTTCCCATCTTCCTCCCCCCCACCCTGGCCAAAGTTATTTGTAATAACTAGTATATGTCTGAGACAAGCAGAAAAGGTCAGATAAGTTGATATTAGGTGAAATGAACCCCAAGATAAGTATTCAAATTTTTTTTATTTCTTGCAATTGTTTCTAGCATATTTATAAGATGATTTCTTTGTTGCTTTGTATGTCCCTCCCCCATGGTATAACCTCTGCTTTCATTGTATTTGATGTTGGTATAAGTTGTGGAAGGGAGGGCAAAAACAAATAGTTTAAATAGGGATACAGGTGGACCCATTGCAACAATAAGATGTACAAGTCGTTATGTCGAAAAGCCATTTGAGATATTTCACATGAAGGAAATCATGTCATATATAACCTTCTTTCACTTGGCCTATTGTATTTGAAATTCAAAATGTAGTGTCTTTGTCTCTTCTTTCTTTTTCACCTATCACTCAGTTCTGGTTTCTGACTTTATTTTTTATAGTTAGTCACTGTCAAAACATGAAGATGGCATTATTTTTCTGGAATGTTCTTTTTTCTATTATTATTATTTTTTTTCAAAGTGATGGACTGAGGGTTTACAGTTGCGTAAGTAAGATAATAAGTACGTTTCTTGTCAAACTTGTTACCCCTTCCCTCATTTTTTCTCCTAATTTCCCTCCTCCCCAACCTTCTCCCCCCAAATTGTATAGAGCATTCCCAACATCCTGTCTTGTATATACCACCATTGCTGCAATTTTTCTAATCACAGCATGCATGTGTGTCTAGAAATCAGTTAAAGTTCAAATTAATGAATCTTACATTGAGTGGTTTAACTCATTTTTTTTTGTAAAAAAAAAGCTAAGAATAAAACAAAACAAACCAAATGTCTGTTCTGGAACTATGCTGATGAAGAATGACACAGTCTAGTTTGATAAAGTTAGATAATTTACTAAAAGTAGAATTGATCTTACTTGTTCAGAAGTTTCAAAAGAAAAATATATGTGATAAATAATTATGCAAATTAAAATCCTTTTTATTTTTACTTTGCTGAATCTATAGTAAGGATGGAAAAGCACAGATAAAATATTTGATATTTTCTGATTCAATACATCAATGGAAACTTTGGCACACTTATTTGTAACAGATGTTCCACCCAAATAGATTTTTTCTTAATTTCTAGAAAATATCTGCCTTTAATTTCCCTGTTAACTTGAATTATTGTATAATATGTCTATAGACAATCTTTTGAAATTTTATCTTTAGGATTGCTGATAATGATTACGTGGCATTAATTTTAAATTCATATGGCTGACTGAGCAAAGCTGGGAGTAACCACACTTACCAATAGGGTTTGTACTATCCCTACAATATCCTGATATCCCAGTCAGCATATAAGCTTCTTTTTAAAGTTTCTACTTTGGGATGCTATTTCTAATGACTCATCTACTTGTGAAAAATTGACATGAAGTGGTGCTTTCATAAATATTTTGATGTGGAAATAGTAGGAGTAAGCAAAACTTACTTGATGTTTTATTTATGCTTTTACACTTAACATACAAAAATCAGACATAACATTTTTGCAGGATTTTCCATCATTTGTTATTTGGTGGTATCATGTCTAGAATCTTTTATCGCATATTCTAATCACTACTTTTCATTTCCTTTAGTTACCAAATTTAAAATCTTTTTTTCAAAAATTATAGAATAAGCCGGGCTCTGGTGGCTTATGCCTGTAATCCTCGCTACATGGGAGGCTGAGTTCTGAGAATTGTGGTTGAAGCCAGCCTGGGATAGGAAATTCCCCGTGAGACATTTTTTTTTTCAATTGTAAAGATACTGTGCAGAGGGGTTACAGTCTCATGAGTAAGGTAATGGGTACATTTCATAAGCATTGTTACCCCCTCCTTTGTTTTTCCCTACTATCCCTTTCCTCTCCACCTCTGCAACTCCTCCCTTCCCCCACGCCCCACCCCCCAAGTTGTAAACTTCAGTTTTAACACAGTGTCTTGTATGTTTCATTGTTACAATGAGTCAACCTGTATCTTTGTTTCAGCATTTTGTTATTTCCCGTCCCCTCCCCAAATTAGACAAATGTATGTATAAGATTCAGGGCACCAGAATCAAATACAGTGAAAACAGGGGTTATACCATGGGTGAAGAACATACCAAAAAAATAAATAAAATCACATAGTACATTGAAAACAACAACAAAGAAAAAACCTCTTGTGTTCCTATCTTTAGGTTCATTTTGCTTTGCATCATCTTTTATGGTCATATGTACATAGCTTTTGAACTTTTCTGCTTGTCTGGTAAGATTATCCTAGTTATTGTAAATAAGGGAAAGCATGGGACCTATAATTCTTTGTGTCTGGCTTACTTCAATTAATATAATTTTTCCAAGTCTTTCTATTTCCTAACAAATAGGATGGTGTCATTCTTTCTAATGAAGACAATAAATGCCATTATATATATATATATATATATGTATACATGTATATACATATATTCATATGTATATAGTATACTGAGTTCAGTCCCCACGACCGGCCAAGAAATCATAGAATAATAAACTTTATCTTTTATGTGTTTCTATAACGACCGGCCAAGAAATCATAGAATAATAAACTTTATCTTTTATGTGCTTCTATATCCTGGCACTTTGTTAGAAGTATATGATGCTGAACAAATTAGTGAATGAATGGATAAATGACCTTTCTCAAAATATCAGCCTAATATAATTTGGATGCAATGTTTACAGTTTTATGACTGTGATTAAGGAATCTATCTCATGGGCAACAGAGAATTCTTTTTTCTTTCAGTCCCAGGTATCTAGCATAGTATATGCATATTCATCACTGGCTGGCTAAGGTCAAGCAAAGAAGAGGGAGCAAGTTCACTGACACGTTGCTAATTCAGTTGTTCAAGATAAGGCAGGCAATCATGAGGTCTTCAAAATACTAAATCCACACTAATTAATTGTTCACCAATTCTAAATATGAAGTATCTCAGTAGGGGGATAAGGCTAATGATAGGTTTTCACAAGTGCCAATCACAACATTACCAATTATAATGTCTTAGGAACTATTTTAGTGAATAATGATTAATCAAGTGCCAGTGCAGGTCCTGGGATCCAAGATGACAAGCCCTTAAATGTACCTGATACAATTCAGTAGAGAAAAATAAGGTAAGTAAATGGTAAGGAATTGTGGGCATTAGCAAACCAGTAAAATCTGATATTCAGAAGAGGATAAAATATAGTTTTTTCAATATCTTGCATGACTATTTTTCTGAAACTATTGTAATTATGCATGAGGAATGTTTCCAGCTCTTCTGGATAATTTATAAATACTAAAGACATTGACTATGTCTAAATAGAAAGGAATACTTCTGCCCCCAAGTAACATATGATCACAGTCAAAATAATAACTAGAAATTCTTAGGAGCAGAATAGACTAATCCAAACATGAGAAGCAGCAGTCCTCAATAATTATTTGCCCGTTCCCCATCTCCCAAGTCCCCATCAACTCTCACAGTCAAAATGTCACCATCTGCCTTATTAACAACAGACAAAATTCTAACTCCCTTCAAGGCATCTTAGACTTTCAGATGATTTCTAGCCCTTGCACGGTCTTTCCTACAAGAGTTTGTTTCATCTTGTGTTGTCCCTTTCCCAGGCTCTGGTACCTACCACTACTTCTTATGGAACTCATTCCACACATCTATAAATACCATATATTCTAGACATGACTCTATTCTCCCTACTCTTTAGTCTTTCTCATTGCTCTCCTCTGAAAACATTTCTGCTCTTGAAACATTCTTATATGGTGATTTGGTTTAGATGAAGAGAGTTATCATGCATAATACATAACGCCACCTCCCACCCCATTCATTGTTTCCAAGACTTTCTTCTCACTGTTATAAATGACCTTGTCCCCCAAGTCTTCAGCCTACCCATGTAAGTGTCAGTAACCTGTGTCCATGTTTAATATTCTCATTTATTGATTTTTTGTCATTATGCATTCATAAAGATGTCAAAGAACTGATACTGGATAATCTTAAAAGAAACATTTTAATCAGGAAACTGCTAGATACACATAGGCTAAATTCTAAATAGAAGCAGTGATTTCTAGCTAAGGAACACATAAAGGGGAAGTTAATGGATGGGAAAGATGAACTATCTGGGATGGGGTATTCTGCTTAAACATATAATAGGATTCAGGCAAAAGTGATCAGTTATAGCATGGAGGTTGGTAGGGACATTCTAAGTATAACTCAGGATTCTTGCTGAATGTGGCAAGTGCTAGTCAAGAAAAAAACAGAATTGTCTGAATAAAGTGTGGCCAATGCAAGTCTGCCATATTCTTTCCAATACCCTGGCCTCTCAGTTCTGAATCCTTCTCTCTATTATCATATCTTCCTCTAAGTATTTTGAACAATAATTTCCATGGTTAAAATTGATATTCTTATCAACCATTGAAAAACCCGTTTCAGTTTCAAGCATCCATTTGTCAGGTTTTAGTCCCTCTTTCTATTTTTAGTTTTAATTTTATTTTAGTGTAAATATGCTGTACAGAGGGGTTGCAGTTACATGAGTAAGGTAATGAGTACATTTTTTTGTCAAACATTGTTGCCCCCATCTTTGTTTTTTTCCTACTAGTTCCCTCTTTCTTATTCCCTTTGACTCCTAGCAAACTTCTATACCACCAAGACCTATATTTCATAATCTTAATGTTGTCTTTATTGTATCAACAAGAGTATAATAGTAAAACAGCAACAACTCTGAAATTTAATGCAAAATACTGGCTATAAAGTGACAGAGAAAGCATATAGGCTATTACAAACCAATCCAAGTTATGAACAAAAATAGGCCACTAACAGATGAGATGGACAGTAGAAAACTTTGTACTAGACATATACTAGTTATTGCAAATAAGGGAAACCATGGGACCTAGGTTTCTTTGGGCCTGGCTTACTTCACTTAATATAATTTTTTCCAAGTCTTTCCATTTCCTAACAAATGGGGCAATGTCATTCTTTCTGATGGAGGCATAGAATTCCATTGTGTATATATACCACATTTTCTTGATCCATTCATCTACTGAGGGGCATCTGGGTTGGTTCCATATCTTAGCTATGGTAAATAGTGTTGCAATAAACATAGTTGTTCTGGTAGCTTTAGTGTGGTCTTCTTTGTGATCATTTGGGTGATGTTAGGGAATGAACCCGAAGACAAGTATTCAAATGTTTTTTTTTCCTTTCATACAATTGTTTCTAACACATTTATAAGATGATTTCTATGTTGCTTTGTATGTCCCTCCCCCACGATATAACCCATGCTTTCACTGTATTTGATGTTGGTATAATTTGTGGAGGGCAAAAACAAATCATTTAATAGGGATACAGGTAGACCCATTGCAACAATGAGATGTACAAGTTGTTATGTCGAAAAACAAACTTTACAATTTTGGTGGGGCGGTGGGAGGATCGGGTTGGGGGAGAGAGGGAGTATGGGAAGGGATGAGAAGGGGAAACAAAGAGGAGGCAACAATTCTTGATAAGAAATGTACTTATTACCTTGCCCATGTAATTGTAACTCCTCTGTACAGTATTCTCACAATAAAAATAAATCAATAAGTAAGTAAATAAATAAAAAAGAAAAAAGAATAAGTTGTATTACTAGAAATAAGGAACCACAATCAACCTATTTAGGGCTTATTCAGTAAGAGATGATGATGCCATTGATATAAACTACCACTATTAAAACATCCTATGAGACCCAGGGAGGGTAAATCTTGTTATCATCCTTTATCAGTGATTCACTGGCTGAACCAAGTTATAACACCGTTAAGATGGAAGTCTATCAAACATCCCTCAATAACCCCAAAGAGGTGATTTTGTCCAAACAGAAATGTACTCATTGGCTCACTTACATAACTGTAACCCTTCTGTATATCAACTTTATAACAATAAAAATTAAAAGTAAATAAAAACAAAAAGTAGGAAAAGTTGAGATGGTAATGTTGCATATAAAAACAGTTGTACAAAGGACAAAAGAGTCCACATATTTATTCACTTAGCATCTGTTCTTATGCTTTGATCAATATACAATTTTCACACACAACTCATCATCTCTATATAGCATGAAGTATTTATGCATAAAACAATGATACTAATGTTATGTTGTCCCATATCAGGAGACCCCAAATCAAGTTGTCATTCCTGCAACCCTTCCCATTTGGTGCAGACATACTCTTCAATTGTCTGCTGATACGTGATCTAAACTTTACCAATAAACACTATTAAAATTCACTTAAAATAATAAAGAAAAAGAAGTCAATTGCAGGCGGCTCCCACCTATTATCCTAGCTATTAAGGAGGCTGAGATCTGAGGATCAAAGTTCAAGGCAAGCTTGGGCAGGGAAGTCCATGAAACTCTTTCTTTGGTCAGGTTTTTTCATTGTAAGATGCTGTACAGAGGAGTTATAGTTACATGAGTTAGGCAACGAGTACATTTCCTCCTTGGTTTCCCCCCTACCATCTCTTCCCTCTCACCTCCACAACTACACCTCTCCTACTCCTACCCGTCACCCCCCCACTCCCCGCTAAAGTTGTAAAGTTAATTTTCAACATAGTGTTTTGTACATCTCATTATTACAATGGGTCAACTTGTATCTTTATGTAATCATTTCATTTTTTTCCCTTCCCCTCCCCGAATTAGAGAAGTGTATATACAAGATGCAGGGCACCATGAAACTATTACCTCCAATTAAGCATAGAAAATTCCATAAGTGGTGCTGTGGCTCAAGTGGTAGAGCACTCCTCCAGCAAAAGGAGCTTAGGGAGAGTGCTCAGTTCCAGAGTTCAAGCCCCTGAACTTACAAACAAACAAACTTGACAGTTATATGTCCATCTTAAAGGACAATTGAAAGCCCATAGGGAAATTCACCATGTCTCCCTATTAAGTAGGTCCTAGTATTATTCTCCCTTCTGGAAAAGTTCCTTCTTGAGGTCATAAAAGCTGTTTGTACATCATAAATAATGCTTTATAAGGAAACCGACATAATGATAGCTTAAAAGGAAACAGTTGTGAAGTAGAAAAGCAATTGTAGTTTAGACCTTTGTAACACCAACACAGAAAAGGATGCATTTCAGATATTTCCATGCATTCAAGATGTTTCCATTTCTGAGGTAATGGTGCTATTGTTGTTTAAAGTAGTTTCCAGTATGAAAACCCAGAGAACATATTAAATCAGAGAATCATGTCATACATAATTAAACTACTTGGAGACATTGCAATAATGATGCAGCTAGTAATAAGTAGAAACCACTGGGAAAAATTAAAAGAGAAAAAAAGATATTATATTGGAGAAGACAATGTATTAGAAGATGTAAGGAGTAATAATTACACTAAACAATTAGGTAACCATTATAAAAACCAAATTAATTTCTACTGTCCCTATTTATTTTCATATTTGAACTTCTTTTTAATATGCTAAAGACAATGTTAATGTATTTGGCACTGATTCTTTCATTGATGGGCAAATTCTGTAAGGCAAATTGAATTAGTAAAGCAAAGGTCTCTGCTAGAAAGTGGCTCTGGTTTAGTAGTTTACGGGTTTAAGGGTTTTGAAGTTTTTCTCTCTTGCTTGTTTGCTTGATTTTCCTTTTTCTCATTCATGCTGGGGTTTGAACTCAGGCCTTGGAAACTGTCCCTGAATTTTTCTACTCAAGGCTAGCACTCTACCACTTGAGCCACAGCTCCATTTCTGGCTTTTTGAGAGTTAATTGTCAATTAAGTTAAGGACTTTCCTGCCCAGGATAGCTTTGAACCTTGATCCTCAGATCTCAGCCTCCTGAGTCTAGGATTACAAGCGTGAGCCACTGGTATCCAGACTGAAAGGGAAAGAGTTAATACATCTTGTAAACAACTAGCATTGCAAGCTCCCAGCAGTTTTTTTATACAATTGTAATAGAGAAAAGTTTGCCTGCTTTGCTACACATGCTGCTTCAATTCGGTATCTTGAATGAGGCATCTGTATACAGGGAAAACAGAGAGATAAATAATATGTGATTGCTTCCCTTAAAATAGTTGAGATTCCACTAGGACAGACTCTTATGTAATCAGATAGTTAGAAAATTGTGAAGTGAATAAAAAAATAGAGATTGCACATAATTAAGCCTGGGGAATATTGCTGTTTATTCAGTCCTGTGTGGGAGGATGTAAGCATGGAATCATTCCTAGAGCAATAACACTTGTCTAGATATCAATCTGGATCATTAAGTAGAAATTATGTTCATCAAAGAGAAAATATGAAGAATATACTAAGGAGGAAAAAAATAAATGAAAGATAAGATATGATGTGACTTATAAATAAAAACAACAACAACTAAACAAAATGTTTGCATTTTGCTTCTCAAGGGTTTGTTTGATCATCATGGGGGTGCAGGGCTTAGCTTCACAGTCTTGTGATGGTTGATGGCTTTCGTGTCAGATGAAAGATCAATTTAAAGGGGCAGAAATGGGAAAGTCACTAAAGATTTATGTGTAAGAGCAAAGATTTATACCTCAACAACAACTGGAATTGGATAGTTTAATTGTGAAATGGTGTGTATTCAGCATCCTTCACATGGAAAGCAAATACAAGTTAATGGAGGTAAAGGTAAAGTTGATGTATTGTACTCAAGAGTATTTAAGAGGGCTGGGAAGGTGGCTTAGTGGTAGAGTGCTTGCCTTGCATGCATGAGGCCCTGGGTTCCATTCCTCAGCACCACATAAGAGAAAAAATCAAGAGTGGCGTTGAGGCTCAAGTGGTAGAGCCCTAGCCTTGAACTGAAGAGCCGAAGGACAGCACCCAAGCCCAGAGTTCAGGCCATGACTGACCAAAAAAAAAAAAAAAAGAGTATTTAAGACAATTGCTAGGAATGGTGGGGTGGCCAAAAGCGATATAGATCCTACCTCAACAATAATCTGAGTGTTTTAGTTTGTATCTTACAACCTATGTTTGTGGAAGACTTAAGAAGGAGATCACAGTCCAGATTAGGCAAAACTCCAAGATTATGTTCAGAAAAACCGCTAATGCAAAAAGTGCTGGATTTATCCTCATGTGATAAAATATTTTACGTAACAAGGATGACACTGAATTCAAAACACAGTTACCATCAAAATATGAACTATAGCATAGTATTTAGGGAACAATTTTTTTGAATTTTAATCATCACTGGATTGAGAGATTTCAGAAAGAAATATTTCCACAGTAATTTCTCACTAGATTAAGTGTCTTGTTGCTGTCAGAGACTATAATAAAGTATATTAGAAGATGGAAGAATTATAAGAAAAATTGTCAAAAAAGCCCTTTGTGTCAATTGCAGAAATTTTATAAAGTAGGTTTTATTACTTGAAGTCAGAAGAACCCTTTACACAAAAGGCTTAGACAGAGGATCTATTGTCAGGGAAATAAAGAACATACATACGTGGTGCAGGAACTCTGGGCTTGGGCTCTGTCCCTCAGCTCTTCAGGTCAAGGCTGGCACTCTACCACTAGAGCCACAGCACCACTTCTGGCTGTTTGTGTTTATGTGGTGCTGAGGAATCAAACCCAGAGCCTCATGCATGCAAGGCAAGCACTCTACCACTGAGCCACCTTCCCAGCCTCACTATATCTATTAATGTAAGCATTATGTCACACAATTATGCATCTTTTGCAGTCAGAACAATTTATTCTCCATCTCTGCATTTTTCAAGAATAAAATACATTGTCTCTTTGTAGTGCAATATATCCTTTGATTTATACTTCCTGTTTACAGAAGTATTTTGTCCCTTGACCAATGTTTCTCAATTCCCTATCTCTTGTATACCCCGTTAAAGGGTAAGTACTCTGTTCTCTTTTTCCACTAGGATTAGTCCTGACACTTAGTAGGTGCTCAGTGAGAAAGATAAATAAAGAATGAAAAAATGAAAGAAAGAATGAAAGAAAGAATATAATGAGTTTAAGGAAAATGATAGAAGAATTTAGGAGTCTCAGAGTAGGTACCTTGTAGCATATATCTAAGAGGAATTCCTCATAGAATATTACTTGTTCTGCCTCTTTATATTCAGAGTATTTTTTCAACTCTAATTTTCTATTTAAAAAGAAGCATTTTAAAGGAGAATAAAGTGATCAGCATTACATGAATGTATCCTGTACATTAACAGCCTATTAACCATTACCATTGTGTCAACTTCTTATTTCTAGAATATAGATTCTAAATGAGCCATAAAGTAGATGGTAGAAAGAAATTGTTATAATCACTTTTAATTTTCCAAAAAAAAAACTTTCTAAAACTCAACCAAGTTTCTAAAACTCAATTGTATTAACATTTCTGATACTATCAATTAATAGACAAACCAATTTTTAATTTATTTGCTCCAGAAAAAGTGTCAAGTAAAATAAAATAATTACATTTATACTGTCATTCACAATGCAAGCATTTAAATAAAAGATGCGAATAGATAAATTGTCTACAGGGGCTATAGTTAAAATCCCAGCACAGAAGAAAAATGTGTTTTAATATCTGCATGTACTATGATTTCATAAGATCAGTTATAACTACTAATTCATATTAATTGCAAGCATGTTACAAATGTATTTGTAATATTAATATATATTATGTTGTCATATATTATTTATCTATATCTATCTTTAGCCCTTAATAAGTGTTTGAATTTAATGTGTCTATGTGATAATATTAACTTAAAGATTTACACACCTCAACATTTTTCAACATTGTTCTGCAATAATGGTTTAGTTGTTTAATAAAATTTAATTCATAAGAATCAGTTACATCCATTTAGAGCTACAGTGACTTTTGAAGAGGATTCAGTTATTATTTATACTGCTTACAATTCAATAAATAATTGAACAAAATACATATTTAATAAATTAGTATTTATGAGACAGTTTTATGTGCTATGTAAAAATAAACTCACTACTGTTTAAATGAAAATATAACTAAGAAATATATATATAGCTAGATATATGTATATAGTTACATATAGTTTAAATGTTTTAAGTGAAGAAAAACTGTATGTATTCAAGTAGCTTCATATTTTCATTATTTTATAAATTTGAAATCAACAGAGTTTCTGCACTTACCATCTGGAAAAATATTTACATTAATTTTTAGTGTGTTTTTAGGAATATAAATATCATTAAATAGAAAGCATTATTAAAGCATGATCATATTAAAATAGTAAAATTTTATCTTTATGAAAAACTACAGAGCTCAGACTAAGTTACTGAACCTGTACTCCAATACTGAAGGCTTATTTTCCTAAGTTCATAGACAAATAATTTCCTTATTAAATAAATATTCTGAATGACAATTTTATCTCTTGATAGCACTGAGTAAGAGTAAACTTTTTAAAGGGCCTTTACAGAATTAACTTTTAAAAACATGTTGGGAACTTTCCAACTTGTGTAGGGGGAGGGAGGAGTTGGGGAGGTGGGGAGGGAAGGGATAGTACGGGGGTGGGGGGGAAAACAAAGGAGGGGATAACAATGCTAAATAGGAAATGTTCTGATTCCCTTACTCATGCAACTGTAAACACTCTGTATAGTATTTTTACATTAAAAACATGGAAAAACAAACAACAAAAAATGTGTTGGGTTCCAGTGGCTCACACCTGTAATCCTAGCTACTCAGGAGGCTGAGATCTGAGGACTGAGGTTCAAAGCCAGTTGGGGCAGGATAGTCTCCATGAGACTCTTATCTCCAATTAATATTCAAATCCTTTTTAAAATTTGTGAAAATAACGTACAGAGGGGTTACAATTACATGGGCAAGATAATGAGTACATTTCTTATCAATCATTGTTGCCTCCTCCTTTGTTTCCCTTTCCCATCCCTTCCCATCTCCGCCCCCTGCCCGCTAGCTCCCCTCCTCCTTCCCCCCCCTTCCCAAAGTAAAGTTCATTTTTTGACATGACTTGTACATCTCATTGTTGCAATGGGTCCAACTGTATCCCTATTTAAACGATTTGTTTTAGCCCTTACCCTCCACAAATTATACCAACATCAAATACAGTGAAAGCAGGGGTTATACCATGGGGAAGGAACATAAAAAGCAACAAAGAAATCATCTTATAAATATGTTAGAAACAATTGCATGAAAGCAAAAACATTTGAATACTTATCTTGGGGTTCATTCCACCTAACATCAACTTTTCTGATCTTTTCTGCTTGTCTCAGACATATACTAGTAACTGCAAAGCCATAATAATCAAAACAGCTTGGTACTGGCACAAGAACAGACCTCAGGCCCAATGGAATAGAATTGAAAACCCAGAAATGAACCCACAGACCTATAGCCATCTAATCTTAGATAAGGGAGCTAAAATAGAATGGAAGAAAGACAGCCTCTTCAGTAAATGGTGCTAGCAAAATTGGTTAACTATTGTAGAAAACTAAAGCTAGATCCTTATATACCACTCTGCACCAGTATCAACTCCAAATGGATCAAAGACCTCGGAGTCAGACACTCTGTAAACATTACAGGATGGAATAAGAGAAACCCTAATTCTCCTTGGCACAGGCTGAAATTTTCTTAAAAGAGACCCAGAAACACAACCAATCAAAGAAAGTTTGGACAAATGGGATTGCATGAAATTGCAGAACTTCTGCATGGCAAAGGACGTAGCTAGCAAGATAAATAGAAAGCCCACAGATTGGGAGAAGATCTTCACTAACCATACAAAGGACAAGGGTCTCATATCTAAAATATACATGGAACTCAAAATCCTTAAGTGGTGCTATGGCTCAAGTGGTAGAGTGTTGGCCTTGATTACAAAGAGGTTCAAGGACAGAACTCAGGCCCTGAGTTCAAGCCCCACAACTGATGACCAAAAAAAAAGAGTTGATCCAATTAAAAATTACTAGCCAATTAAATATCAAATTTGAAGGATTCATATGCTTGTCAAATTATTATTTCCTAATAGCTAAGCCTTGTATTAAGACATGAATAAATTTCGAAGTTTGAGGAATAAAGTGTTCTTGTTTAAATATTGTGGGCAATGATCCTTTTGTTGGTACTTTCAATTCTTTAATCTTTTTGAAGTTAACATTTTTTAATTGTTAAGTAGTTATACAAAGAAGTTATAGGCAATGATATTTTAATGAGGAACAGCATTCATTTCAATTATTTATGTCCAAATACTCAATATGCTGTATTTTTTATGAGTTTATATATGTGATCAATAATGTTCATTATGAGATTTAACATTCTGTTAATGACATGAAAACTAGATATATATTTGGGAGGGTATATATCCTGGGGATACACCAGAAATATTTTAATGTAGCTAGCCTATGATAAAATCTGTGATAGCACCTCTTTATACCTGATAATGTCTAATATGTATTGTCTCTGATTTCTAGACATGCATCTGGTTTTCTCTTACATTCTTCAAGGATACATTAGTTTCTACATTAAATGTGTTAAACAGCTATTGATTAGTAGAGATCTTAATTATCATGGGCTTATAAATTTAGTTCATCAGCTCATTTGCGATTTGTGTAATGAGTTTGAAAGATCATTAGGCATATAATGAATCTGACCTTTTTTTTTAAATTGACCTGATTTTTGATTGAACTCTTGAACTCACCAGACTGGACAAAAATGACAACTTGGTGGTTGATGGTGACTTTGCTATGTGAGCAGGCTTTATGCTATGTTGCTGTCAACCATTCATATTAGAATCTCAATCATTAACTTACACACATAAATTGCAAAAGGCTCAAAATGTTATTGGCTCAATTTGGGTGTTTAGTGCCTCTTCACTTTGCTACTCAGGACCGCCAAAACTTGTGTATCTCTTCAGGGCTAGCAAATCCATATTCATTCTTAGCAGTGAAACTGGATTCTCCACTCTTTAACATTTTTTTTAATCTTAGTTTTTTTTTAATTGTGAAAATATCATACAGAAGGGTTACAATTACATGGGCAAGGTAATGAGTACATTTCTTATCAAGCAGTGTTGCCTTCTCCTTTGTTTCCCCTTGTGAGGGGAAGGGAAAAAACAAATCGTTTAAATCGGGATACAGGTGGACCCATTGCAACAATGAGATGTACAAGTCATTATGTCCACAAATGACATTTCTTTTTCCAAGTGATTTTCTGTCTCTGGCTTCCTCAGCACCCTGGAAAATACTCTCAATCAAGTGAGACTTCTGGAGTTCCAGCCTGAGAAAGGGATGTTTTCAAAGCAAATGTAAATATGCTTTCTGTTTACTCTATCCATAGGCAAGGAAACAGAAATTGCTAGCTACTTGGTTGGAAAAGAAAAGTCAAATGGCAAAAAGTACATCCAGGAGTAAAATTTTCATCAGTAGGGAAAAAAGTAAGTTTCTTAGCATCTAAACACACAGAGTAAACAAATCCTTTATTATCTATAATTTATATGATTTTCTTTTCCTCTCAAGTTTCAAAACCCATCTTCAAATTTCAATTTCACAATGATAAGGACTAAGAGAGGCTAGAACTAAAAATAAATAATAATTCTGCAATATTAAATGCTATAATTTCTTTATGTTAAAAGAACCTCTAAATCCATAATACAAATCTTGCTTTAGTTTGAAAAATAAAACATATTTATATCACTATGTGCTTCGGTATTTTTGTCAATACTATTCCTAACAAATCTTCACTTCAAAAATCATCTTGTAGTGGGGCACTGGTGGCCCATGGCTATAATCCTATCTACTCAGGAAGATCTGAGGGCTGCTGTTCAAAGCCAGCTCAGGCAGGAAAGTCTGTGAGATGCTTATCTCCAATTAACCACCAGAAAACCGGAAGTGGCGCTGTGGCTCTAGTGGTAGAGTACTTGCCATGAGCTGAAGACCTCAGGGACAGTGTCCAGGCCCAGAGTTCAAGCCCCATCACTGAGGGGAGGTGGGAAAGGCATCATGGATCTCTAAACTTGCAGACAAATAGAAAAACATTTTACTTTGTATCAAAATTTTGAAACAAATGTTTCTTATAAAAAATTTGTTTTAATTTTTTTTGAAATTTGATAAAATTGTCAAGCTTTAGAAAGGTATTTTGTGTCCAAGTGTATGTAGAGTCCTAACATCTAACAAAGTAATCTGTGGTGGAGATACTTACTCTTGAGGTTATAATGTAAATTAATTTACTGCAATGGAATTTCCAAGGGATAAACTGTTGGTATTTAAAAATGGGATTAAAATTAACGTGCAGTAATTTATATTTAATGTTAACCTTGAAAAATCAGGGAATTAAATGTTTTTGTAAATAAAAAAAATTGAATATTTACCCCAAACTGCGACCATGGAATTGTATTCTTTATATGGCTTGGTAAACAAATCTTATTGCACTATTGGGGTACATACAAAAATTATAATACTTTAAAAATGTATCCTCATATTCTTCAAATAGCTGTGCAAAGAGGTTACCATTCAACAAATAAGTTTATAAGTAAAAAAATAAACTTTAATTAGTATCACGCCGTTTTCACCATTTTCCCCAGCCCTCAAGTGAATTCCTGTATTTTGGAGATCTTTATTGATAGATGCTACTTTCTGTGAAATTTCCAAAGGTACATTGAGGCATATATAAATCATCTTTTTTTTACCCTGTCTTTTTGTCATTTTACAATTTGTTTTTATAAGCATAATTAGAATGCAGAATGGTGGCAGGGATAAGAGACCAGATTTCAGAATGAAACATAATTACATTGTAATCCGTGACAGCTAAGCTGCTTACCAGCTGTGGGTTCTCTAGCAATTTATTTGTTCTTTGTTTTTCTTTCCAGAAAAATTACAATTGTTTTTCTGACAAAATTTTATACATGTGCTTTCAAATATCACCACAATAAAGCTGAGTTTCTTATTATCTTGGTAGAGGTATTATTTGTTTTGCTGTTCTGGTTTATATTATAGAAAACATTTACATATGTGTCTTCAAATTCCTCTACATTATAGACTTTTAAAACATATAGCATATATATGTGTATATATATATATGTGTGTGTATGAGTGTATGTGTATGTGTGTGTGTGTGTGTGTGTGTGTGTGTGTGTGTGTTGTGCTAGTACTAGGGCTTGAACTTGTGGCATTTGGTTCTCATTAGGCTCTCTTGCTCACAAATGTCACCATCACCTCAGTAATAACTCTAGTCTGAATTTTTTCTTACTTTATTCAACATGGAATCTAGCAGACTTTTCTACCCAAGCTGGCACTGAACCATGATTCACAAGGTTTCACATTGAATTCACGATTCATATACGCTAGGACTAGTGATGTATGCCACCAGTGTCCACAGGAATAGTATGAACATTCAAGTTAGGTTCTGATATAATGTTACCAACTGCAAAATATTTAGGAGCTCCTTTTAATGGTTTCAAAGTTTTGTCTTGGTATGAATGCTACTTCCTGGAAATTCTGTTCCCAATCCTGATGTGTCATTTTAAATTAGACAATATCCAAAACTTAAAGCAATGACTTTGCCCTGATTATTTGCCATTAGCATGTTCAGTGATAGTGAAAGATATGAAAAAGTAGGCCAGATTTGCTTATTTTAATATTGTGGATGCCTCTTTCCTTACATAATTGTCAGAGTTCCCCAAGATATGTTTCGCATTTCCACATCTATTATGTCAAGTTAACTACATATTTTCTTTTCTTTTATGGCAGTTAATTTATAACTTGAATAAAGGTAGCTTTTTATATAAATTGTTTCAGTCTTCCCTTTCACTAGCTTTCATTCTGTAATTAAAATTCAGAAAGAAAAATTTTAAAGTGGATCTGTATTTTAAGGCTCGTTTTGTAAATGTATGTGAGTGGCTTTTCTAAAATATATCTCTTACACAGATCCTTCTCTCTCTTTGTCTCTGTCCCTTTCTGTCTGGATTTCTTACACATACACATACACACATGCGTGTACACACACACACACACACAGCTGAATGAACTTGGAAAAATATTCATACTGAAAAAGTATACATTATCTCTATTTTTCTCTTTTACAATTTAGGGACTTCAAATTGGAGTTGAAATTCTTCACATTGAATTGTCAAGTAGGCTTTCTACCACTTGAGTGATACTACCAGCCTCTTTTGCTGTAATCATTTTTAGAATTATCTTGTTATTGCCCAGGGCTAGCTATAGTACCTCCTTTTTAGCCAGAAGCAGAGTTGAATACCACCATGCTTGTCTTATTGAGTAAAATGAGGATTTGTTCCCTTTTTGCCAGGGTCCATTTTGAGCTGCGATCCTGCTGTTTACCACCCTAGAGCAGCTGGATTCTAGGTATGAATCACTGCACCAACCTGTGCAACTGAAATGTTCTCCACAGGACAATGGGTAAAATGACAAGCCACACAGATACTAAACAATATAACTGAGATTTGGTCCACTGATCATTTGAAACGCCAAGCTGTATTCATTTTCTTCATTTTACAAGAAAATGATCTTTTTAAAAGTATTAACAAGATAATTTAATTTAAAAATTATTATTGTAGAGACAAGTAAATACATCACTCAACTTTTTTTTTTAATTTTGGGTCCTACAGACAATTAATTTTAAAATATATAGAAGGGGGCTAGATAGGTGGCTCAGTGGTAGAGCGCTTGCCTTGCATGCATGAGGTCCTGGGTTTGATTCTCACCACGACATAAGCAGAAAAAGCCAGAAGTAGTGCTGTGGCTCAAGTGGTAGAGCACTAGCTTTGAGCTGAAGAGCTGAGGGACAGTGTCCAGGCCCAGAGTTCAGGTCCCATGACGGGCAAATAAATAAAAAGTAATCATATGTGTGTGTGTGTGTGTGTGTGTGTGTGTGTGTGTGTGCAATTTATGCAAACTGCAATCCTCAGAGCTCAGCCTCCTGAGTAGCGAGGATTACAGGCAGAAGCCGCTGGCAGTCAGATAAATTTTTATTCTTAATTACTGCTTTTCTTAGACTAAAAATAGACATTTTGTCCTAAATACTTTAAAAACACTTTAAATATGTATTTCAGAGTAACTGAGTAAGGAGTCAGCATTAGTAATACAACTTAAATTCTTGCAGTTCCTTAGGCTGGAAAGCACATAGTTCTTCCTTTATATATTCATTTCATTTTCATGTTCTTCCATCCCACTTTTCTAGTTTTCCAAAACTAACACCTTTGAATAGGAAGCATCTGTGCCAAAAATGACTTGGAATGTTTTCAACCTCAAGATCCACAGGCTCTGACTGCCTCTAATTCATTATCTCTAACATATCCAATAGAGACTCAAGCCAAACACAGACCAGTCCAGAACACTTTTTGATCTGCCAAAACAACTTGTGAGAGAAGCAAGCCCTTCCAATTCTGATAAATTATCTGCAAACAAATTAAATATTCTTCTAGTAAGAAAGTGTAAGTACTATAACCAAGCTGAGATGATAGAATTCATAAAGTAAAAGCAACATACCAATAGAATGTACCAGAGAAAAGATTTGCTTCAGTATTTTCTAATACTATATTGTTTATATTTGGATTTAGTAGTAATGACTATACCAGCAAATATAATATGCTAATTTAATTGGGCAATTTACCATTGAATTTCATTTGTTACTATTGCCACATTTAGTGTTTTATGAATAGTAAAATAGCACCTAAGTCGAAAATTTTTCGCTATTATTTTTACTCAAATAAATAATTCTTAAAATAATTTTATGTTTGTGGATAACAGGTAGTCAAGAAGGTATTGAATCTTATCTGTAATCCCTGTTTGTGTTGAATGTGTGACAAAAATTATACATAAAATATTATATGGGTCTCCCTTATTTGAAGTTATACAAATATGAAGAGTGTGAAGGAAGTAATCTAACACATAAAATACTGTGCTAGATAGTCTCATATATGTTAGCTAAATAGTCTTCAAAATGCAAAAAATAATTGTATTCTATTGCTGATAAAAATAAGGTTTATAAACATAAGGCTATAATTAATGCAGACATATTTCTATCCAGTTATTTGAATTCGTACTAGCCTTTGTCTTAATTTTTATTTAAATGATTATTTTGAATAGTTGGTAAATTACTTAGAACCAACATATCTCTTGTAAAATTATGAACATAATGTGACAAGTGGAGGGTGAGGACACAGGAAATGTCATAGGTGGAATGAAGACAGGAAGAATGGAAAAAGCAGTCACAATATATACTGGACATATGTGAAAATGGAACTAGATAGTTTGAGAGAGTGTGTGGAACGGAAAGAGATGAGGAGGAATGATTAAAGTAGTGTTATTAATCAAGGTACGTGGCATTCACAGACAGACACTTTTAATTGAAACTCTTTCATATAACCACTGAAAGATAATACAAAATAAAAGTAAGAAATAAATGAAGGTACAAATCTATCAATGACATTGCCTAGAAAAAGATAACACTATAAAATCATGTGATCCTCATATAATTGTATGCTTCCCTCTCAAATTCCTCACGCATATATGAAATAAATGTCAGTTTCTCTATACTACATCCTTTCCAAACATTAACCACTCCTTGTTCTTTCCCAAAATCCTTTCACAATCTGTTAAGATAGAGCTCATGAAATGTGAGTTTATATCACATCATAAGAGCTAGTAAAATGTTTCTTCTGTGTGTATGTGTGTGTAAGAGGTATTCAATAAGTACATTTGTGTTTTATATATTAGTAGATATATATGTGTACATATATATATATATACTTGTGAAATTTTAAATGGATTATCACACATGCATAATTCATATAATGTATTTGACTGTTATTTGTATTAAACATATTTGTTTTTATCCATAGCCTTATGTTTGGTCCTAGTGTTTTATGTCGCGTTAAGCATGACAGTAAATTCCTTTGAAGTAGTTCCCACATAAAGAACCACAGGAGAAAGAAAATTTTTGTCTGTGTAAAAAGCATTTCATAAAATCACTGTCTATGTTTCATGGCTCATTTCACTGAAAAATATTATTTCCTTAATAATAAAATGTTTATTATTTTCCATTTTGTGCCAGTCCTGGAGCTTGAACTCAGGAACTGGGCTCTGTTCCTGAGCTACTAAAGACTAGTATTCTACCTCTCAAACCACAACTCCATTCCAGCTTTATGATGGTTAATTGGAGGTAAGGGTCTCACAGAGTTTGATGCCCAGGCTGGCTTCAAACCAGGATCCTCAGCCTCTTGAGTAGCTAAGATTATAAGCATGGGCCACCAGAGCCTGAAAATATAAATATTTTAATGGCAAGGTTCTAGAATATTTATGAAAGTAAGTACTAAACACTTACTTCTGCTTATGAACACTTGACCTAAAAATAATCTATTATATTGATTCCTTTTCTGTCAATTGTTCCCTCTTCAGGTTCAGAGAATCAGTTATCATTGGGTTGCTGGCTTATAATATAATGAAGCACCCATGAGACTTCATTATGGAACCAACTCAGCTTCAATCATTAAATTAGTGCTCTTATTAAGATGAAAATGAAACTGAATTGTTGCTTTCTTTATAATGCTTCTTAAAATATTTAAAATCTTTTTGAGTGGTAATTGAAAATCTTTGGTGGTAGTGAAGAATTATATTTTCAGTTTAAAAAAGTTAATTGGAATTAAATCGACAAATGTAGTGAATTATTGTATATAAAAACTCCATGGATACAAACATGATTTCTTTCAAAAAGAGAAAGCATAGTAAGAGTGTAATTTTATAAGTATTTAACAATGCAGTAAAGCCAGCCTGTGAGAAAGATGTACTTTTACAAAATAACGCCTACCTCAATGTAAACCAGAAACCATGAAACTATTACAGGGCAAACACTAGGGTTCCTGGTCACAGGTTGAAACTTTCAGAAACAAAACAAATCAAACAAAGGTTTTCTAAATAAGATTGCATAATCCTAAAAACTACAAACTGAAAAGCTAACATGCTAAGTAGAAAGCTTACAGAATGGGAGACTTTTACCTGCTATAGATCAGCAAGTGCCTAATATCCACTTAGAGCTCAAGAAAATGAAATCATCACAAACTAAATCCTGAAAAAATAATAAATAGGTTAATAAATAGACTCGTGACTTAAAGAGAGACTTCTCAGAAGAAGTAAGAAATCTAATAGAGACATGAAGAAATTTTCAACATCTCTGACCAAGGAAATAAAAATCAAAACAACACTGAGATTCCACCATTAATAACCATTATCAAGAAAATTAACAGTAATTAATACTGGTGAGGATGAGGCCAAAAGGATATTCTATTACACTGTTGGTTGAAATGTGAACTTGTTCAACCATTCTGGAAAGCAGTATGGAGGTTCCTCAAAAAAAAAAAAAAACTAAACTGAGAACTACCTCATAACCTAGAAATTCCACGCCTAGGCATATACTCAAGGCCACAAACAAGGTCACTAAAGCTACCAGCTTAATCATGCTCATTGCAGCATTATTTATAATAGCCAAGATATGGAATCAATCCAGATGCCCCTCAATGGATGAATAGATCAAGATAATGTGGTGTATATAGAAAATGGAATTCTACGCATCCACCCAAAAGAACAATATTGTAACATTTGTCAGAAAACAGGAAAACTTGGAAAAAATTGTATTAAGTAAGCCAGACATAATAACTGATTTATGTTGAACACTTGCAGACTAGAGGATCTTGTGTTTGTTCTTCATCTGAGAATGGCAGAAAAGTGCAAGAAGTATCCTCAGTGTGGATTAATTTAGATGCATGAATCTCCAGAAATGTAAGAAAATAAATCTGTATTTTTAAACATCTGAGAATTTTTATAATTTGTTACAACAGTAATTTGAAACTAAACACCCATGCTTACACTCCTGATCAATAAAATGTGTAAAGTAACGAACCCATATTGTTCTAAGCCACTAGATGTTTATGATCACTAACCATAGAAAGGGTTCAAGTTACAGTTTTCTCAAAACATTTACTCCTACTATGATTGTGACAGCTGTCAAGCCAAGAAAATCTTTTCTTTTTTTTTCTTTTATAAAATTCTATATGTCCTCACAGGTCAAATACAAAACTCAACTTTACTAAAACATTATGTCTGAACTAGAAATTTTTTATGGTTTTATTAAGATATAATTGAAAACATAGTACATATATGTCATGTTCCATCTAGTAAATTAATTGAGTTAATATATGCTAGATAGCATATACAAATAGCATACTACTTATATATAACTACATATGTGTCAAATGGAGTATTTAATAAGTTTTGACCTTCACTTATGAAAGTACTGCGAATAGAGTAGCTATATTTCTCCCCTCCAAAATTTACTTTCTGGCTTAATATGCCTTCCTATCCCAAGTTGATTCTACCTTGCAAACAGTGGTCAGATGTCAATATAAATCTACCTTTTTCTGATATGAACTCTATGCCTAACTTCTTTCATTCCAAACTATTATTTTGAGTTGTTCTATGGGTGCATTTTTTTCCTACTAAGCAAATATTACTTTCAGCAAAGTTTTCTCAACTCACCAAATCTCTAGGGAATCCTTTCTTTATTTGCTAAAGGAAAGATATCATTGGGATTTTCTCTTTAGACATTGAGCTGAGGCATTATTGCCCTGGCAACTTTATTGTTTCTGAAAAGACCATTCTTTGTCTGAGCGAATTGTTGTATTGCTTTTGTGTGGCTTTTTTAAAGTTCTTTTCAGGAAGGAGGATTCCTAACTCCATCTCAATTAAACGTAGATGCCCTAAACAGCTGTCATTTCTCACAGAATTTATTACCTGATACAAGGTTTTTTTGATACAAGTATTTTTATATTGAACATCCTTTGAAAATTGTTTAGTTTTGATTAGCCAAGAAGGAAGCATAAGAGTTTTTCTAGTTGATTCTAAGTCCGTCATCATCACAGTACTTTGTTCATATTTTCACTCAGGAAAACTTTTGCCCTGGTGGCAGTCACATATACCCAGTGAAACTAAAGTACAGTTTATGATGTAATGCTTCAATACCAATTTTATATAACACATGTTCCATGTAGAACTTTAAGTCTGGCTCAACTTCTTTGTACTTGATTGTATTCATCTGAATTTGAAATCTTCAGTGGCCTATCAGCACAGATACAAGCAGAAATGTACAGATTCAGATTTCCTCTGTTGGGATCTTGATTGTTATTCCACCACTTGCCGCATACATGGATTTCACAAATTTACCACGTGTGTCTGCACCTGTATTTTCTAATCTATGAAATAAAAGTGAAGTCTAGTAAATATACTAGTATCTCAACAAAGTTAGCAAGGATTTGGTGAATTATTAAAAACCATAGTCAGGTGCCGGTGGCACATGGCTGGAATCCTGACTACTCAGGAGGCTGAAATCTGAGGATTGCGGGTCAAAGCCAGCCTAGGCAGGAAAGTCTGTGAGACTCTTATCTTTAATAAACTACCAGTAAAACTGGAATTGGCACTGTGGCTCAAGCAGTAGAATGCTCGCCTTGAGCTGAACTGCTCCACGACGGATAACAACAACAACAATAAAGTAAAAATAATAAAGTGGCAAATAAACTGCACAGAAGACTACTGCTTAGTAAAACCTAAATGGTGTTATTTAGTTTTAAAAAAAAACCTTTAGAATTGAAAATATATACTAGCTTTGTCTTCTAATGTTTTGCTGCCTATCAGAATTCCTTTGATTCATCTTTATCCAAATATGTGCTTCTGTGATTGCCTGCCAAGCTGATGTAGAAAAACCTCTAGCGGTATATGATTTCAAAGTTTTATAGCAATTTATTTTTGTGACACCAATGGAAGACCAAAAGAACCTGGGGTAATTGAAATGCAGTTTGTTGAATTTCAGTACAAGCTTATGAGGTAAGATCTCAATCAACAGCCTAGCCACCTATCATAAGAAAAATGTAAAGTGTCCTATAAATTGTGCTCAATATAAAATATTCTTTGGACAATTTTGAAAAGAAGCTATTAAAGAAAGGCATTTTCTGACTTACTTTTCAGTTTGCCCAGGGGATACTATATGATATCCATGGGTTCCATAGTAACTGAATTTAAGAGGGTTTAAAAGTGACCAGATATGACCCAGGGAGAACATAAGAATTTCAGCTGTTAAAATTGAGGTGAAGCTATGGTTTCTACTGAATGGGAAACTGAATTACTACTTACTTTCTGTACAGAATGGTTATCTTTAGTGCCTTGAGGTTAAAGTTAGAAGGAAGGCAGGAATCATAGTGTTGTACTATATTGTCAGAAGCAGTCTCACAGGTAGAATTCCTACAGTGTGATTTATGAATGTCCTTTTCATGTTAAAGCATTAATATCTCTTTGAGTGAAAATAAAAATCAAAATAGTTAATGTAAAATGGCATGCAAGTATCACCTGCCACTAACATTTTCAAATCTTTCTGGTAGCCAAGAAAGACTGGAAAAAGATTACATAGGTAAGCTTCCAGGGGAGGGAGAGAGAATAAATGCATATCTGTTGTGTATACTGATGTTAGGGTACACTTTTTAAATTTAACTTTTCTTAACAGGCTAGATTTCATGATAAAATTGAATGATGTTTTGATTTTTATATAAAATAAATTACCATTTGTCTCTTAGTACTAAGAAAAACTGTGCTGGTGTTTAGAAATTACTTTGGGAAGGAAATGGGCGGATGGGATAAGGTCATGAGGGTGGGGCCTTTCATGAGAGCAGCGGTACCCTTTTAAGAAGGAGAACCAGATGCCTTGTTTCTGAAATTTCTCTGTATATACTCTACCCAGAGAGCAAATGACATTAGAGGTCTGTAAGCCTAAACTAAACTCACTTGCATGATATTTCTCCTCATAGTAAGTTTGAAAAATCAATGTATATGTATACTGTGTCAGTAATTGTATCAAGAAAAGTTTTACAGAAAATCATAATCAATAAGATATGAAGGAGCTGGGAAGGTGGCTCAGTGGTAGAGCGCTTGCCTTGCATGCCTGAGGCCCTAGTTTCGATTCTTCTGCACCACATAAGCAAAAAGAAAAAAGCCAGAAGTGGCGCTGTGGCTCAAGTGGTAGAGCGCTAGCCTTGAGCTGAAGAGCTGAGGGACAGCGCCCAGGTCCAGAGTTCAGGCCCCATGACCGGACCCCCCCCCCAACAAAAAAGAGATAAAGAAGTGAAAACTTACGTTATATAATAAAGATTATTGTGTTCTTTTAAAATATATTTTCAAATTCTCCCTGACATGTGTTGGCTACCTAAGCTAACAAAGGGGAAGCAGGATATTCTTAACTTGACAGTGTTGTTTTTCTTTCTTAATGCATTAATTTTTTCATTAGCATATCATAATTTACCCCATGTGATCATTTACTTAAAGAATTTTCCTTTGAATTTCCCAATACACCAATATCTATAATGCAGATTCTTTTTTATTGTGAAAATACTGTACCGAGGGTTTACAATTACATGGGCAAGATAATGAGTACAATTCTTACCAAGCATTGTAGCCGCCTCCTTTGTTTCCCTTTCCCATCCCTTCTCATGCTGTCCCCCCCACCCAATCATCCCCTCCCCCGCCCCCTCCCCCCCACCAAAGTTGTAAAGTTCCTTTTTGGTATAACGACTTGTACATCTCTTATAAATAGTACCTATTCTAAAATTATTAATAAATGATAAAATAAGAAACTCAAAACCAACTTTAGGTCATTTGAAATTCAAAGCTATTTTGCCTAGATAGCTCCATTACCTAGATGAGCATAGGATAGGATAAAGGGGATGAACTAACATTTCAATCATGTCTATCTATCTTACTAATATACTAATATTACATCAGACAAAAGCTCTTCTCTTCATTCAATGAGAGCCAGGATTTCTTTTTTTCTTTTCTTTTTTCTTTTTTGTCAGTTAAGGGGCTTAAACTTAGCGCCTGAACACTTTCCTTCAGGTCTTTTGCTCAAGGTTAGTGCGCTAGCACTTTGAGCCACAGCTCTATTTTTGGTTTTTGAGTTAATTGGAGATGAGTCTCATGAGAACTTTTCTGCCAGGTCTGGCTCTAAATTTTGATCCTTAGATTTCAGCCTTCTGAGTAGATAGGATTATAGGCATGAACCACCAGCAACTGGCAAGACACTATTTCTTTATAAAATAATTGAATGAAAATATAGGTTTTTGTATTAGAAACTTGACAAAAATTAAAGGTTTTATATATTTTGTGCAAATTAATGTAAACTTAACCAGACCAATGGTATATTAAAGGACTGAAAAGATTGCATATTGTCTCACTTTGTTTCTAGACAATATTAAGTATTCAATAAAATACTAATATGGCAAGTCTATTAGTTAAAAGATGAAAATAAGCAAAAAAGTTGGAATATCAAAAAAAGTTTTCATTCAGATACCTAGTTATTTTTAACATTACTCTATCCATATTTGTCTATTGCTATTTTATCTTACCAGAATTATTACTTAAATGAAAGGAGAGAGTAGAGGCATATTTAAGATTTGTAAGCCGAGAGCCAGTGGCTCACACCTGTTATCCTAGTTATTCAGGAGGCTGAGATCTGAGGATTGCAATTCACAACCAGCCCAAGCAGAAAAGTCTGTGAGACACTTATCTCCAATTAACAACCAGAAAACCAGAAGTGGCTCTGTGGTTCAACTGGTAGAGTGCTTGCCTTGAGTTGAAGACCTCAGGGACAGAGAAAAACAGAAGGATGAGTGGGATAGAGATAAAGAAAACTTTTTGTCAACGGTGTCATGTTTTGAAGAACTCTGGATTGAATAAAACAAGAAAAACTCTAAAAATATTCCTTCAAATTAAAATTTATGATATAAACAGTAATTTCAACTAATATTCATCATGAGCATCTGATAGCTATCTACTTTGACTAAATTCTCTTTCTATCTTCAAAACAAGTTAATTTTCTCTGTTTCTTGATCCTTTGGTTAGCATATGGCTTTGTAAATGTTAATGCAAATATTTGGGCCTATCAACACATTAAAATTCACATCTCTTACCACTGAAATCTCTATGGATATTTGATGGTTGATTACTATTCTCTTTCAATGTTCTTCTGCTTACTAGATATTGTATAATGAGTGTCTAACCCTGATTGCATCTTTTACTGTAATTTCCAAATGTAGGAATGCTCTTCAATTTTGTTCTCAAGACTCCTTTCTCCTTTTTATGCATTATTCTGTGATATTCTCATTCACCCATATCCTCATTTAGTATCTTGACTCATATGATTCCCAGATGCTAAAGTCAATTATCCTTGAATAGACTGACATGTTAGGTACAGAGGCAAAGATCCCTAGTGCTTCAGCTTTCATTGAAGAGTAGATTTAGAAATAAATGTTGAATTCCTGGCTTTTTGCCAACGCCCCACTTTCTGCTAATATTGTCTAAAAGTGATATGCTGTTTCTAAGATAATTCCACAATTAAAAATGTTTCCAAAATGGCTGACTGCCTATATTATCTGAAAGTGAGTTGGTGAGTGTTCTAGTATCTAACTCTGTGTGCCTGATACTCATCTATGCAACATTATTAGTGTATTAATTAAATATGCTACCCCTTTGTGAGACAGGGATGACATGGTCATACTATTTGTTTATATAATTATATGCTTTTAATGAGATGCCAACAAATAGTGGATAAAACTGATTGCTGTTAGTAACACAGAGCTAGCTTCCTGATTGTTTCTAATCAACACAAAAATTGAGGCAAAACACTTAATGTTCTTTTCTTAATTGTGATGGATGTGTTACAAAGCTAACGACTGAAGACTTGAGAATTCCAAATGCATTATGTGAATAGATTTTCTTTTACATTTTTCTGGAATCTTTTTATCCTCACTTTCTCTCGTGTGTGACTCAGGTCTGTGAACTTTCAAATTGAATATATCAGCCATTTATTACGAGCTCTGTTTTTAATTTCCTTTTAGCTATCAGTGAAAAACTACTGCTGGAACTTTTTAATTTTACTTTAGAACACAAATGACATCTTTACCTGATTAAAATGCCAGATATCTCTATAACTATTATCAATATTAGTATGAGAAAATAGTGGTGAAACTTTCACTGAAAACAGGAATGTTCTGTGAAACATTTAGTAACACACAATGGTCTCATAGCCTGTTTCTCTTTATTTAGATATTACTTGCCTAGATTCAAAGCAAACAAGAATCCAATGTATATCCTACAAACTTAACAAGAGTGAAGGGAAGGTAGCATAGGGGTGGAATGAGTGAGAAAGTTAAAAGGGATGAAAGTTTTCAAGATACATTGTATTCATAAACTGCATTGTTAAATGGAAACTTCTTTGTACAACTATTTACAAATAATAATAAGAAATGTAACTAGCAAAAAATAGAGCATATGGAGAAATATGGTTTTAAGGGGAAATGATTATGAAATTAGTACATGTGAATAAAATAGGTAACTGGTATGATGTCCACTCTAGTGGGCTACACAGGAGTGTGAGCTGGGATCTCCAGTAGCGCGCGGTACTTATAAGACAAGAGTATGAGCCAATTAAATAGTGAAATTGACTAATTGTTTTCAAATGAATGCCTAGTTGGAATGACATTTACATTCTCTAACAAGCTACATGGACTAGAAAGTTTTTAAGCCATTTAAGACAATTAAACTTAGGCTTAAGTAGCAGTTCTACTAACACTTAGAAAACTATACTTTGAATTTGAAGTGATTATAACTGTAAATCAGTAAAGAGAATTTATGTACACTGATTCCCACTGAAATCCTACAGGGTAAGGAGCATCATAGGATGCTCCAAATTCATTCGGGATGTTACAAAACACCCACAAATGGTATTGGGATACAGATTCACAGCAATTGCAAACTAATGCACAACTGGTGTGTTCTTACGCAGTACAGCGTGAAGGGGGTACTGAAGATCCCAATGTAAATAGCACAATATCTTGCTTGAATGTAGAATCAAGTATATCCAATGAAACAAGTAATTATACTACAGTAGTATATTAAACAATTTCTTCCTAGATAAGTGTTAAGTGTCTTGATAATACCAAAGAAGATATTATCATTATTTTATGAGGCCCAGAGATGATACTTAAGGTGGTACTTCATTAGATCTAAGAGGGTCTAGTACTGATCCAGAAAAATGAAAACCTAAGAACATGTAGATATATTAGTAGTTAAGGAAAAATTTGGCTAAGTGAACTGTGAATAATTCTCTGTGATCGAAGGGCAGTATTTCAGAGATAAATGACCTCAAGTGAAGCAGTTCTCCAGCGGGTCCAAGGACAAATGTATGTTGTGAAAGACGTGCATAATTCAGAAATGCAGGAGAGCAGATTTACCAAGGTTTAGTAGCTGTGGGTTAAGATTTCAATTCAGGGCAATCTAGTACATTCTAGTACAATCTAGTAAAGTGCTCACTTTTCAATTACAATCGTGGTCTCCCAAGGGACACGAAACCACATCTTCAAGACCCTTCAGAGACAAGTTAATACACCTGAGCACTCTTTTGAGGCATGTTCATTGGTCACAAAAAGGCTTCAAGCAGAAGATGGATAAAGTACGACTTATACTTGAGAAGGTCCATTTGCCTTGTGGAGAGTTGGCAAAAAGGTACACATGTAGACATCACAAATGCTGGTTCCATTTGCATAGGCAGCTGGAGCAGAACAGTGGAGATCTGATCAGTGCTGAAAAGGTCATGTGCATTGACTCTGCCAACTGGAAAATGTGGATCTCAGCTTCATATGAGCTCAGACCATGCTCTGTGCAAAACGAACAAACCCCAGTAATAGGTTCTAGGGAGGCTGAACAAACATGTCCTGAAGAGAACAATAATATTCACTTTGACGATAACAGATAGTGCTGCACTTTTGCTTCATTAAAAATATGCCTCAAATATTTATTTTTAGCTTAGGGTGTTAAAAAAAGAATTACTTTTATTTATGCAACATAGGGGTTTGAATTCAGGGCATCTTGCTTGCTAGGCAAGTACTCTTGACACTTCAGCCATACTCATATGCCTGTATGTTAACCTAAGAGAGGGATCCTCTTGCCTCTCTTTTCCAGGTAGCTGGGATCATGGGCATGTAACCTCCACTTCTGTCTTCTAATTTGTATTTCTGAAGCTGAAAAAAATTTCATATTCATATCCATTTCTACAGTGATTCCATATCTTGACTCAGGCACAAATTCATTATCAAAGACAGGAGCTCCTAGTTTTTATTTTAGTAGCTTCAGTCAAAATGAAGGTTCTTTCATAGGGCCAGATTAATTAATTAATTGATTCATTGTGCATCCATGCCTCTATTCATTCATCATTAAGCAATACTCATGGAATGTGGGCACTGGGGAATGCTCTTGAAAGATAAAAATCAGGTTCAAAGATAGGTCTTCATAGAGAAATATTTCTAGATTTCAGACATTTCCCCTGACATTTCTGAAGATAACTGTATTGCCTTGGTATTTATTATTTTTTGAAACTTATTCCCTCTAGGAAATTATGCTTACTGTCTTGTACAGTTTAGGCTCCCAAATCAGAAATAGAATCTCAGACCAGAATTTACAGTCATAGAAGTGTGTGAATATATTTTGAAATTGCCACTTCATTTATATCAAATATGTCCTTAGTTCTTCAAAATGCTCTGATTACACAGAAATAGAAGTTTCTTCATCCTCCAGATGCAAACTGCATCATTTACATGACCATGTGAAATCTGAATATGCATTGTCTCCCTTTGTACTATGTACTTATTCTAGTCTTTCTATACCATTATAAAAGATTTGTTATCCTTCCATAGGTGACAGAAGCCTTTAATTTTCTTCATTTTATACAGGTGTAATACAGGTGGTACGCCCTTTCCTCTCTGCCCCATAGGGTGTAGCTCTAACTACCCTCTAGGGAAGAGAAGGTTGGGTGAACAGCCTTACTAATTCTCCTGCTAAGTAATTACCTACAGCTACATTTCTTCACTGCCTGGAATTTTTAAGGAAAGTACAGTCAAATGCCTACAACGGGCTTATGCCATGGTTCATCTTCTTCAAGTTATGCCAATCTTTTTCAAACCTAATACATTAGTATTGCACTGATGAAATTTTATGCCTTTTTATTTTAGGGATGAGGTCATTGGTGTGAAATTGTGCACATTCTATCAGACAGGCCTTAGATGTGGTAATCATGCCATTTTTTTCCCTAGTAACAAATGTGGAAAAGTTGTGTTGTTGTATGAGTTCATAGAATATGAGTGCTTCCTACTTTGACTCATCTTCAGCCATACTTCATGTTTGAACCCTGGCTTTATTATGCTCAGAATATCCTGTGTGTTATAACAAAACTGTTTCAAACTAGTGAGAACTAAATGGAGTGCCTCTCTCACTATTCATTCTTTACTTCTTTTTGAGAAGTTATAGAAGCTGGTAAGGTTTGCAATATCAGACACTGCTTCAGCTCCCTGGACCATGGCACAGAGGGGAAGACTTCCCCTTGTGTTTTAGTATTCTTTGAACTGACACGGGCTAAAAGCACAGAGAGGAAGTTGGAAAGATTCTTTTGTTTCTTCTTGAAATACTGAAGTGGTCTGCTATATATGATCTACTTATTCCTCTCCATCTAAATCTTCTTCAGCCCCCTACCCTCATGCCAGGAGAACCACTATTAACAATTTTATCAAGGTCCTTTCTTTTCTAAAATCAATGCTTAAACGAATTCTGTTTAGTCTGATCCTCAGAAGCCAGGTGGAATGAAATTATTTACTTTTTGTGTCTCTAGCAAGTTGGCAGCTTTTCTGAGTTCTACTATTTCCACAGTCCCTGTGGAAAAGTCCTCCCTTACAGTTGTATCTACACCATCCAGCCTACTCCAGATTCCAGTTAGGCTTCACTGGATGAAGTGATGTTAATGGATTCCTTCTGTTAATAAACTCAGGGGATGTCAGAGTACATGAATGGTTTACAATGAACGTGCTCTCATATTTTCAACTGTATCTGCCTTGAGTTCTCCTATAGCACTGCATTTGAATGGGCCAGCGTTTTCTGTTATTGTCCTTGCTGATGCCATCATTTATATGACTTCACATTTAATAACTATCTTTTTAACTATCAAAATTTAGATGGCTGATTTTATCTAGAGATTAAATATCTGATTAGAAATCTTCACTGGGCAAAAGACACTCCTGGGATCTAGCATCTGGAAAAGATTCTTGATTTGGAAGTTAATGAAAAATGTTAGGACCTAGAAAAAAAATGATTCTTTTAACATTCTGTTGAATTAAGGGAAATGTATTGTTTTTTCCATACTACCATGTTAACTAGAGCAGCAGAAGTTTAGGAGACCAAGAAATCAATCATACCAGAAATCTTATTGGAAAACTGAGATGTGTTATTTTGTTCTGATATTTTCCAGGCATTCATATCAAATATAAAACAATCTCTTCAAAGGAAAGCCTACCTTTCCCTGAAATATATTGTCTACTCAAATATACAATGCTTACTTTCTATGAATTATTAGGTAACTAAAATATATGGTAATATTTTAGGCAATATATAACTGAAAGTATATATTCTTTCTATAAATAATAGTTATGATAGATTTAACATTTAACATTTTTAAATATATTAGATATATTTTTGTGATGAAATGGTATTGATAGAATCTGAATAAAGCCAACAAATGACCTGAGAAATATTCCTAGATGCTAGATGAATTGTGTGTGTGTGTGTGTTTTATTGGTATAATATAATTTTTCCTTTAGGTGAAAAAAGATAAAATAAAACATCTCTATATCTTTGGCAAGTCTCAATATACTTTAAAATAGTTTATTCTTAATTTGAGACATACTTTACCTTTGATTTAGATGTACGATTTTTGAACATCACTTCCTTATTATTGATAAGAGGCTAAAACCTTTATGATGTTCCTATATTTTTCATAACAATCAGTTTTCTGCCAGGATTGTACAAACTTCCTGGACTTCAATGGATTAACATTTATTTACTTCATCTTAGCAGATTGTGGGTTAGAAATCTAATTTTGGCTAACGAAGGCTGAAATGAATCACAAGACTTAAATTTGTGTATTCTCATTCTGGTGTAGTAAAAATGGATAATTAGGGCAAGTCACAATTGTGCATCAAGGTAGAAGCAGAAAGAATGACAGTTCTGTTACAGTGTTAACTCAGAAGTGTTGCTTGTCACTTTTCCATTGGCTAGAGCAAGTCATGTAGTCATATTTAACATAAATCATTTATGAAAGCATGCTTCTTAAATAATGAATCTTGGCAGGCACATTAATAAGACAAAGAACTAATAACAAATAATACAATATACCAATGGTGACAGGCATTGAGACATACTGTTCTCAATTGGTTCTAGTTAATCAAACAATATTTCTTATGATTTTTTTTGGTCAGTCGTGGGGGCTGAACTCTGGCCCTGGGCGCTGTTCCTGAGCTCTTCAGCTCAAGGCTAACACTCTACCACTTGAGCCACAGTGCCACTTCTGGTTTTTTTCTGCATATGTGGTGCTGAGGAATCAAACCCAGGGCCTCATACATGCAAGGCAAGCACTCTACCACTAAGCCAACTCCCCAGCCACTCTTACATTTTTTTTAGGATTTAACAGTTTGTACTCAGTGTGTATATGGCTTAATATTTAAATCCTTAATAGGTTTAAATTCAGAAACAGACATAAGATCACCTTTAAGACAGTATGAATGTCAAGATAAATACATGAGATAACCCAAAGCAATCATAATAGAACTATTTATTATTAATGTCCAGGTTAATAGACATTTTTAAAAATAAAGATGTACATCCAAAGATACAAAAATGAATTTATTTAAATCAATTATGAGGAAAAACTTGAAACCTCTTATTTTTTCACTCTTTATTATGATCTTTGTCTTATAGAGAAGTTTTAGTTCAACTTGTCCCTTTATAAGTTCATTTCAAATATGTAGCATAAACATTCTGAAACAAAACAATTCTAGTGCTCATGAGTCAATATTATTTCTAGTAACCCAAAGATCACACTATGTGAATGTTACATGTCAGCCAGGCTCCAGTGGCTCTCACCTCAGGAGGCTGAGATCTGAGGATCAACAGTAGAGCTAGTCCAGGAAGGAAAGACCTGAAAAAATGGCAGAGGTGAAGCTGTGGCTCAACTGTTAGAATGCTAGGCTTGAGCACAAAAGCTCAAGAAGAGTACCTAGATTCTGAGTTCAATCCCCAGGAATAGGACCAAAAAAAAAAAAAGGTTATGTCTCATTATTTTCTTTTAGTAATATAAGAATCATGGATAGTTGTGTAGTAATAAAAGGAACATGGATAGTTGTGTAGTAATAAAAGGAACATGAACCTTAGCTAGCAAGAAAAATATTATGTTAAATTTCTGAAATCTAAATAATATCTTTTTATATATAGGGTCAGGAGTTAATCCTGTTAGCCATTTAAAATTCCAATTTGAAAGTGTGCTTCTACTAATATAATATAAAATTTCTTTCTTTCTTTCTTTTTTTTTTTTTTGCCAGTTGTGAGGCCTGAACTCTGGGCCTGGGCGCTGTCCCTCAGCTCTTCAGCTGAAGGCTAGCGCTCTACCACTTGAGCTACAGCGCCACTTCCTGCTTCTTTTTCTTTCTGCTTATGTGGTGCTTAGGAATCGAACCCAGGGCCTCATGCATGCAAGGCAAGCACTCTACCACTGAGCCACCTTCCTAGCCCTAATGTAAAATTTCTAAGTCTTCATAATTCAGATCATCTTCTGGGTATTGCTTAGGAGCTTCTTTCTGGAAAGGTTATTTGTCTAATGTTCATTTCCTAGAGTTATTGTGGTACATAAAGTAATTGATACATTTCCATGGAATTTCTATGTATAGTCAGATTAACCTCAAATTAAATGAAAAATTAAATATCAAGTAGATTAAAATGTCTACCTTAAGTGTACCTTGAAGGAAATAGTATTCATTAAAAGAACTGTGTGCATTCAAATAGAAATCTCAAATTTGTCAAAACTATTGTATTGTGGTCTGGACGCATAGTCTAAGTGGTAGAGCACCTTTCTAGCAAAGTGGTCCTGAGATTAAACCTTAACATTTTCAAAAATTACTGTTTTGATTCATTGTAACTAAGAACAGTGTCATATTGTATTTTTATAAAGATATTAGTATTTTAATTGTGCAAAGGAGATCTATTTTGATATTTCTACAGATGCGTACAGTAAACTTGGAAAAATCACCCTAACATATTCTTATAATATATAGCCTACAACACTCGTCTCACATTTAATAGTATTGTGTGGCTCAAGAGGCTGAAATCCAAAAAGCCCATGAGACTCTTGTGTCAAATTAACCACCTAGAAGCCAGAAGTGGAGTTAGGGCTGCAATGATACATACAACTCCAGTCTTGAGAGAAAAATTTAATGAATAGTGTTTGGGTCCTTGAGTTCTAGCCCTAATAACAACAAAGAAAAAATAAAAGCAATCCCTCCTCATTATTTAGTGGTTTTATTATGTTATATGTGTATTAATAGATACAGATATATGCAATAATATTTTGATATTGCTTTTTCTCAATACCTACTCCTCACCTCCCCAACCCCTCTCACTGATCCTCTCCAGACAGTCTTTTGTTTATATGCTTGTCCCATTATTCTCATCTCCATCTGCATCATCATCATCATGACTACCATCATCATTAGTCTGGATCAAGACTCACATGTGAGCAAAAATATGCTTACATTTGGCCTGAGGTGTTTGACATCTTCTATAATGATTTTATGTTCATTCATTTTTTTATACATGGCACAATTTTATTCTCTAATTCTGAATAATATTTCATTGTGCATATATGACAGCTTTTATTTATTTTTCAGTTAATGGGGAAATACTTAAACTACCTTTTAAAATTAGCTATTGTGGGCTGGGAAGGTGGCTTAGTGGTAGAGTGCTTGCCTTGATGCCTGAGGTCCTGGGTTCGATTCCTCAGCACCACATAAGCAAAAAGAAAAAAGCTGGAAGTGGCGCTGTGGCTCAAGTGGTAGAGAGCTAGCCTTGAGCTGAAGAGCTGAGGGACAGCGCCCAGGCCCAGAGTTCAGGCCCCATGACCAGACCCCCCCCCAAAAAATAAATAAAATAAAATTAGCTATTGTGACTAGTTTTGTAATGAATTTTGGTGTGTAAATACCTCTCTTGAAGTGAAATATTCAGAAATATTATGAAATCAATAAACTTTTTAGCCAAAGGAAATATATATCTAATAATTTTTTACATTTTAAGATTTATATATAATGTCTAATATAAGTATACATGATACATAAGTAATGAAATATGTAATTTAAATTTTATTAAAATATAAAGTCTTCTTATGAGTATATGACTTTCGATTTAAAGTTAGATAAAAATGCATTTGAATTTTTAGTTTTAGCCTTTATAAGATGCATTTAAGCTGGACACCAGTAGCTCACAGCTGTAATCCTAGCTACTCAGAAGGCTGAGATCTGAAGATCACGGCTCAAAGCCAGGCCAGGCAGGAAAGTCCATGAGACTCTTACCTCCAATAAACCACCAGAAAACCAGAAGTGGTGCTGTGGCTCAAGTGGTAGAGCATTTGCCTTGAGCTGAAGAGCTGAGGGACAGCATGCAGGCCCAGAGTTCAAGCCCCAAGACCAACTAAAAATGCATTTAAGTAGTTTTAATATCACATTCTGATAAGTACAACAACTTGCAAATCTTTGGTTGGCATTTCAATTTATAGACTATTTGCTTTATGAAAAATTGTAGGATTTATTTTTCATTCAAAGAAGTAATACTCAGCATCAAGTATCTCCGTGGAAAATATTATTAATACAAATTTGATCAAATTTCTTAATTTACTTATCCTCTTCTAAATATTGATAAATATTTAATAAATTTAATTATGATTTTCTGTAGTCCTTTATATTAATCACTTACTTTTTACAAATTACCTGTTTGTTGCAAGCAGGAGATTCAACTCTAAATTCATAAGAAGCACAGACTTGTACTGTTTGTTTATTTCATCCAAGAAATATCCAAAAATTTGTCATATTTTTAACACTTTTATTGATTAACAAATCTATAGTATTATTTGCAAGAATCAACTTCTACAAGCAATAATAAAAGAAAAGCACATTTCTTACTGGGGTTTTATTGATGGATATTGAAGTTAATACTTGAAATTGACTCCAACTGTAATTTAACAAATATTTATTGGACAATGTTATGTGTACTCTCTCTGCAGAACCATTAGTGGAAAATAAAATTTCCTACCTTCATGGAAACGTTCATCCTAATTGGGAGACATAACATAAACAAGAAGTAATGTAAATTATGTCCTGCATTAAATTATAGCAAGTATTCAAATATTTTTAAAGGCAAAGTGTGAAGATGTTAAGAAATATGAGACAGGAATGTCACACATAGATTAGTCCTCCAATACAGTGAAACAATGAGGAGATTATGAAATGCAGCTGTCTGTGTAGTCCATTCAAATTAAAAGCATCCTATATTGAAAGTTGGGAGGAAAAGTTTCCATAGCCTGGCGCACTGGTAGAGATGCTGATACATGTTATATGAAAAATTAGAATTGTGCTCCTAGATTAGTCATGATTGTACATAAATATGATAGAAAGCAAGGAAGTTAACCATTATATTTAGGGGATCAATTTTCATCAATTATCAATACAAATCAAAGCTGGATAATAAGAAAAGTTAGGTGAGGAGTGGGAGACGAGGCAAAACGGCAAAGTTTCAGACAAAATTTCAGTTGTTGTCCTGGTAGCAGTGTATTTGCATAGTCAGATATGCTTGAAAGTGAGATTTGGGGAGAGTAGTCAGTAGCAATAATAAGTGGGTATAATCAAAGAAAGTAGGTTTGGAATTCAAGTGATGATAGAGTGAAATGGAGAAAATAGAGCTTTGACATTGAATTTGCTACTGGAGAAGTGATAAGGGTAATTGCAATCAATAAGGAGTTCAGATTATCCAACGCACAGAGGAAAGGGAGATACAGGGTTCCTTCCCTGGGGACGACATAGAAAGGTGTTTCCTAGCAGGGTCTGGCAAGCCATCCAGAGTGGCTTCAAGGTTTTCTTTTCCAACTTGGTGTTGCTGGAGGTGCTGGTCCATTAAGAGGTAAATCTTAGCGGAAATTCTTAGGTCAGCGTGGTTGTGCATTTGCAGGGAATAGAAGAGCCCAAGCTTCTTCCTCTTCTTGGTTTTCTCATCAGTTTTAAGAATTTGAAATGTCATAACCTCACTTTTTTCCCCCTCACCCTTGACACTCTCGGTTGGTAACTTGCTAAGTCCCAAGTAGCCAGCCTGCTTTGCTATTCGATCATAAGTAACTGACCACAGTTTCTGCTCAGAAGATGGTACTTTCTTCTCTCCAAGTGTGGTAGATACACACTCTGTTTCTGAAATGAAAATAATTGAAATCTGTAATTTTCTTTATTTTATATTTGTGTTTGCCATAACCAGACCTGGATATTGAGACCCAATTGTGAATAAAGCATAGTCAACTGACTTATTGTGAAGTATTTTCAGTTGTTCAGAAGTATTCTCAAGTGCCACAGGGGTGATTTCATTTAATCAAAGCTTTCTCCCCCTGACCCTCTTCCTTTCTTCCTGGATTGCTTTAATTTCTGAGTATATGTTTTACAATAAGATCAGATGGTGAGACATCTGGAGTTCCACATTCCTTTGTCCTTTTTCTGGCATCTGTTGTAATGTACAACCCTCTCTCATATACTCACCACAGCAGCATCTGTTGAGGTTTCTGTATTCCCACCTGGTTTCTTGACATGCATTCTACACTATTCTTTGTTATAATTTCCTCTCATCCTGACCCAAGACCCCATCGACATCTGCAAGCTTTCAATCTCTCAGCCAAGTGTCTTTTTGTCACATGCAAAAGGAAATTCTGTTGTTTTCTCTTGTTGTTCAAGGACTCCAGCATATTCTACCTGCAGGGATACTTGACTACCAGCAAACTGCCTGTGTTTCCCTCCTCTTCAGTGGCAGTAAATAGATATCTCTTTCCATTGCTCCTATTTCATTGGACTCTTAAAGAAGGAAGGGATGGTAGGGGAAAAATAAAAGAGGGGGTAACAATGCTCCACAGGAAATGTATTTATTATCTTACTCATGTAACTGCAACCCCTCTGTATAGTATCTTTACAATAAAAAATATAAATAAAAAAAGAAATCCTGAAAAGACATTTTGAACCACATCCTCAGGAAGGATAAAGAAATATGTATCTTTGATTTTTGGTTTTTCAAAGAATTGTGCAATTTCATTCAACATTTCATTAACAGCAAAAAACAGAAGGAATAGAGCTTCTGCTTACATCCCACAAGTTGTTTCCCTCTAATGTATTTTCAACCTTTACCTGTGGCACAGAGTAATTATCTTTTTATTCTATAATTTTCTTCATTCTTCTAATTCTTTGTCTATCTTACAAGTCAGAAAACTGTTATTGAAATTAAAAACAAAACTTTAGTATCTCTACTCTTAAGCTCTTATTTCATGTAGCACAGATGAGGAAAAGAATCACATGGTAGGGGCTAGGAAGGTGGCTCACTGGTAGAGCCCTTGCCTTGCATGCATGAGGCCCTGGGTTCGATTCCTCAGCACCACATAAGCAAAAAGAAAAAAAGCCGGAAGTGGCGCTCTGGCTCAAGTGGCAAAGCATTAGCCTTGAGCTGAAGAGCTGAGGGACAGCACTCAGGCCCAGAGTTCAGGCCCCACGACCGTACCCCCCCCCAAAAAAAGAATCACATTCTAAAATACAAAGTTATGCGATTATTTTATACTATGAAGTAATGACAAATCTGACCATGTGTGGTTGAAAAATTCTCTTAAAATACTGAAAATATTTTTTTATTTTGCTCATTGATGCATTGATGAGCAAAATAAAAAATAAGCTAAAAAAACACTTGGAGGTAAAACTAGTGGAAGGATAAAATGAAAAGTTATGAGTAGGACTCTGATCCTAACTTTCTCCTTGAGGGCAATTGCAAATTCTCACAGTCTTGAATTTTACTGTTTATAGATTTGAAGAGCACAGAGGATAATGAGAATAATGAGGGGGAAAATCAGTGGTAGCTTAAGATGTCTAAATAATTCCATCATAATTACCAAGGCTATCTGACTAGACACTTAGTAGAAGTATAAAATTTTCATAAACATTCACTCACTAGGATTTTTTCAAGTAGATATTCCTGTACTGAATCTCCATGGTAAATGAAGAAAGAAAATAGTCCTTCTAAGTAAGAACCATGCCTTTTGTTATTGGTAGTGAATTGTAGCATGATTGGTATGTGATATGGAAACCCTCAGTGCAATACCACACTTTAACAAGATCCTGGGTTGGCATTTCCCTAAGGTATCTGGGAGAAACAATTGCGAATATTCTCTTGAAGAACTTGCCTTCAGTCTATATCTCAAACAGTTCTCCCAATAAAAGTTTATGATATGAGTTTATAATGAAAACCTAAATAACGCAGCAGATCCACAGAAACAAGAATCTACCGGTTCAGGTCCCTAGAAGTAAGAGACTGGCTATCAAATTTGAATACATAAAATTGTATTTTCTATAAGCATTCCTTTACTTACAAAATAATGTATTATCTGAAAAGACAAATCAGCACAAGGGATTATTGAAAAGACAAAGAGGATTTGAGAAAAGATATAACTGATGACTTTGATATTGGAAACTATAATTGGAATCCTTGGTCCCTGGGAAGCAGTTGTAGGAAATTTACCTGCAGAAAGTTTATTGGAGTTGTTCTTAGGGAAAACTTCTCTTAGGCAAAAAGAAAAGCTGGATTGGACAGAAGGCAATCACAATATAAGCCTCAGCTGATTATATCATAAACTTTGTAGCTAATCATTCCTAAAATTACTCTTAAAAACAGACATATTTTTAGTGCTTCTGTCAATTATACAAACAGCTATTACCCCAGAGACTAAGTATGATGACTATAAAGGGAAAATGAGGTCTCAGAGAGAACAAAAGTTCATTAAGAACTCTATGTGTACCAATACAGATGGTTGATTTAGATTATCCAAACCAGGATCCAAAGAACAGTCATTGAAGTCAGCTAATCTTAGTTCACTTTTGACTCTGATACCTCTCTAATAAATGGAAAGAAAATTTCTCTATATTAAAATTTCTCACTTTTAGAGGGACATTAATAATAGCTCCTATGTAGAATTTCTGTGGAAGATTAAAAAATATGAATAAATTGAAGATTTATGCACTACACATGTGATGTAAATATTAGCTGATATAATAAAGCACTTTTTCTTAAAGGCAGAAGAGGGTCATAATTATTAATCTCTAGTTTAACACATACCCTTACTTTTCTGATACTGGTTTTAATATGCACTTTATAAGATATTTTGAACCATGGCACACATAGATTCTAATTCCCCACCCAAAGGCAGTATTTTTCTCTATAAAAATTTACCTTGACTGAAATATATTATTCTGCAATAGCAAGAGATACTCGACTTTTTTGACTTGATATTTATTATAGTAGAACAAAATTATTCATTTAAATTTTTATGGTCATATGTAATATCTTTGAATGGTGATATTGGGACTTCATATTTTGATATATTTACACTAATCTTTTTAATCCTACCACCATCACACAACATACAAGTGACACTGAAAATCATGTTTTTTTTCTCTGTGGCCAGAGAAGATTAATATTCTTCCTGTGTTTTTATGTGTTGCAATTCTACCCTTAAAACAAAATTAAGGTATAAGTCAATTAAGTATATTCTCCTCTTTTTTTATCCTATTCATAAAGAGTAAAATCATTGATTTTTTCTGGCTACTGTTTTCAGTCCATGGTATATTGATCGGCATAGATCTAACTTGACACTCATCCACAGCTGGATTCCTTTGCAACAATAAATAAGTACTTTGTTTTATTCTTGGTGTTTGACCAGATTTATCCTTCTTTCTTAATGAAAGTCTGGGGCTACTTGGTTCGTACAATAAGCTGTCAAGATGAAAAATTCACACTGTAATGTCAATTTGCCGTGTTTGTGGTTCAAAGGATGTTTATGGCCCATGTGATTTATTTTCCAATCACCTAGGATTTAACAAAGAAACTCCACCATAGTTAATCTCAAAAACACTGAAGGGTAATTTATTTTAGAAATTTTGGTTGAACAAAATAAAACATGACATTTCTGAAGATACAATTAGAAGCAGTAGGGAAAAAACAAAAACAAAAACAAAACCCTCAACCAGATATACTAATCTCAACCTGGGGATGGTTCCATAGCTGGTAGATAGGTGGAACTGATTGTATTGCCTTTGGCCAGGGATTTGTGATTTTAATTAGCATCTATTCCTGAGATCATATTATTTTTCAAGTCTACTTAACACATAATATTACTTCTATACTTAACATATATACACCCACACTCAACTTGACAAAAATAAATTAGTTAAACTAAAAATTCAGCAATGTTGAATTAATGCCTATATTTCAATGCCCTATCTTTTGATTTGTGGACCTGACATTATCTATAGTTATTATCAATCTAAGAAAAGCTACTTTGAAATCATTCTTCTAAGACTCACTGTTCTTTTTAAGATCAGCTCCAAACCTCTCAATTGTTCCTTCTGCTGAGCAAGTGCATGTCTTCTTAGTGATATAATTTCATTTCTTAATGATAAAATCTATCATTGCAAATTAGACCTGACAAATTTTCCTAAAGGACTTTCTCCTTGTTTGCTTACAAAAGCACTGTCACTGTAGTCTTGTTATAATTTAACTATATAAACTTATTAACAATCAAAAATTCCTTTAAAGTGCAGAAGTATCTATTACCAAAAAGCTATATATAAAAGCTTTAATCTTCTCCAAGCATATATAATTAGCTTTATATATTTGAACTAATATTGACATACATCTAAGGTATAATGCTAAGAAAAAAGTATTTTTATAATTACACAGTGGTATGTATAAATATGTTAGCACTGAAGACAATACTAAACCATTATAATCATATGTATAGACATAGTGGGATTAGGCAGTGAACGTTCATTCCTCATAGTGTTAAATGCTTTTTTGGTTTGTTAGGGAAAAAGGATGAGATGTATAAAATAACATACTAATATTGACTGATATAGGACATAAAATTATGGATTATTTAATTTCTCTTACATCTTGATTGTTTGAAAAATGCATGCTTATGATTAAGCTATTAATTTATGCAATACAGCATAAAATTGTTCCAATAAACTCATTTTAACTATATCTCACTGCTCATAGACATTTTCTTTATAAACTATCATTTTATAAATATGGTTTGTTTTTATATTCAGGAAACATATTAATAAATAAATGCTTTAGTTGTGTGACAATGGGAAAATTACAAATTTTAATGTAATACATCACAGCCAAACTATTGTTTGGCCTTCTTCAAAGATTTTCTAAGCAACAACATAGAGATTTACAATTAAGAGATTTTTTTTGTCTGCTGTATCATTTATTAGCTAATATAAAGTCACAAACAGTAAAAGTAGAAAACACCATGTGTCTTTGTACATTAAACACATAGATTTCTATTGTTTCTACAGATAGATTTCTGTTTCTGATGAACTAGGTTTCATTTAAAAAGTTTAAAAACATATAAACTCCAGCTTAAAAATTTTATTCCCTTATGTTTAATAATATACATCAGCAATTACCCTTTCTTAAAGCTACATGGAGATTTAAATTTCAAAAAAATATTTTTAGTATTTATATCATTAAATGTGCATTCTTGATTTCTGAATTATCCTCTAGTTTTTCTGATTGTCAGTGTCTCTGAGATTGCTGTCTTTACTATTCCTTTCGAACCATCTCAGCGCTGTTTATGATGCCGATACCTAATAGTAAAACAGAGGACTTTTTTAGGATCCAAAAAAAATCATAACGTCTTTAAATATTGTCTATATATTTCCCAGTGCACACGGAAAAATACACCATGCTGAAGGATGCTAAGTAACCCAGTTTGTACATAACTGTTTGTAATTCTAAGCATCACATAAAACAATATGATTTATTAACCCTTCTGGCATTTTTCCCCTTGACAGCTTCTCAGTTGCTGGTACATCTTCTTAGATGGGTAAGTATTACATACTATTTTGAAATTGTGCATCAAGCTTTACATTTTGAGACATTTTTATTTTAGACATATCACACCTAATTCTTTCATAATAAAACATAGTTTAGAGTTATCACTCCAAACCAGAAAAGAATATATATATATATGAAATAAGATACATAGGATATTATGTACTATATCCATATTATATTGTGCAATGATTTATATATTCACATATATTGTTCCATATATGTGTATATATGTTTATAGTTCAATGTTTTAAGATAGCTGAGATTTAAGAAAACATATTTTGCACATGTAAATAAGAGGCATTTTGATGTACTTAACACAGTGGGTCAAAATATATTTTCTATAATTCAAATAACAAACTATATAGACCATAAAATTGCAATCCAATTGAAAAAATACTTTAGGGCCAATAGTCTCATAAGAGTAATCAAATAATTTGATTCAGTTTTTTTGCTAGAAATTTATACCTTTTCCAACAACACATTCATGTTTCCAATTGATCTTACATTATAAGTAACTAGAACCACTGATTGAAAAATAGAGTTTATTGCTCTATGTATGTATCACATTTTGCTAAATTATTGCCATATTTGGTGGTGTTTATGTATGAGAGAAGACTATACATTAGCAATACTTAGATGCATTGTGAACCATAGCTGAGCTTGTAAGCAAGACTGAACTGTCAAAAATCTACGAAAAGAAAAAGGTTCAATTTTGGAGTCCCTTTGGCCTGGAAAAATAAGTCAAGCATTTTTATAAGCTGTGGATGGACACATTTCTTCATGCTATTGAATACTGATGGAATTGAGTCACATGAACTGCATTTGGTAATCCAACGTTGTCAATAATAGATTTACACAGTAATTTTATTCACATGGAAACTTGTATTTCAAGACTTATATCTGGGGATTTGAATTTCATATAAATGAGACAAAGCAATCTTAAAAAGTTGTTAGAGATGTTATCAGCTACAAGAGAGAACAACAACATAAAGTTTTCTACTAGAGGTGGAAAACTCTACTACAGAAGCACTATGAGGATTGTTGTACTGTCCTTCCATCTTTAAGTCTAGAGTCCCAAGAATGATAGAATGTTGTAGTGTTCATTTTTCATTATTTTGAACTGTATTTTTTGAAGTCATAATGAACATATTTCATATTTTAATAATTTATTGACCAATCTTAGGAAAGATACTAAGAAGATACAAAATGTTCTCAGGCAGAAATAGAAAAGTACGGTGCATACTTATATGTTAATTGGCAATTCTTACTCATTCTACAATGTATATATATATATATATATATGTACTTATGATATAGACATATATACACTTAGATTGATATATACCTATATAGATATATAGCTATAGATATATACATACATATATATGATATATATTTACATATATATCATATATATGTTTTGAAGATACGTTTTGAAGTATCTTATTTTGCAGAGTCAATGTACACACTTTAATCTCTCAATTAAAAAGGTTTAATTATAAAATTGAGAAAACAGTTAAATTTATAATCCATGGAAATTTTATAGAACAAATACATGTCCAAGCAAAGGAAAACTTCACTTTTTTTCCTGTTAGCTAAACAAGAACAGACATGCACATTCATAATTTACAAACATACAATTTTGGAAATCTTTTTTGAAATAAACAGTTCAATTATAGGTGTCCTGAATATTCACCAATGAACTTTGCTAGAGATGTTACATTTTATTTTTATTATTACCTTCAGAGAAGTTAAAACATTTATAATAGTACTTTGGAAATTGTAAATGCAAAAATTATAAGATAAAAAGAAATGATCTGTCATGATGTGGATTGTCTTCTTTTTGCCTTCATATATAATTTTCTGGTTTCCCAGAGCATGGTCTTATTTGGAAGCAATGATTTCACAAATGCAACCAAGCTAAAATTAGGGCATTAGAATGGCCCTACTCCAATATGACAGGTGTTTGCATCAGAAGGGCAAATTTAGACACACAGACTTACCTAGAAGGAAGAAAATGTGAACAGACACAGAGAGAAAATGACCATCTTTCCACCAAGGAAAACCTGAGGCTATTAAATGTAGGAGGTAAGGCCTAGAAAAAGCCTTATTTGGACTTCTTAAAGATACACCTTGATTTCCAACTTCTGGAGTTCAAAATTATGAAAAAATATATTTCTGTGGTCCTTATCCAACTGTTTAATGTTATTTGTCTCAATATGCCTAGAATAAAAATTGTTCTAAATACTCTTTTGTCTCTGAGCTAATGAGCTGACTTCCAAAATATCTTTACTGTTCCAGGACCAAAATGGCAGAGTGGCTCCAGTATTAAAATACCTACCTAATAAACATGAGGTCCTAAGTTCAAAGTCCACTACTGAATTAAAAATAAAAGCTGTGTGGAATTTTATAGGACATCAAATAATGAAAGTTTTATGAAGAACAAGATCCTAAAAACTTGAGTTAGCTAAAATTCTTAAACTTCAAAGAATAATGAGCCAACATTTTCATTTGTTTCAAAATACTTAATAAACATCCACTGGGATCATCAGTGTGTCTAACAGTTGTCTGTACTTGGAAGATGGATTTGACCTCATCACTGTACACACATCTCCATATTCTACAGAGGAACAGTAGGACACCTAAGTTAATTGTTATCAGGATATGATAGACATAAATTTGTTACATGAAATAACCCTGATTGGCATATACACCAATTAACAGAGACCCAGTTTGCAGCTTTTATAGTCTGCAAAACTAGAATTAGAAGTGAACAGACTTATGACATGGGTTTGTTAAATTAAGTTTTATTGTTCCCTTAATCAGAGATAATGATTAAGTTTCATTTAAAAAAAAAATCAACTAGGTAGTTGCTTTTATCCCTCCTTACTTCCCTGAGCACACAAGGTAAGGCAGAGGCAGGATGTGAATAGAGTCAGAGGTGTTATATTGTGGCTTGAGACCTCGAATTACTTTGGTACCATCAGTCAAAACAGTTTTCTGTAGTTTTGGGGATTAAGCTCAGGGCCTCATGTTTTCTCTTAGGACAGTCCTCCATTATAATCCTTCCACATCTATCTCCCAGCTATCTGAGATTGAAGTCATGCACAATCAATCTTGCCTGATTTGTTATTGAGATTAAGGTTTTGAGTTTGAAAGCAAGTGTAAGTAAACCAGTAAACCTAGCTACTCAGGAAGCTGAGATCTGAGGATGGCGGTTCGAAACCAGATGGGGCAGAAAAGTCTCCGTGAGACTCTTAACCTCCACTAAACCACTCAAAAACGAATAATAGAGCTGTGGCTTAAAGTGATTGAGCTCTAGCCTTGCATAAAAGACCTCAGGAACAGTGCCTAGGCCTTGAGTTCAAGACCACAACTGACAAAATTAATTAACTAATTAATTAATTAAGTTTGAGATCAGGTTAAATGTTACCTAGGCTGGTCTAGAATCACCATCATACCTGCTCTACTTATTGCACAGCTAGCATAACACTTGTGTTGTTACTATGCTTGGCTCATTATTTAATTTTTAAAGTGTGTTAAATGTGGCTTTCTCCTACTATCATTTATTGTTTTCTTACCTGTTGAGTGTGTTGGAATTCTCACAATCCTAGCTCCCATGGAGCCAAAGTAGGAAGATCCTAAGTTCACAGTCAGCCTTGAGATATAAAAGTAAAAGAAAGAAAAATGGAAATAAAAATGACATTTTCAGAGATTTATCATGATCACTAACTGAAGTCATCCTACAGTACAATAACATGCCATGCCAGAACTTCTTATTTGTAACCAGCTAAAACTTAGCACTCCATATCCCACATACCCACATACATGAGACTGAAGAATCAATCAGGCACAGGAAGACAAACTTTTTTGTGATCTACCATGCTCATACAGAATCTAAATGAACTGATGCTAGATTCCATTTTTGATATATGTAGATTCGCTACACAAATATTGACTTAATGTGATCTGATGGTACTCTGGTGATTGTTTGAGGGGCCTTAAAAGTATCCTTGAGTGTATCCAAATGTTTCACCAGGATGCTCTGAATTTTTTGAAAGATTTATTAAACTCAGGTGTGGGAAAGAATCATTCATATACAGGTTTTTATGTTATATGTGTGTGTGTTTACATATCTGTGCAGAAATACAGTGATTAGTTTTCCAGTAAGTAAATTCACTTCTATGAAAAGACTTTGCAATAGAATTATGTTTTACACTTTTGCATTGTTGGAATTTAAGCAACAGACCTCAACTGTTTAACTGTCTTTAGGATTTTGGGAAAATCTACTTGTACAGAGCCTATCAAGCCTGCAGCTATGCTAGATTTCTCCATCTTTCACTTTGCACCCTGCTTCTCTCCTGTTATGCACAGTTAACAGTGCCCTCCCTCTTGCTGCCATCCTTATTTCTCTGCTTCTTGAGATCACTCACGGGAGAAGAGAACCATTACTAAACAATGACTGCAAAGTGCTAAAGTATTCACCCAGCCATAACATTCTTCTATTTACTGTCCTTGTTATTTATGCTGATATTTGCTTAATCTAAGTTGTAAGAGCTTGACATATGGGGTGATTTAGCAACACCATGGAAATAAATATTATCCACAGTTCTTTCTGTGATTAGATGACATGACATTAATAATCTCCAGGCTAATGATTCCACCCACGCCAAACAACACAATAACAACTTTGAATTTACGCCTTTAAAAATTTCAGTTGGAGATATTATTGAAGAACAGTGGGATGTGTGTCATAAACAGAATTGAGCTATCGTTAGACGGGGAATAATCCTTAGTTTACCTGGCAGATTCCAGACATTTTTAGTTGTTGTTGTTAAAAGGTATCTTATCAACAATATTGGTTACTTTAAGGCAACTTAACAATCTTTATTTTTAAAATATGAATGGCATACATTGTACAATTATTAGCTTCTTGGTATAACTTCACTCTTTCATCATTACCATTGTGCTATCTATCCTGGTCTGCTTAACCAAGGGGTTTCTGAAATTATGCTCAAAGTAGGAAAGGGAGGAGAAGAAAGTGGCTGAAAACATTTCAAAAGTGAATTCATGAACTTGGTTCTGATAGGTTGATCTGCTCCTCCTTCTCCACCACCTCCTTTACCTTCATCATCATCACCATCATTAGTATTATATTCCAGACAATTTCTGTGACTTTCTTGTCAATCTTGGAGATCCTTATTTTTTGGTATGGGCAGGATCTCTATTATTTATATTTCTTCCCATGATCTCTCACATAAAGGCAGAGCACACATCTACAGCAAGGGCTGAGACCCCAGGGCTGAAAAATTCTTTTTCTAAACAAAGACCAGATTCATGTGTGTTCTATTTGATTCTTGAATTTTGTACACTCCACGAGGGAAAGTCTGGTTATTTTGCATAATCAAGGTCATTTAAGGTCATAAATCAAGGAACATTTCATTTCCTCTTCAAACTCCCAAAGCCTTCAGTTAAGATTCATCAAAATATTTGATTGGTCTGTAAAAGATTCTGCTAATTTGGGATTAAAATTACACATAACCATGATTATGGGTAAGGGCAGTGTGTACTACTTCTCAGTTCTGTCTAAACCAACCTTCCTTGAATGTTCTATCTTAATGTCCATTCTTTACCATCTTTTGTCTTCAGTTTAAGTAAGTGGATTCATTTTAATTATCTGCTTAAATGTCTATAAATGTTACATATATTTGATGTTTATCATTAGGGGAATATTCAACATTACTATGGTCCTATATAGTTCATATTCTTGATCGTCCTTCATATTTTGAATTTCCTTTTTCTAAAAGGCGGATGGCTTAAGGTTGTGAACTCTGATTAAATTTTGTTTTTTCCTGTTACTCTTGACACAGATTAAGTTATGATTCAAAATTTAAAATGAATGATTAGGTCAGATTATAGAACAAAACAGAGGAAAGATGAGAGCTTGAGGAGAAGGAGAGGCTAATGTTTAGGTATATGATATAGGTACTGGTATTAATAGGACTTTGGGCAATTCACTTAAGCTCTTAAACTTATGGTTCCATCTTTAAAGCACAGATTGCTTACATAGTTGATGACAAAATTGATAAATAATCAGAAAAATAATCTATTTTTGCAGAGTGAAAACTGCGGATATAAAATTTAATTTGTTTTTTTGTTTTGGTGAATTATTGATTACAGATCTTTACTCTTTTTAATTAATGAACTATCATTTACTTTAATGAATTATCATTTACTTTACTTGGACTCATTTAAATGAGAGACAGATATGATAGATGATAGATGATAGCTAGACAGAAGATTTCTTTAAAATGAAGATATAGGCTTATAATTGAACCTAAAAGTAGAGCAAAATAGCAATAGTTCTTTTTTTCCCCTATATCCCTTTAATCATACCAGAAGCATTCTTTATGATGTGGTAACATAGGAAGACAAATGAAGATTTTCAGAGTAATAGGATACATCCTCAGAGACTAGGGTTAACCCACTACTTTTTAGTTGAAATGTTTGATAGCTCTTTGAACATATTGTCACTTGCAGGGGGTTGGGGGAACCAATTCATCAAAACCAAATATTCTCACAGAGGGAGTTGACAGAATTGCACAGTCTTGTTCCTACCTTTCTATTAAATCTCCTCTAAAATTCCATCAATTAAAAAATTCTGCTATAGAATTTGAATATTAACAGTTATTGCCAACATAAGCAGGAGTTGGTGTGTGTGTGTGTGTGTGTGTGTGTGTATGTATGATGGTCCTGGTTCTGTGGCTAGAACTCGCATGGCCTAGGCACTGTCCCTGAGCTTTTTGCTCCAGAGTAGTGCTCTATCACTTGAGCTGCACCCCCATTTTTCAGTTAATTGGAAATAAGTATCTTATGTACTTTCCTGGTCATACTTGCTTGAAACCATGATGCTCAGATTTCAGCTGACTGAGTAGCTAGGATAATGGACATGAGCCACTAACATCTGGAATGAAAGATTTTTTTAAACATAATAATACAAATGCTACTGTGTGTGTGTGCACGCGTATGTGAGTGGAACTTTTTTTTTCATTTTTGTAGCAATTAAATAGAAAGAATGCTTGGTCCACAGAGACTTTCAGAATAAATACTGAGAAACAGAGGGACTAAAATGTTGTACTTCTAACTTTTTAACAAAAATCTCTTTCCATGAAAAATGTTTTCCCAATGCTAGTTATTAGACTCATGGGCTGAATAAGAGTGTGTGTTTGTCTTTTGGATTAATGGATATAGATCAATATATATTGGGTTGTAGAAAAACTTAGACTCTTATGTAAGGGAACTAGAAGAGAAAAAATTGTCTCCAACCAGCAGCTACCTTTTATGTTTAACTCAATAATGCTTTTCCTTCCTGATGCCTTACTTCAAGTGCTCTGATTAATCCATTCTGTTTGTAATATTTTATTTTTGTTTCTAATGTGGCTAGAAGGTGAAAATCTAGAATAATGGCCACTTTTTAATGATGAATGCTCAAGGATAAAGCTAATGTTCAACAATAATAATTTTGTCATGACACAAAGTGACATCAGATGACACAAAAGCTTTGTCAAATGGCTCTTAACTCATCAAGTGTTAGCTACTCAAAAGAGTCAAGTATTCCCCAAAGGCTCATTCTTCCTGTGCTGCCTGCCACCCTAGGCACTGAATACACATTCTACTTTTGACTTATACAAATTAAATATTTCATTCATTATAGGTAGATATTGAATTTTTTTCTTCATGGGTCTGATTTGTCCTATTTCACATTTAGGTGTTTTAGAATACTATTCCTCCAGAATATGAAATAGATGTTATATTTATGCATTTAAATGTATTTATGAGGTGTATGTTGATATATGCCTATCACTCCAGCTACACAAGAGGCAAGGGATCCCAGGTTTCAGGTTGGCTTGGCTAATTAGTGAGACTATGTAAAAATAAATAAATAAAATAACAAAGACCTGGGGTTTTGGTTCACTTGCCTAACAAGTACTTGACTCTAGATCTCCATTACCACAAAAATGGTCCAAAAGTAAAAGCTTTGTAACTATATTTTTGGTCCCTTATGTGCTTACAATTTCTTTATTTTTAAATGATTCTTCTACTAGAGTTTTAACTTACATCTCCATTTTGTAAATTTGTGAAATAGAAATCCACCTAGAACTTAAGATCTAAAAGCTTTCCAGTTATTTGCCATGTATATAATATGAGTAACAACCTATCTTTAAAAGTGTAGTATCTGCTATCAGGGTAAGGCAGAGTGGAACCTGGCTCAACGCTTAGAAGGATCCATGCTTGGCTGTGACAACCATGCTTGGTTGTCTTGGGAATTCTTAATAATTTTAAACAAGTAATTCTATATTTTATTTTGCACTGGTCATTCAAATTATTGTCCCGGTACAGATTAATGAATGTGTAGATAAAACTCTTGGATTTGTAATAATGCATATGGTTAAGTTAAAGACAGGTAAATTCTGTGAGCCAGTAATTTTATTTTCAGCTACGTTCTCACAAGATAGTCATGCACACATGTAATGTACTAAATGTCCAGAATGTTGGGGACCATCTCAGGTCATGCTTATCATGGTGGAAGGCATGCGTGCATTATGGTATATGGCCACAAGGAATGCTGCAGAGCCAAAAAAAATACAGGAAAAAATACAAGATTCATACGATGGTGTAGTTTCGTTCATAAAATCTTCAAATACAGCTCAAGAGAAACCAAAATATATTTTCATTCTGAGCTGGACATGGAAAAGACTCCATTTCTTTCTTTCTTTTTTTTTTGTCGGTCGTGGGGCTTAAACTCTGGGATTGGGCCCTGTCCCTCAGCTCTTCAGCTCAAGGCGAGCGCTCTTCCACTTGAGCCACAGCACCACTTCTGGTTTTCTAGTGGTTTATTGGAGATAAGAGTCTCACGGACCTTCCTGCCCCGGCTGGCTTTGAACCGCGATCCTCAGATCTCAGCTTCCTGAGTAGCTGGGTTTATAGGCGTGAGCCACTGGTGCCCAGCTTCAAAATTGGAAAAGAAGAGGGGGTGTGGGGCAGGTGGGGGAGGGGTGGATAAAAGATGGGAAGGGAGGGTAAAGGGAAACAAAGGAGGAGGCAACAATGCCTGACAAGAAATGTACTCATTACCTTGCCCATGTAATTGTAACCCCTCTGTACGGTATTTTCACAATTAAAAAAAATAAAAATAAAAAAAACAAAAACAAAAAAAGGAAAAGTGTAGTTGTTAACTTTTAGCGTGTTACAGTACAAAGACCAACCATGCTCAAATTCTGGGTGTATCGTTGTGATTATTTCCAAAGCAGTGTATTAGGTTAGATTTGGTATACAAAGAAACTCTATTAGGCAAGCAACTATGAGTCTTAGATGCTACTGTTCAAATTCAACCCACCATCAGATCCTTATACTCACAACTAGGAATCAATACTACAAAATCATAAATGAGCTTTATCTTAGACAAACCTTTCCTCTTATTTGTGTACTTTTTCTTTCTTAGCTTGTTTTCCTTTCCCACACTAAGACTATGTAAGTTATTTGCATTTGTATACTTCTTCACATTTTATCTCCACTAAGACCTAATACAATGTAAGTTTTAAGGAAGTTGATGCAAGACATAGCTCTGGAAATGTGAGCTTTGTTTAACAGTTGTTTCTGGAATTATCCTGGATCCTGATTTTTGTCTCTCACATATTCTTCATATTCATAGATTTGTACCATTAGCAGCAAGTTAGTCAGTCACATTTTATTTCTTGTAAATCAAAGACTCGATGTAACAAAAGTTATGGAAGAAGTATGCTTTTGAAATTTAAGTAATAGAGATCTTTGTGATTCCTTAAACATTTGTGGAACGTCTTGATTTTGTATTTTCAAACAATTAATGTGCTCATGGTCCTCAAAATGAATAGGAGATTTGGAAAAGGAAATTCAGCAGCAAGGCTGGTGTCTATTCAATGTCCAAAAACTAGAGTTTGTATATATTCTATTGTCAAGCTATTTAGATACATGATCTTATTGTAATTGTATTCCTTGAAAGATTTCATATACTTTCATACCATTTTCAGCTCTTCAATGCTGAAGGAAATTTTTAATGGTATCTATATTTTCTCACTTTTGTAAAAGAAAGAATACTATTTTCTTCACAAAGTTTTTTTAAGATTACATGGAGTAATACATATGGGAACCTAAGTAAAATTTGCTTTTCACAATAAAAACAAGTTTCTGGGATAATATGTAGAATAATATAGACCATGCTGTTTAAATCTTAATTACAGAAAGAGTCTATAGAAAAAAATGCAGTCACATAATTTTAATTAAATTGAAATATCTTTTATCCTTTGTCTCTATTCATTCATATATAGCTCTTTATGTGCACTGATTTTTTTTGTTTCTTGGTCTTAATTAAAATGTAATTGTTTAGAAATGCTAGAAGTGAGGCTCAGTAGACTAACACCAATCTAGGAAGTGCTATGTGAATTCAAACCCCAGTTGCACCAGAAACTTAGTAAATACCACTGTCAAATTGTCAATTCATGGATTGAGGCATGGCTCACTTGATTGAGCTCTAGCCAACCAATGAAAGTGCCAGTGAAATCAGGGGTTATACTGTGGGGGAGGGACATACAAAGCAACAAAGAAATCATCTTATAAATGTGTTAGAAACAATCACATGAAAGAAAAAAACATTTGAATACATATTTTAGGATTCATTTCCCTAACATCACCTTATCTGACCTTTTCTGCTTGACTCAGACATATACTAGATATTTCAAATAAGGAAACCATGGGACCTATGTTTCTTTGGGCTTGGCTTACTTCACTTAATATAATTTTTTCCAAGTCTTTCCATTTCCTAACAAATGGGGCAATGCCATTCTTTCTGATGGAGGCATAGAATTCCATTGTGTATATATACCCCATTTTCTTGATCCATTCATCTACTGAGGGGCATCTGGGCTGGTTCCATATCTTAGCTATAGTAAATAATGCTGCAATAAACATAGTCGTGCTGGTAGCTTTAGTGTGGTCTTGTTTGTAAACATTTGGGTAAATGCCCCAAAGTGGGATTGCTGGGTCATAGGGGAGCTCTATGTGGAGTCTTTTGAGGAACCTCCATACTACTTTCCAAAGTGGTTGAACAAGTTTACACTCCCACCAACAATGCAGTAAGGTTCGCTTCTGTCCACATCCCCTCCAGCATCTGTTGCCTTGCGTTCACTGTATTTGATGTAGGTATAATTTGTGGAGGGGAAGGGGAAAAACAAGTCGTTTAAATAGGGATACAGGTGGACCCATTGCAACAATGAGAAGTACATGTCATTATGTCCAAAACGAACTTTACAACTTTGGTGGGGGGGGCGGGGTAGATTGGATTGGGGAGCGGTGGTGGGGGAGGAGGATGGGAAGGGATGGGAAGGGGAAACAAAGGAGGAGGCTATAATGCTTGATAAGAAATGTACTCATTATCTTGCCCATGTAATTGTAACCGCTCTGTACATTATTTTCACAATAAAAAAATAATATCAATGAATAAAAAAAAAGAAAGTGCCAGGAACCTAGCTCAAATTGAATCTCAGACTAAAAAAGAAAAAACGCACTTCATTTAACTACTGTTATTTCTTTTGGGGAGTTGTTAGGTTAAAACACAATCACTTGGCTGCAAAATCATTGTGCTTCATCTAAAGTCTCTTCCTGTATATTTTAGTGCACAACCAGCAGTTTGTAATGTTTTAAGACATTTACAATACTTGTAAAGTAGTTTGCAATATTTGCAAACACCTTAACTTCTGTAAATGTAGGTCTCTTCATGTACAAAAATGTATGCAATTAGTATGACATTGTTGGTACTTCCTTCTTTTTGCTTATGTTAGGATTCTTTTAAATAGAGTGAGTTTTAAGTGTAGTTTAACTCTTATTCTAGTAAATTTTCACTCTTCTAGGAACAGTTTGCTTATTCCTTGAAAGAACTTTCGAAGTACTCCCAACCTTTTATATATGCATGAGAGCTGTTTATAAATAGTTTCCTTTTTGAACATTTGGGTTGCAGTGATTTAACTATGTATTTGTCAGACACAATTCATCTGGTTCCACTTTGAAAACATTTATGTGATGTATGTTCACTTTGTATTTGGTGTTCATCATCTGTTGTTTTGGTTCTCTTTACGGTTTCTTTGAAGTTATTACTAGACATTAAAGAAAATCAGCATTTCTGTTCATAAATTCATGCCAAGGCATATATATCTACTCTAAAATTAATTCGGTTTTGGTCAATTTATTATATAGTGTTAAAGTTTTTATATATATATGCTATAAAAATGTAAGTTGACATATAAATTATGTGTCCATTCTATGATCAAAATCTAATCAGAAATAGAATGAAGAAATAAGAAAAATCATTTTTTGCTCCAATAAAAACCAAAGGAGGGGATAAGAATATTTGACAAGAAATCTACTTATTACCTTACTCATAATTGTAACCCCTCTGTACAGCATCTATAAGTTTAAAAAAAAGACATGGAAGTCGTACACTAGTACACTGAGAAAAAACTAAGTGCTCACATTGTTACAATATATTGATTCTCTGACTCTACGATCCATCATAATTGGACAGTAAGATACACTATTTAACTTGAGGTGGTGTTGTCAGAAGTATATAATTTAGAATAATATAGTACATGAATTTAAATCAGTCCCTTGCTTTTATTTATGTATCTGCTTCATTTAAATTAAACTTCCCTTCTGTATGGTAATGAGAAGATACAAAATCCCTACTTAATGATGAAGAATGATTAAAATTTTAACATTTCTTTTGGAATATAAATTAATCCTCTAGTTAGTAAAAATGTAGAAGAATGAGCCTTGTTGCTCTAAAGCACTTAACAGAGAATGCTATCTTGCCCATTAACTTCATGCTTATGGCCTCTTTTTCCTTGCATGTTTTTCTAATCAAGGACACACTTTCTCCCCTGAGGCACGTGGGAGGTTAGCAATTACTTGCAGCTCTAACACTAGGCAATTTCTTCTGGGACTGCAATCTGTTAGAGTTCAATTTTCTCAACCACAGACAAAATGATCAGAATGAATTCATTCCTTCAGAATGAAACCAAGTGAATAAACTAAATGTGATTGAAATGAACTTATGTGGCACTCATACATAAATCAATAGAATACCCCGATACACACCCTGAGTGTACAGACTTAATGCATGCATTTCCTATTCCAGAAGCTTTTTGAAAGTTGTTTCTTTATCTTCCTAAGAACATTTTTTAACACCACAGTGAAGTTCAATATAAATGTCATAATTGTAATTATGTATAACTATTACCATGTCATCTAGTAAAAATGCAGCATTTGTTTTATTTCCTACAAAGAAAAGTAGGCGCTCAACTGTGCCCCTTAATTTTATCCATGATAAGTAGTAAGAAATGTCTTTGTCTTCACCAGTTTATTAGAATAACACACATACACATACACACACACGAATATGTACTTGTGGGCAAATATTGTTGGCCCATACAACTGTCTAAAAAGTGGAAGTAATGGTTACATTTTATTGGCCATTTATTTTGACTCTTGTTGCATCTGTGCATACAATTGTGTGTGTGTGTGTGTATGTGTGTGTGTGTGTATGTGTGTATGTGTGTGTGCCATTAGGGAGACTTGAACTCATAGTCTTGAGCTCTACTTCAGGTTTATCTGTTCGTGGTTGGTGCTCTGGCACTTGAGCTTTACCTCCAGTTCTGGCTTTTTTCTCTGGATAACTGGAAATCAGAATCTTGTAGATTTGTTTGCCTGGGCTGAATTTGAAAAGTAACCTTTATATGTAATTTCCTTGAGTAGCTAGGATTATAGTTATATGGCCAATTCTGCTTCATTTCCAAACTCGCCATATATGTGAATCCTAAGTATAATCCTTAACCAGCATGTTGATTATTACCTTTGTGTGCTTTTGTTGCCAATTTGTGCATTCTTCCCTTTAAAATGATACTGTGTTTATATGCTGAATGTGCAATTAAGAAGGTGATATGAAATGAGATTGTTAGCAGCACAAGTTGCCTGAATTGTATACCATGCTGCTTTTCATTTTCAGGACCTATACCTCATTGTGAAAGTTCAGAAACTCAGTGTTAACCTTGTACAAATTGTAAGTATCAGAATTTCTATGTATTGATATATAATAATCTATTTAGTTAAATAAAATAAACCAATACATGCCCATATTCTCAACAACTCTTAAATGAACAGAAAATCACATAATAATTGTTGATTTGTTTTTGAATTGCCTCAACAGAATATATGTTTTACTTTAGAGAATTCACTGTTTCTTATTTACCTATTAAGTCCACAGATCTAGCATAATAACAAAGATAAAAGTGCTTGATGAATGATTAAGGAAATGAACTTATATGGCATTATTTTAAACCATTATTATAATTAAAAGAAAGCCCAATTAATTGAACTATCAAAGCACCATACACATGACCTCTCAATATAAATATGTTATTCAGATGGGGAAAATTCATATTCCATCATGACTGAAGAAAGTCATAGCCTGTAATTATCATAAGGGACTAGTGTCCTTTAAATCATGCTTTGTGGTGTATACCTTTTCTGATATATGGTGTGTACTATTTTATGTTCAAAACTTTTTTTATTGTGAAAATACCATACAGAGGGGTTACAATTACACGGGCAAATTAATGAGCATTGTTATCAAGCATTGTTGCCTCCTCCTTTATTTCCCCTTCTCAACCCTTCCCATCTCCCCCCACCCCAACCTCGCACCAAAGTTGTAAAGTTCGTTTTTCGACATAACGTCTTGTACATCTCATTGTTGCAATGGGTCCACCTGTATCCCTATTTAAACAATTTGGTTTTTCCCTTCCCCTCCACAAATTATAGCAACATCAAATACAGTGAAAACAGGGGTTATACCGAGGGAGAGGGACATACAAAGCAACAAAAAATCATTTAATAAATATGTTAGAAACAATCGCAAGAAAGAAAAAAAACATTTGAATATTTATCTTGGGGTTCATTTCGCCTAACATCAACTTATCTGACCGAAGGTCGTGGGTTATTGCTAAGCTGGTGTGTACTTTTTTTTTTTTGTCGGTCGTGGGGCTTGAACTCTGGGCCTGGGCGCTGTCCCTCAGCTCTTCACCTCAAGGTGAGCGCTCTACCACTTGAGCTACAGCGCCACTTCCAGTTTTCTGGTAGTTTATTGGAGATCGGAGTCTCAGGGTCTTTCCTGCCCGGGCTGGCTTTGAACCGCGATCCTCAGATCTCAGCCTCCTGAGTAGCTAGGATTACAGGCGTGAGCCACCAGCGCCAGGCTGGTGTGTACTTTTTAATCATATCAATGAATAGCAAGATTGTTACTCCTGACAAGGTTATTATAGATGCTGTTTCAGTGCTGTAGTATTCACAATGAAATCTAAATACTGAAAGATATGATGATGGAAAATTTTGTAGGGTATAAATATGGCAATTCTACATGGAGAACCACATATTTGACAGGAATTCCTTAGTATCATATATTGACTTCTTCATGAAGATTAAGTCCTTTCTCATAACTTGTATTTAAACAAGTATTCTAAGGAGGCTCTGAAATACATTACCAACATCTTGAAAGCAGAATGCACAAGTAGTCTCCTGAGTATGATATATCCCATACCACAAAGCAGTGCTGGCAGATGCATAACAAACAGTTGTATTTGGTTCTCGTTTCTTGTTGAAGTTGTGGATTCTAACAGTTCTAAATTCGTGGTCATTGAAAGAAGTCATGAAAAGAAACACAATATGGAAAATCTTGTTTATAAACTATGTACACTTTGTTTTCTATGCCATTCAGTATTATCAGTCTCATCCTGGTTCAAGTACCAGGTTCTAAGTTTACCATCAGAGAACTATCACAGTGAACAAACATTTTTTTTAACCAGAAAAACTGAATGGGCTAACTGATGCATTTTCTCTAAATTATTGTTTAGTTAGTGGGAAAGTAATCTGAAGTAAGTGCTTTTTAAAAATATAGTCTGGACAGGATGTTCTATTTATCTTTTGTAGTATATTGCACACAAAACAATTACCCATTGGTCCTTCAGCTTAGCCTATCAAGGAGACTCACAACACTTGGAATCCTTCCCTATCTTTGAGGGTTCAACACAGGTAGGACTTAGGGGAAGTAAATTAACTTTTCTCAGCATCTTTTTCCTTAAATCTGTCTACATTTTGATCATCATGTGAGATAACCAGTGGAAAAACTCTGTACAATCTCAGTCATTACAAAATTCTTACTTAGGTTCACACCATCTAGCTTCTTCCAAAGGTAGATAAGCAAATAATGTATTTGAATGCATTTGAGATAATGTACTCATCTGTCTAATAACACTTATACAGGACCTGCTGTGTGTTACATAATCTTTGACATAATGTTGATTTAGAACAATTTTCTGCTTCGTGAAGTTTGAACATTAAAAGGGAAGATAGCAATAAACAAGACAAAAAGTGGTTCAGTTTCAACTTAAGAGGATAGCAGGAGACTGCAAGAAAGGAGCCCTCTCAGAATCAAGGATATTTTATCAAAACCTTAAAGGCAGCTTTTTTTTTTTTTTTTGCAAAAGGGAGAGTAATTTTAAAGGCCTGATAAGTGGTCTTGATATGTTCTGGCTGATAGAAAACAACACAAACCCGTTAGCTGAAGAACAACAGAAATGTATTCCTTCCATTTTCTGAAGACTATAATATCTAAGCTCAAAAGTGCCTGTAGGAAGTGGTGCTCTGGCTCAAGTGGTAGAGCACTAGCCTTGAGCTGAAGACCCCAGAGACAGAGCCCAGACGGAGTTCAAGCCCCATGATGTACAACAACAACAAAAAAGTGTCTGTAGATTCTGTCTAGTGAGGACCTACCTTCTAGTTTATAAGACAGAATGCCACCTACTAGCTGTAATCATCACAAAGTAGGAAGGGAACAATTAGCTTCCCCAAATCTGTTTTATTAAGGAGTTAACATGCGATTCTACCTTCATGAATTACTTTCTAAAGGTCATTTTCCCTACCCCAATAAATTTGTGATTTAGGATTTCAACATGATTTTTGAAGGATGGTGGATGAGGCACACAAAAAATTAGAGCACAAAATCCCTAAAGAAAAAATGATTTTGGAAAATAATTATGAAAATACCATGCCATAAAGAGAAGTTTCAAGGCTCAATTAAGAATTTGTATTTGGTAGCTGATGTGACAGGAAGTCCTCAGAAAATTTTGAATTAGGTGAGAATAAGACCTACTTTTTATTTCAAAGAAGATTTTTTTCTAGTTATTATGTTTATTATGTTGCATGAGAAGTAAACCAAGAAACAGAGTAGTTTAGAAATTATTGAATTAGATATTGGATGAACCATCCAGATGTAGGCCAGGGTTATAAAAGTGATAATCCAGTTGGTTCAGACTATCTTATAGTAAGGAAGGAAGCATGAGTCTTCTTCTTTGGGGTACACTGTTTGTGAGAATACTGGTGTCATCTACTAAAATTTCTATATAGACAAAGGACGGGCTGGTTTGCTCATTTGTTTTGTTTTGCCACCCCCCCCCATCTCCTGCATTGTGGAGAACAATTCAAATATGCATTGGCTATTTGACATTCTCATCAGAGATATGCAAATAGAGTATAGAGTATTATATTATGTGCAAATGAGGAACTCAGGTACTATAAACACAAGATTCATAAGCATGTATTTGGTAATTAAAACAATGGGAATATGTCCATTTCCTGGGAAGACAGGGGAAAAAAGTAGAAAAAGGGAAATGAATATTGGAGAAATTTATATTCTAGTGCATGCCATATTACTCACAAACATATAGAAAGGTTTTTGAAAGGTAACATGGTTGAGTAAATAGCATCTTTATCATTGTGCTTAATCTGCTGAAATTTTTATTTTTAGGTTTAACTAGCTTGATCCTTTAGTATTTAACCTAAATAACGAATGTATGTGAAACTCATTTACTTTGAAGTTTGAGTATATTCTGTCACTCCAATTCTTAACTAAGCAAGAGGAAACTGAAAACCTTTACATATCATCTCTAAAAGGCTAGGTCATCCTGTTCCCTGACCCGGAGCCATTGAGTAGAATCAGAGCAGAAGGCCATTAATGGCAAGCAGAGTGATTGCAGATGTGACAGTTGACAACTTGACAGGCTCAGCATCACCACAGGGTGTGATAATGGATGTTCGGGATGGAGGTTGTGAGTCATCACGATAAAAGTAAATTCCCTTTAGTGACCTCTTTTTAAGATGTCAAGGAAGTGTTAATAGTCTTCCAGAAGGCTGCTATCAAAAATGATTAAAATAAATGTTTCCATTGGAATCAAAAGTCACTCTCCCTTTTGGAACATGTAGTGGTTCCATTGCTTTTCAAGAGATGGTCATGTTTTGTGAAGTGGAACAGACGTGAGCTACCAATCCAAACAAATTTAGACTATCACATGCATTTGCAGCTCAGCCTTGAAGATGTGAGTTAATCTTGGTGCAATTGTAAGTTCTCTCCCTTAAAGTCAGAAAACCCTTAAGTACCCAATGGGTTATAATGAAGAAAAATGAGGTTATATCTTTATTTCTTTCATCTGTATATCTAATATTTTATACCTTTATATCTATTTATAGCCTAAAAGTACACAAAATATGCCAAAACATGTGCAAAGTATGTAACTAAGATGATCTGAATTAAATAAGTATTTTCAGTTCTAATTGCATACTTTGTTGCACTCTACAAATTTTCTACAAAGGAACATTTTATATTGGTTATGTTCAATTTTCCCCACATAACTATTTTGTACTGGTTGTGTCAAAAGATTAGACCAATATGATATTTTCCAGATCCATCCATTGCCCAGAAAATGACACCCTGATGGGTGCAGAAAATCCCATTGAAGGTCACCAATAAAGTATGGATATTTTCTCCCATGTTAATTTTAGACCTAAGTGCAATTTCCCCAAAAATTATATAGAGAGGTGAATATATATAGTGTATACATGAGTGAAACTCCTTGGAGTAAGACATCTGAGCAACTAACAGACAATTTAACAAAAGTTAAAAAAAAAGAAGGCTGAAACAAGATTGTAAAGGGGGATATTGGGAGGGAGGTAGACAAATGGAAAAGGGAACAGAGAAAAAAGACATCAAGAATACTCAATGTACATATGTGGTAAAGGAAGTGGGAAATATGAAATGGATGTAGGAGAGGGAATGGATGAGATGGAGGAGAATGAGGGAATGGGTGACTAAGAATCATGAGACACTTAGGGGAACTGGTTAAATGATAGCTCCCTTGTATCACCATTCGAAGTAAAAAAAAAAAAAGGAAAAAGAAAAAAAATAGACCAGCATCCTATTAAGCTTTGAAAATAAGAAAATATTCATTGAATTAGATGAAAGTCCACTTTTCATGAGCCTAGAGACAACAGAGATTGCTTAATAGCAATTCTGGATAATCTTCTACCTTTAAGAATTTGTGCTACTGAAAAATCAAATATTTTTGACCTAAAAATATATAATTTGAGGATCCTGAAAAATATAACCTAAACATTTTTCAGTAGGATATATTTTGTTCTCTCTAAAGCAAAGTGAAAACTTAAGAATTTAAAGCAGGTATTATGCATTCAGATATTCATAGTCTTCCCCAGTTTTTTATTTTGCTGAAGTTTTGGTTTTGTGGTTATTGTTTTGATCTCAAAATTTGGGTTTTTGTATTGTATTTTATTTGCCTGTAAGCAAAATTTCAGAATCTAAAATTCTAAGGCCATGAAGTTATGAAGATAGAAAGTTTATACTTTAGGAGCCATACTGTTATCTGCACTATAAGAATATTCTAAGTGGAAAACAAGCAAACATATTGTTGAAATAATTTACCCTAAGGCAAATATAAAAATGTGGGAGTTGGAGTAGTTATTTCTGTTTTTATCTTTCTTGTTGAACTTTTAGGTAGAATGAACATAAATAAAACATATGCTGAAATTAGAAAGGCATGTATTATGCTCAATTAGAGATAAGAGTCATTTAAATAAGGTGAAAACAATAGTGTTCATGTAATAGGATTATCCTATTGTTTTCTGCTAAGATTTTCAGTATATTTAAAGTGGCTATTTGATAATATTCTTTTTGCTAAAATCGGTTTATTTAAATCCTTATTTAAGTATCTATTTAGTGCAAGACACACTTTTTCCATTTTTATATGCTAAATATCTTTACATGTTTTCCAATAAGATCTGTTTATTTCTGATTATAGAGTATAATTAAGAAGTTATACTGAAAAATATAAAACTTCAAATAAGAAAGTGATGTAGATTGTGTAATTCATCATGCTTTTCAAATTTATGGAAATGACAGATATATGTTTTGTGTATACTTACATGTTCATAATTATCCTTACTCAAGGAATTTTTGAGAGTAAGGAAATGATACCCATCAATGTGCTTTCTGATAAGGACAATATCAAACAATTCTATGGAAATTACTTTAGGTTACTCCTATTGTGAGCATTTTACAGAGGTGAAATAAATACAAGCTTGTGATTTTCTGTGAGACAAGTATATTGAGGCACTTGATTATAAGAGAAAAGATTTATTTTGGCTTATAATTTTAGAGGTTTCCATACAGGTTCAGTTGACCCTTTTGCTTAGGGGCCTATAGTGAAGCAGGCCATTATGAAGCCTGCTCCCTTCATGGTTAGGAAAAAGTGGAAAAGAAGAAAGGTAGCAGGATGCCAGTGGCTCATGCCCTTAATCCTAGCTACACAGGAGGCTGTGATCTGAGCTTGCGGTTCAAAGCCAGCCTGGGCAGGAAAGTTTGTGAAACTCTTATCTCCAATAAACCTCCAGAAAATCGGAAGTGGTGCTGTAGCTCAAGTGGTAGAGTGCTAGCCTTGAGCTGAAAAGCTGAGGCCCAGAGTTCAAGCCCCACGACAAACCAAAAAAAAAAAAAAGAAAGAAAGAAAAAAAGGTAGAGTTCAATGCTTACTTTAAGCCCCTCACCTTCAACGATATAAAGTTCTACCTTATTACAGTAATGCCATAACTGAGAACGAGCCTTTAGCTTTAGTAAATTGAACTTTAGGGGAACCTTCAAGAACAAAATTATATATTGGCAGGTGCCGGTGGCTCAAACCTGTAATCCTAGCTACTGAGGAGGCTGAGATCTGAGGAGTGAGGTTCAAAGCCAGCCTGGGCAGGAGCGTCACTGAGACTCTTATTGCCAATTAACCACCAGAAAACTGCAAGTGTTGCTGTGGCTCAAAGTGGTAGAGCACTTGCTTTGAGCTGAAGAGCTCAGGAACAGCATGCAGGCCCAGAGTTCAAGCCCCACAACCGGCAAAAAAAGTGGTCCTTAACTATATATACATTACATTATATATTATATATTTATTATGTATGTTATATATCAGTCATATATATTACATCAATGTGAATATCCTCTTTATTAAAAATTATTGTCGTTAAGTAGTTGTGCAAAGGAGGTTCATTCAACAAAGCAGTTTATGAATACAATGCATCTTGATCATATCACCCACTTCAACATTCTTACCACCTTTCAACAGACCCCTTCATTTACTTTTATAAATTTGTTTTTTTAAATAAGACTTTTATTGTGAAAATTCTGTACAGAGGGGTTACAGTCACATGAGCAAGGTAATGAGTACATTTCTTATCAAGCATTGTTGCCTCCTCCCTTGTTTTTCCCCTACCATTCTTTCCCTCCCATCTCCACAACTATAATGAATAAATTCTTGACTACATTTCCCCCACGCTGCCTCATTCATCTACCTCTCTTTTTCTTGGCCTCAAATCCCTCTTTTATGTACACATTTCCTTTTATGTATACATTGACTTAGTCTTTCTAAAAGATTATACTATTTATCCTCTAAATAGTCTCTTATATTTCAGTTAATGCATTAGTAACCACTTGCATACCACTCAACATGTTTACTTATAGATTTATAGCTACATTCTATCTGCCACAAATGAGTGACACCATGCAATCATTATTTCTCTGGGGCTGGATTACTTCACTTAATATAATTTTTCCAAGTTTTTCCATTTGTTTATAAATGGTACAAATGGTACCATACTTTCAAATTGGTGAGTAAAATCCAATTACATATACATACCACATTTCATTGATCCATTCATTCATTGAGAAGCATATTAGCTGATTCCATACTTTGGCTATGGTGAATAGTGCTGTCATGAACATGGTTGTACTGATGGCTTTACTGAATCTCCTTTAAAATTAGGTAAACTACCTATTATAGTGTCACAAATGAAATTTAAGTAACCACTGTATTGAAATTACACATTTTGCAATATTTAGACATGCCTACATATATTTAAAACAAAAATTACAACTTAAAATACCCTTTAGTCTTTTGCTTCATAATTCTACTTGGATCAAGACATGAAGAAATAGAAATGATACTAGGTTCATCCTGCAAAAGTACTTTAAGCTCTTTCTTGAATCACTAAATTAAACCTTAGGCTCTTGTGCAACCTTCAGACTAAGAAATAATTTGTTTTGTTCTTAAATGGTTGAAAATAATACAAAAAGAACAAAGTTCTGAATCATACAAATTTTTATATTCATAAATATATATAATTTATTTATTATACATACTCTTTTGTTTCACTATCTAGATACATTTCCATTGCTAGGTCTAGTGTGAGTAGTCATAACAAACTGAATAACCAAAAGACCTACTATACAGCTTTTCTTTTTTTTTTTTCTTTTTGCCAGTCTTGGGCCTTAAACTCTGGACTCAGGCATTGTCCCTAAATTTCTTCTGCTCAAGGCGAGCACTCTAGCACTTGAGCTACTACACCACTTCTGGCCTTTTCTGGCTTTCCTTCCCTAGCTGGCTTTGGATCACAATCCTCAGATCTCAGCTTCCTGAGTAGCTAGGATTACAGCCCAGGTCACAGGTGCCCAGAAACCTTTATTTTTTGGTGCTAACATGAGGCCTTGGCTCTCATTCAGCTTATTAGATCACAGCTAGCATGCTACCCCATGTGCTATGCCTCCAGTCCAAAATTTTTCTGGTTGAGTGGAAATAAAATCACTTGGATTTTTCTGCTTAGGGTAACTTTGAATTGAAAGCCTCTTATAGCTCTTGAGTAGCTAGGATTACAGGAGTAATCTATCCTGGTTTAGGAAACATTTTTCAGTTCTATTATTTGTGTTTCTCTTAAATATATTTTTATTATCTTAATGTAGATATATAAAGGGCTAACCATTCAACATGTCAGTTTATGAGTACAATGATTCTTGATCACAAAAGAATACCGATTTACAGAATTTCAATCTTAGTCTAGGGTTTTGTATTTTTGGACTTTTTTCTATTAGTTTAATAAACAATGTTTTATACATTAGTCCTGAACTTCTGTCAACTCTGTCTAATCTGGAGTACAGAATGTCTGTTAGGTGACATGTATGTTCTGAATCTCTCTTTTACTGTCAAGTCTTTCCTGTGGTTTTACCATGATTCTACTCAGGATTTACATCTGATATGACCCGTATTTCAGCTTTACCTTGTATATTTTATACACTGTACTTAAATGGCCTAATACATTTACCACATATGTTTAATAACATTTAAGGAATAAGCATCAAACTGTGATACAGAGCAATTTCTATACCTCCCATGATCCATCGATTTCCAAATGCATAAGTAATACTTCATTTTCTCAGTACCTAACCAACCTTCATTCATTCAGCATTGCCAGTTATTGCTACTTCTGATGACATCCATGTCAACAAAGAGAAATGATGGAGGGCTTTCAGCAATGTGAAAATGAATTTGAACCTATTTTCAAGAGCTTTGTGTTTACATTTATTAGCTTGCTCATGTGCATTGGAGACCAGTTAGAGGAGAAAGTGCTGCTTGGATACTCAGGGACATACAACTCAAAGTGTGTCAAGAAGACTAGTTGTTATGCTAAGCCCCTGACATTTCAGAGGAAATAGTTGCAACCTTTTCTGCAGAGGTATTTTATGTGTCTTCATATTTCAAATAACAAAAATGCTTGTGGAGAAACAAGGGAATCCCTTGTTATGAGTCTTGGTGCCTTTCAGAAAAGAACAGTTTTGCTTGCGACTCGCATCAGAGAAGATGATAGTCTGGGAGAAAAAAAAAGATTCATAAAGTGATATTCTCAATAAAGTTAGATACATTCGTTTCCACAACATTTTTTTTCTTTTGAAAAGAAGGAGTAATGAAATGCCAGGAGATAAGGAACACAAAGTGTTGTGGAGCGATAGAGTGCTTTTCTAAATGTGTCATGACATTCTGATAATATTTTAAGGCTAAAAAGATTACTGGTTTGCAGAAGAGGATTTAGTCATAATTGATCATTCAAAGAGGTAACAAAGACCTATTCTTAGTTATGTTGATTTTAAAATATTGTTCTCTCTTATTTATGTATTTGATGTTATTGTAAGTGGAAATACTAATCTTAGATCTGAAAAAAATAATAGAATTATATTAATGTAATAGAGTACAAGTATTAGGTAAAATAGCTAAAACAGATATACTATTTCTTGTGCTCTAATGATCTACTTTTGACTCTTACATTGTTGGTAAAATTGCCTCAATTATGTTTTTAGAATTCCTGGGGTTTTAGTTTGTTCAGTTTGGATTTTTTTAACCAGTCCTGAGGCTTGAACTCAGGGCCTGGACACTGTCACTAAGCTTCTTCTGCTCAAGGCTAGCACTCTACCACTTGAGCCACAACTCTACTTCCAGCTTTTTCTTTTTATGTGGTACTGAGGAATTGAAAACATGGCTTCATGCATGCTAGGCAAACACTCTATCAATAAGCCACATCCCCAGCACCTGTTTGAATTTTTATTTTATTTTTATTTATTACTGGCCTTCAATTCGTGATCATTTTGCCTCAGACTGAAATAATAGGAATGTATCATAAGACCTGGCTAAAACTGCAGTTTTGATTGCCACTCTGGTTTTGTTGGCTAAGTAAATAAAGAAGTCATTTTCTTTTCTATCTCTCAGATATGTACTTTGTTCTATGGTATGTATGGTAGTACATTCCCATAATTCCAGTTACTTGAGAGGCAGAGGAAGAAATAATGTGGTCCTAGCATCTCTGTCTGTGTCCAGCCCAGGAAAATGCATCAGACCCTATCTGAAAAACAAAGAAGAAAGGGCTGGCAATGTGACAAATAGTAGAGGAGTGGAAGGGTTACCTACCAAGGAGGGCAAGGCCTCTAATTCAAACCCTACTGTCAACAAATGGAGGAGGAGGAGGAGGAGGAGGAGCAGTAGGAAGAGGAGCAGGAGGAGAAGGAGAAGAAAGAAGGAGGAGAAGGAAAAGAAAGAAGGAGGAGAAGGAGAAGAAGGAAAAGAAGGAGAAGGAGAAGGAGAAGAGAAGAAGGGGAAGAAAGAGAAGGAGAAGAAGAATAAAAAAAGAAGAGAAACAAGGAAGAGGAGGAGGAGGAGGAGGAGGAGGCTGAGGTAATGGAGGAAGAGGTGGTGGAGGACAAGAAAGTCTAACATAGTATTTTCTTTTACATAGGTCTAAGATAGATTGATTTATTCTCTACGTAACTCAGAAAAAAAAATCTTCAGAGATACAGAGAACTACTTCTCAAATCTATTAAATTTTGTCAACCCAGATGCCCCTCAGTAGATTAATGGATCAAGAAAATGAAGTATATGCTTCCATCAGAAAGAATGGTATGGACCTATTTTTAAGGAAATCGAGAGACTTGGGAAAAAATCATATTAAGTGAAGTATGCCAGACCCAAAGAAACATAAGCTTCATGGTTTCCCTCATTTGTAATAATTAGGATATGCCTAGGATAGTCCTAGCAAAGATTCACAATAGCCAAATACTTCTGTACATATTACCATATAAAATGAAGCTAATTGAAATGATCTCCACAATATGGAAACGAGAAATTTTTTTGTGATTTTGTTTGCTTTCATTTTTTTTGTTTTTGTTTTTAGTGTACTGTTTGCAGCTATTTCTTTTGTCTTTCTTTTTTTTTTCTCCTCTAGTTTGTTCCAAGTGGTCACTCTTTCTGGTTTTGTCTTATATATAACTGTATCTGATTTTGGAAAGACAGTGGGACAAAGGGGGAACCAATGCAACAGCAATACTCACTAGACAATATGTTGGAAATGAATTTTACAACCTACCAGGGAAGCAAGTCAGGGGAAAGGGAAAGTGGGAGAAAACCAGGGTAGTGGTAATACTACTTGAAAGAAAGGTACTTATTACCTTACTTACATAACTGTAACCCCTCTGTACATCACTTTTACAATAGCATTTTTTGAAAGTTTATCACTTCACTTGAGTCTAATTTCCCATCGATCACTGTATGTGTTGGTTTAATACATTCTTAAATTGTGGACTGATTTTTTGCTACTTGATCATTGGCTGAAACAAACTAAATTCTGTATGTCATCTTCTACAAATAGTATATCTAAATTTTATTAATGAACAATATAGACTAGCTAGGTGACAATGTTAGGTTATTGATTATTCTAGTCTATGTGACAGAAAGCAGTTTACATTGACTCAAAGATTTTGAAACATAAATAAAGAATGTAAATATGTAAAACTATATGATAATCTTGACCAACTATTAAAATAAATTTAATTAAAAGATCTGTAATTTCTGAATTTTTATGATTACATTACCTGTATTGTATAATTAATACTTTGATTTTGTCTTTATAGTTAAATTTAATATCAAAACAGAAGTTAGGATTATTTTTCTACAGATTTTTCAATATACTTAATAGTAAAAAATAATTGAATGTAAATTAACAGCTTGTCCAGTTCATAGGTGCTTTCTCTGTTCTTTAACCTTTTCCTTTTTTGGTCAGTAGTACATATCTGCAGGTCAAGTTTTTTTATGGAGCCAGAAAAAAAATCAAGGTACCCTCCTTGCCAAATGATTCTAAATGAACCTGAAAAGTCCCAGAGCCAGGCATAAAGAAAAGTAGCTTTCATGGTTTGTAATTACTAGACTATATCTAGAATATTATTAACAGTGGATCACAATATATCAATTGCTAAATGCATAGGACCATGTATAATGAAGCATATCAACATAAGCTCCAAGAATTGGAAACAGGTTCTGACTATATCCTGTATACAGTTATTTCCATTTATTTCCTGCTTTGTTTTTTTTGTATCCTTTGTCTTGTTTATAAGTTTATCTGTGCCCTTTATCTTTTATATAAGAAAATCACAGGAACATTAGGACAAAGAATGAACTAATGCAACAATGATACTCACTTGACACTATGTTGGAAATGAACTATACAACATGGAGGGGAGAAGAGTAGAGGGGTAAGCTGGAGAAAATAAGGGAGGGGTTAACTGTTTAAAAAGAAATGTACTCATTACCTTACTTAAGTAACTGTAACTCCCGGTCCATCACCTTTACAATAAGGATATTAAAAGAGTCCAAGAACACTTGAGTTAATTTGCTCTAGAACAATTATTTCATATCATGTAAACTAAAATTGTAAATAGTTTAAATAAAAGATGCTTTGGTCAGATTGTTTAGAGAACTATAGTCTTTGCAATTGCATTCTATCCAGCTGAATCTGATAAAAAAAATAGACTCGAACTATTTCCTGAAAGAAAATCCCTTCGTACAAGTGTCGAACCTTCATGTGGACTCCTTTGTTTTGAGCTTTTAAACTTAAATGAAAACAGGAGAAAATTGAGAGAAGTCCGAAAAAGAAAGAAAAACAAACAGGAAAGAGAGAAAGAGAAAGAAAGAAAGAAAAAGAGAGAGAGAATACATATGTAGAGAAAGACATATGCAGAATGGAAATGTTAAAAAAAAGTTATTCCCAGTAAGCTGTGTAAGTCTTCGAAGTACAAGGAACATTGCTTGGGTAATGCCAGATGATAAACAATATTGTTTGTTGTTGTTTGTTTTGCCCACTGACTGAATACATAGACTAACAAACAAGAATGCCAAGTCTCACCAGGTGATAATATAGCATCGAGTAATGAAAGCTGTGAGAACAAAGCCTGATGAAAAGAAATACAGAAATTCAAACAACCAACTTCTACAAAAATTTTGAACTTCAGTTTTGTCAGACAACCAGGAATTATTTAACTACAAGCACAGGTGCTTTGAACCAGCAAATCTGGGTGCATTATCTTTTCTTTAACTCACTACACAATTTCACTTACAAAATCTAAGAACCTTCTTTTGTCCATTGCATAAGTAGTACTCAAAGGTAATATCACATGTAGTGGACGGTTTGTCCACTCGATAAATAGTATTCTTTAAAGCTTAGTTTTACCTCTCTTCCTCATTTGACCATTCCATTTCATGTTCTTAAGTTAGCCATTGTTGTCATTACAGTCAACAATAGTATAGTAAAATCCATAAAGGTCCAGATAGAAAAATCAATAGGACACATTTTCCAAGTAAAAATCAATAATACTTAAAACACCTTTTTTTTTAAAATCTCAGAGCTAAGTTCTATGGTGGTAAACGACTAAATGCCTTATGTTCTTTGACCTTGTCATATATGACTTACCAGGTCCCCTTGTTTTTATATGGATGGTCATTTCATGAATTGTTTTTGCCACCAGTTATTCCTGCCCACTAAAAATTCACTACTGTGGAAGATACTAAGTGTATAAATTAGCATGGGAGCTAGTTGAACTTTATTAAATATTTATTTCATTCTACCAGCATATTCTACAAAATTTGAAGGGAAAGGCACTGAAGTTTCTAAAAAGAATTATCAGTGTTTATTACTTGACACCAAATAATGAAATTAATTGCTTTTAGCCTTTCAAACACCTGGTATGTGATCATATTATTATGTGATTGAACATTAATAATTCTAGGGACTAGTGCTAACTCAGTAGCTTAGAAGAACGATTCTCTCTGTTCAACATTGTGTCATGTATATTGTGCATAAATTTTAAAAAATTAAATAATTCTCCAATTGTAGTCTATTTTCATTTACTTATTAGAAGCCTGAGAATCTGAAACAAAAAAGAAAGACTTCATCATCAGTAAGTAGTGATATTTTATTCTATACTACAAATGTTCCAATGATCTATTATGTAATGGAAAAAACAAGACCCAAGAAAAAATATTATACACAGGCAATTGCCAAAATTTCTCTGAGTATCATCTTCATGAAGAAATTATTTTGCCAATTCATTCTGAAATAAATGCACATTATACAAGTACAACTATTACTCTGACTGTTGTGAAATTTTCCACCAGACATGACTATTTGCCACTTTTTTAAATCCATGTTTTATCTTCCACAATTGTGCTCTTCTGATTGAACTCAATAAAGATCAGTGACACCTTGGATACATAAGTAAATACATTCTTTCTCTGAATTTCTGAGACTGTTAGAGTTGTAGTAAGAAAATAATTTTATTATTTGTATGTTAGGATGTCATTAGAGATTATCATGCTTCTTGACTGGAAGTAAAGTATATAGCAAACAGATTATATGCCATTCTTCTGAGCATTCTTCAAAGTCACTAGGTTAGGTTAAACAAATATGGCAAATTAAACACTAAAAATAGCAACACAAATTACCTTAACAATATATTTTTAAACACTGGCTTATTAATTTCATATTTATATTTTACTTTAGAGTTGTAATATTGTTCATTTCATTCCAGTTTTAAAAGTTGACTCTTATTCACTGTGATCTTTATTTTTAAACTCCTTGCTTTAGTTTTTAATTTTGATTGTGCATTTTGTATTTTGTGTTTATTTGTAGAAAATTATGTCTTAATATTTCTTTCTGTATTTTATCTTGAAAGTTTAGCTTCAATTTTCATATTAATATAGTCTTTCTTGTTCATTTTTATTTGGCTTATTCTGTTTTCCTTTCTTTACCATATATTTGTGCTTTTCTAATTACTATCAGGAATGTGAGCCCAACTTTCTCTATAGTGATGTTAATAGAGAAATAGTTCAATAGTTCAAGCCATTGAAGGCATACTGGGGGCTATATATTTCTAGTCAATTTTCTTGATCCATTCATTGTAGACATTTGGGCTGTTTCCATAACTTGACTACTGTGAACAGTACTTTAGTGGATGTGAGTGTGCAGTTACCTTTTTTATAACCTATCTTGAAATCTTTTGGGTAAATATCCAGAAATGGTCTGTCTGAATCATAGGGCACTTCTATCTTTAGTTTTCTCTTAGAGGACATAATTTCATTTCACTGATACGAGAGCAAGGTCATTTCTCTGCCATGTAGAAAGGCAGAGTTATGTTCTCCAATTGAGGCTGTATTCAGCTCTGCATAGAAAGAGGATATTCAAGCTCCTGCTCTGTGTGTGTGTGTGTGTGTGTGTGTGTGTGTGTGTGTGTGTATGTATGTGACACATGAAATAAAATGTGTGTTGCTTGTGTGTGCTTTTTTTTTTTTTGGTCAGTCGTGGAGCCTGAACTCTGGGCCTGGGTACCTCAGCTCTTCTGAGCAAGGCTAGCACTCTACCACTTGAGCTAGAGTGCCACTTCTGGCTTTTTCTGCTTATGTGGTGCTTAGGAATTGAACCCAGGGCCTTGCTCATGCAAGGCTAACACTTTACCACTGAGTCACCTTCCCAGACCTGTATTTGATATTCTTATTTTCTTTAGAAGTATCAGGGTTTTTTTTTTCTATCTTTTCCCTCATTACTATAGTTCTCTGTTGCAGCTAATGCTTCTGGATAATAAACTTACTCTATTCACATGACTGGTTCTTATTGGATCAAGACAATATGGACAACAATAGCAGTCCTATAATATCTTCTGATATTATAATATCCACTTGATCCACTTTTTCTCTTCATCTGGAAAAAAATCAATGTGAAGTTGATACAAATGAGCAGCTTGAACCAGTCCTCTGATATTTATGGAAGATTGCCACATTATTTTGAAATGTTCTTTCTCCTTTTGTATCCCCTCACATGCAGCTACCCTTCTCTCAACTAAACTCTGGGAATTGAGCAATGAAGAGAATAAATCTTTATTCCTCATCAAACTTACATTCTTGTGGCTAAAGAGAGATATTAAATATAGAAATATACATTAAGTAGCTCAAAGTGCTTTAAAAATAATTGAGCAGATGAGAGGTAGCTGATCTCTTATACTAGTTATTTATTTTCCTGAAGATAAGCTAGTTTATTCTGTGATAAAGACCAAAATTCTCCTCTCATTGGCCGATTACAATTAAAGTTTAAATACAGCAAATGCTACATATCAATCGCAGGTCAAGCATGGCCTTTTCCACATTGCGTGCCCTCTGGGGTGCAGGCCAATGAGGAGCTTCTATCCAGACCATCAGAAATCAACCTGGGAGGGGAATTTGACCTGGGGCATAGATAGAAAGATGCTTAAGGTCTCTGCCTGGAAAGACATGTGTCACCCTCCCTTCACTTACTGTCTGTCAGAGCAAATCAGATACCAAAACTAAAGGCAAGTGGACAAGAAAGTATGGATGTGAACTATTTGTGGACAAAAATGCAGTCTTATACAAAAAGTAAATAAAATGCTATTTGAGAAAGTGGCATTTGATCAGTCACATCGGCTGACCAGAAAGAACTAAAAGAAAGGGACAGATCATCTCATAATAGACACAAAATGAAAACTTTCATTCTTTTAGTTTTATGTGAAAATACTTTAAGTGTGAGGGAAATTATTCTTTTAATAGTAATTCTCTTGACAGTAATTGCTGTGATGTGTCTTGTCATCTAGAGTTAGCAAGGGAAGAAAACGAATTGGGCAAATCTTCTAATAATTGTTATTCTAGTGAAGAATGATTCAGATAGACAAGAGGATAAGAGTATAGTTCAGTGCTTCTTTCTAATGAGAGTTAATGGCAGTTTGTGTTTTACATGAAATACCTTCAAAAGTAGGACTTTTGTGAAACACAGTCAGTCATCTGATATTTCAATTGATAAATTATTATTCAAACTCCTGTAATCCAATTAATTGCCTCATAAATTTTTGATTATGTAGAAAATGAATTTATAAATTATTAGAAATTGACTTTTTAAAAACTGATACAACAGGGAATGTATATAAGTACTTTTTCTCATTTGACATATCAACAGTCTGTTTTGTGTGAATAAATGTTATCATTAATTAACTTATATATTTCAGACATTTCCAGGACACATCATTTTAATGAAACTTTTCCTGAGGGCAGGGCTCTGTTGGCTCATGCTTGTAATCCTAGCTACTCAGGAGGCTGAGATCTGAGCATCGTGGTTCAAAGCCAGCCCAGGCAGGAAAGTCCATGAAACTCTTATCTCCAATAAGCCACCAGAAAACCAGAAGTGGCTCAAGAGGGGGAGCACTCGCCTTGAGCTGAAGAGCTGAGGGACAGCGCCCAAGCTCAGAGTTCAAGCCCCATGACCAAAAAAAAAAAAAAAGAACTTTTCCTGATTATTAAAGTGGTATATATACTTTTCAGAATATTTTAAACTTTTGAATAGTTTACAAGATATTATCTTCCTACAATACTGCCTAAAATATATATTGTAAGGAACTATTGTTTGTAGAATATGTGCTCTTGCTTGGGTAATCATGAAGATCTTATCTTTCAAAAAACTAAGACAAATGGGGTGGAAAGCTTGACTCAAGTGCAGAACCTAGCAAATACAAGGCCCACGGTTGAATGCCCCTGTGACAAAAACAAAAATACACATATACATATAAGAATTTATATGTATATGTGTATGTATACAAGAATGTTTATGTACATATATGCATTATATATGTATTTACATAATATATTTATTGTGTATATACATATATTTAATCTTTGTGTGCATACATATATTTAATCTTTGTATTTATGCATATATACTCTGTAGTGATAAGTATTGGTTTAGTCATTATAATTCTTCTAATGTTTATTTTTTTTAATTTTTTTGTTGGTCATGGGGCCTGAACTCTGGGCCTGGGCACTGTTCCTCAGCTCTTCAGCTCAAGTCTATAGCTCTATCATTTGAGTCACAACGCCACTTCCATTTTTTTCTGCTTATGTGGTACTGAGGAATCGAACTCAGGGCCGCATGCTTGCAAAGCAAGCACTCTACCATTGAGACACCTTCCCAGCCCATATGTATGCTTTTTAACCTATTTTTATAAAGCCATAAAGCATAAATTTGTTAATGAGGCATTGCTTATAAGATTTTCATATGTTAATTGTCCCAATTATGGTTATAATTTTTGTTACAGACTTCATACACTTTCTTTATTGGGTAGAATTACCAGAAACTTATCAACATAATATATTTTAAGGAAATAAAACTGGACTTTATCTATAGTGTTGTAATTATACAGATTTCTCAGCACTTAATTTCTGCTTTACCTAATTTTCAATATTTTCTACATCTTCTCTAATCTAGTCAGTAGGTAAATTCTTGAGTCCCATGAGTACTTTTGCCAACTCCTCCCTGTCACTCTTTATCTTTTTGTTTTCTCATATGAAGACATAGCTGTACTTTAGAGGAGGTAGAATTCAGTTTTTTGGTCATGTATACATTCTATTATCAATATTTCAACATTAGCTGGGTGCCGGTGGCTCGTGCCTGTAATCCTAGCTACTCAGGAGGCTGAGATCTGAGGACTGCGGTTCAAAGCCAGCCCAGGCAGGAAAGTCTGTGAGACTCTTATCCCCAATTAATCACCAGAAAACCAGAAGTGGCGCATTGACTCAAGAGGTAGAGAGCTTGCCTTGATCTGAAGAGCCGATGGACAGCACCCTTGCCCAGAGTTCAAGCTCCATGTCTGACCCTCCCCCCAAAAAATCAACATTAGAACACTAGTGCAAGAAAGATTCCCTTGCTTTTTTGTCCTATGTGGTATATTATTTGCACTGTTAAATTTCATATTTTTTATTTCATCTAATTAGGACAGTGTAATTAAACTCTTAGGAGTTGAATTTGAAATGCAAAGGTATCTGCGGCTTAGAACATGTTTTTGTGATCATCAAAAGATGTGTGTACTCTATTACTCCACAAAATTCACAAGGCTTCCATATATTTTCAACTTGCAAAGTGTTTTTAAACACTCAAGTGAATTCCCTAAAATGCTTGCAGAAAAAAACTGCATCTGTTTTGAATCTCTTATCAAGGAAATAGTAAATACTATAAAGTTTATTTACACATTTGAATATTCCCATTTATAAACTTGATTCTCATGTGGATTATTCCAAAGTATTTTCTGAGTCAGCCAAACATTCTGACTCAGAAAGAAAACACGTGGCTTATGGTGAAGTATTATCTTAAGTTTGGCAGCATCTCAAGTCCATGGGGTCTATTCTTTGCAACAGCTGACTTTTCACCTTTTACACTAATGCTACATCTCCTAAAATATTCAAATTAGGCACAAGCTTGTTTTCTCTACAATACTTTTTTAATTTAAATTTAAATTTTATTGTCAAGGTGATGTACAAAGGGATTACAGTTATATAAGTAAGGTAGTGAGTACATTTTTTGTTGAACTTTTTAATCCTTCCTTCATTTTTCTCCCATTTTCCATCTCCCAATCCCCTCCTCAAGTTTTACAGATCATTCCAACTGTGAGTATCACTGTTGCGTTGGTTCTTACTTTGTCTTTTGTTTCACCATTTTTTGGTTCCACTTCTCTTCCCTAATTTAGATAAACATATATACAATACCCAGGGTACCAAAATCAAGTAGAGTGACAACAGGGGCTAAACCATAGGAAGAAAACACAAAAGAAAAAAATAAGCAAGTAGTACATTAAAAACAACAGCAGCAAAGAAAAACCTCTTGGGTCCATGTCTTGGAGTTCATCTTGCTTAGCATCCTCTTCTATGTTTGTATGTGCATAGCTATTGAGCTATTCTGCTCATGCTTTTTATGATTAAAATATACTTACATTGAAATAATCTCAAATCACTTCCAAAGCCATAGAGTTTAATCAGTTTATTAATGATATATTGTGATTTGCAACAAGAAGAGTATCTAAAGTTTTTGACCAAGTACTGTATTATTCTATTCATTTCTAGACCAGTTTATTTAGAATGTGTCTTACTGTACAGCACTATCCTCATTTGGTCTTGCCCAGGGAAAACCAATGGCAAAATTCCAGATGTGCCCAACATAGTAAAAGTAGGTAACTTAATATTTTGTCTATCATGTGGTGAACTACATCACTCATGCTTCAATGTATCTCAATACACCTAACATACAATGTGGAAACGAAGCTAAAATGTGTTATAAGTTGGTGGGTGGAATTACTGGGTGCTGGGTGATGAACTGAAGGTGAAGAGATTCTGAAGCCAGAAGGAGATTACCAAAGGATTAGTAATGCATAGTCTTTATATAAAAGATTTAGTAAAACCCACATTGTTCAATAGAACTTCCAGCATTGATGGGAGCTGGAGAAAAGGCAAAAGAAGCAGTTAAGGCCTGAACAGTATACATATGTGTCATAGTATCATATGAATTTCATAGAACACTGTACAGATTGTATAGGTCAAGTGTTTAAGATATATAGGTCAAAGGTTAGCCTCCAAAATAAACACAACCACAAATATATTACATTTCCTTAAATAAATGCAAATTTTACTCATTTCCAATATATATTTATTTTATATGTTTATAACAGCCTTGTGCACTCAAAAAACATTAACTCAAGAAAAATACAAAAGCTTATGAATATATAAGGTTAGGAATATCAAAGATATAAGGAAGGGAAAGTCGACTCAAATTACATAATTATCACAGCATTGGATGCATATTGAAGACTGGAGTATAAGAGTATGTTTTTATAACTAAACAAATAAAAGAATGTAAAGGGAGAACTTATTAAAATAGCTAATACTATTAGAATTTTATCTTAGAAACTTTGTTTTATAAACCTCTGAATTTTAGAATATACACTTTCTTGAAATAAAATCAAGAATTTGGTATTGATAAATAATTTGTGTATACTTTTTTCCTATTTTACTGCTTAATATGTCATTCTGTTTTTCTAACACTTTGAGCAGAAACATGATTTTCCTTACTTTAAGAAGAAAATCAGAGTTATTTTCCATTAGTTTCTAACTTCTATGTTAGGTTTTTTCTGTCTTTCTCACATCAGCCATAATTTGTAGACTTTACTCTTCTTGTCTGGTGCAATCAGTGTAAATGAAATGGGGAATCAAAAGGTCAATACCTTTCTCATCCAGGAAATGCAATCTCATTTTTACTTTTTCAAATTGCTCCTAAGCCATAAGTCTTTGTTCATCAGTGATTAAAATTTTGGAACTGTGGTGCTTTTAAGAGGACAGACACTCTGCAGTTAATGTTCCAACTTTGTCAAAGGTTTTCTTAGAATATGAAGGCAAAATGGAAATCTTATTCCAATTTATATTACATTGGATTGGTTTTATTTTTATTTGGAACATGCTTTCATGATTTTGTTAACATTAATAGTATTGTTGTTAATAATTAGAAAAATTCTGTAAGGAAAAAGATGATCTTTAAAATTAATTAAATAATTTATTTCATATTTGGATGTACTAACAAATTTGTTGAATTTATACATATGAATAAGTTTTGTGCTCTCACACACATTTTTATATATATATTAAATGTGTGAGTGTATGCACAGAAGTGTATTGTGTTTATATAGATATGCATACATATGCATGTGAATATATATCTATACAAGTATATATCTGTATATATTCATCTAGATCTATTTTCCTATACATATATAAATAGATGCATGCAATTTATCTTAAATACACTCCTTAACTTAGTAGAAAAAGCATTCAGTTTATGATTTATACCATCTTTGACCTAATTGCTTTTGACAACCTTTGTAATCTAAGAATAATAATTATAATTACATCAGGATAATAATGTTCAAGACAAATACATTAGATTATTCATTGATAAAAATATAATTTTTACCAACCATCTGTTCTTTCCTTTTAACCCAATTGTAGCATGTTTCATGGCCAAAGTAACCTGCTTCTTTTATAGCTAAATATGGCCATTTGCTTAATCTCTGCTAAAGGAAAGCAAGAAGATAGGATGTGTGCAACTTTCACAATATTTTCATAAAATAGAATTGATAGTTAATCACCTCTGTCTATTCCATTTGGCTGACTGTGAAATGGCAGTTCCCATAGCTACTAGTTTGGTCCTAGACTAGGAAATCACTTTTTGAAGAGGAAAAGAATTACAGCCAATCTGAGTCCCTGTTTAAAGACATGAAGTAGAGCTACCAGAAACACATGATTAACTGAAAAATTGTGTATAAGAAAAATAAACTTCTATTACTCAAGTCAAATAAGCTGAAAACTCAACCTACTGTGGAGTAACAGACCAGTAAGCCCATCATAAACTGAAAATCCTGAAAATTGAAAATGCATTTAGCACATCTAAACTACCCAGCATCTAGCTGAGCAATACAACACTCTGGAGAGTTCAGTGGCTCACTGTGAGCTGTAGCTCACTGCTGCTGCCCTGCTTTCTTAGTGATCATCACAACACATCTGTAGCTCTGTAAACGAGGAAAAGATCCTAATTTGAATTATGCTTTGTATTGACTACATGTGACTTTCACACTGTTATAACATTGAAGCAATGTAACATTGAACCATACTTTGAATCCATGACTATTTATATTACAGATGAATATAATTATATTGCAAATGACAAAATTAAACATGCTATTCACAGTACATTTCAGAGGCAAAATGTCAGTGAGATATTTTTAGTTTAAAAATGGGGAAATATTAATATCCTAATATCAATATTTAAACGTCCATATAACTATTCATTTCTCTAAAAAAGAATCATCCTTTTGGTGAGTTCACAAAAGTCACTAGCAGACATGATTATCTTTTTTTTTTAAATTCTGGATCATAATCATGAATATTGATGATAAAATAGTAATTCTCAATTATATGAGCTTAAAGAAGATTGGAATGTAACATCATAAATAAATAAGCGGGGATTAATTTCAAGAGATTTTACATGGCTACAATTGCAAAGTACCTGTACAGTTTCTCCGTCCCTTTGCTTATTCTCATGCCCTACCTATACTTGTCAGTTCAATTTTCCTTTCTGAAAATGGACTTCTTAGGCAGGGTATTTTGTTGTTTTAGTTTCCAAAAATTTCACTCGATGTTTGCTTTAGCTGTCATTGGCTACAACAATAATGCCAATGATGTATACGCTTTTTTTAAAATTGTGAAAATACCGTACAGAGGGCTTACAATTACATGGGCAAGGTAATGAGTGCATTTCTTATCAAGCATTGTTGCCTCCTCCTTTGTTTCCCTTCCCATCCTTTCCCATTCCCCACTTCTTCCCCCCCAAAATGATCTCTGTATCTAACTAATTCTCTCTATTCATTAACATTCAAAACACACAGAAGGGAAAAAATAATACTCTACAAAGCTTTAGTACATTCTTCTCAAACTTCACAATCTCTTCCCTTGTTTAATTAGCTTTATAAGAGGTTGGGCCTATGTATATGATTCAGGAGATAACAGCTGCAATTTATAGCAACAAATTAAGAAAGAAGTAAAGTAATTCTGGCACTGCATGGACCTGGTGTCTGTTTTAGCTTTAACTTGGAGAGCATACTGTTATTTGCTAGAAGTTTGCCAATATTTAGTTGTCTATATGTAAAATGTGTGTAATATAAAGGAATAAATGAAATACAATTTCTTTTTTTTCTATTTTCTTTTATTCCTTTATATTGCATACATGAATGAATACATTTTATTATATCTATCTAAAATCATTATTCATAATAGTAATTGGATATACCTTTCTCATATATTAATTATTAGTTATTTGTAATCATCTTTAGTGTGGAAAATAATTTTCAGAAGGAGAAACACTTCTATAAGGTAAACTCTATTACTATAAATTACTATAGTACTGTAAGCATGAGGCACACAAATAAGTTGTAAGAAAGTTATTTGAAACTGAGTTTAAGTGACATGAAGTTAATTTAGAAGCAACCGTGTTCTCAGAGACTAACCAAATTTTATGTCTTTGATATGTTTGTGTTCAGACACTTTCACCTTGTCAGTAAGTCCCTTTCCTTAAACAGATGGTATTTGGTAAAGTTTTACTTACTTTACAATGTCTACTTCATGTAAGAAGACATATCTTAAAGATCCATAGTGATTTCTATCCCTATTTATTCTTTGAATCCAAATTGCTCACCTGTCACACTCTATCCCATAATCAACTTTAATCTATCCACTGTTCACAGTGCCCATCTCAATGGAATCCAGTCGTGTTATTTTCTTAACCACACATTTTGTATCCATTATTAAATGTTTAGAAAATGATTAGATCATTAGAAAACAAAGTCACTCTTTGCTGGAGTAGAAAGATACATTTGTGAGGATTTTTTTTACAATATTAAGCATCTTGTGGAGAAGGAACATTATCCTCAAGCAATATCAAGGCTTTTTCACAGTTATTGTAGCTGTTGGTGAGAAAAAGCAAGTCTGTGCTTGACATGAATTACAGATTGTCAGTTAAAAAAAAACACCCAAGCTTGTAATGGAATTCATAATCATATGGTTCTTTGAAACAAAAACACTGTTGAACCCATCTACGTATATGAATCTTAAATGGTTTTTCTTTTTCAGTTTGTTTGATGTTGTGATCTGAGAATGTATGATATGTAACTCTTTGCATATATTGGATCTAGTGGTGACATTTTAGATAAATATACAATTACAGGAATATGGGCCCCTTTATCTAAAATGTCACTACTAGATCCAGTATATGCAAAGAGTTACATATCATACATTCTCAGATCACAAAGTCAAACAAATTGAAAAAGAAAAAAAGCACACAATTACAGAGATATGGGCCCCCATTTCATTATCATTTTATTGGAATACTACATCATGAAAAAGTGTCCTAAGCTTCACCCATAGATCATAGTTCTATAGACAAGTGGGAATAATTTTCTAACATAGATAGCACACACAATGTACTACCATTTAACACATCTTAATATTACATATAATTAGAATGTTAAATGCCAGCAACTACACTTTATAAATCATAGCTAATGTACCTCTCACCAATCTGTTGCTCACCTGCTGAGCAGTCATCATATTTAAAGCCTGCTTCCAAGACTTCTTATGCCCCCAAGGAGAAGTCAGGCTCAAGTAATGATACTATGGAACTGCATATAATCAGCTTCTATAAAAACATCTACCCGATTCCAATTATGTTAATTCACTGCAGGGTGGACTGTACATTTCAATCACCAGAAGGTTCAGTGCCTTTCTGAAGCCCCTTGGCAGCACCCCGGTGGTCTCCAAGCAAGTATTTAGGAAATCCCTTTGTGATGCATAAGAGGTTTAAAGCAGTAATAAACCAATCCCTTTACATTGACAAATTCCTCTTAAGTAAATGAGGGTTTTTCTGGGACTGGGGATTGAGGATCTTTTCTTCTCTGGCTAGTCTCCAAAAGAATCTTGGATAATATATAATAATACAGACTTGTATTCTCTGCTCCTACAGCCACCAGAGGGCAAGAGGATCATAACTCAGTAAGACAACAGTTCACATAGGAGACACCCAATTTCAGTCACGGAGACATTTCAGTGGTATTTCTTTTCTCTGCTGTATTTTGTGTTTGAAAGTGTCACTGTGGCATTCTTCTGTACTCAATAGAGCTCTCAAGACACATTTGTTGTGATAGTGTGTAAAGGGAGACAAGGCAATGTTCTTGCTCTTCCAATGAAGCTCCTTTTTGTAACAAATAGGTTGATTTTGAAGTCCACAGCAGAGTCTCTAGCATAGAACTTCAGCGAAGCAGAAGCACAATTATATTTTACCCAGAAAGAATATCAAAGTTCTATTTGTTGAACTGTAAGCTTACTCAGAGAAGTAATCTGATCTGGGACAATATTTTTTGTTGTGGAATAAGTGAGTATCTCTCCTTCATTTTCCCCCTTTTTCCAAACATAAAGCTCTATATTAATGACTAATACACTGATGTTGTCATAGGAAATATATTCTGAGTGGAGAAGCTATTGTAAAATACAGAATGGCATGAAAAAGTATATTAAAGTTTATAACTCCAAAACCATGACTTAATTAAGAATCGTGGTCTATGGCAGTTATTCAGCAAACCTTGACTTTTTTTCAATTTTCCAGACTGTTGGTGCATTTCAGTAGGGAAAGTCTGGCAAGAGTTGTCCTACTGACTTTGAAATTCCCCCAAAACATGTTAAAGCATTCTAATTTATAATATTGTACTAAAACATTCCAATTTATAAAAAGTAGAAGGATCTCTACTTTCTGAACTAAAACACAAGAGGGAGAAAATTTGCTTGTAAATTATCAATGCCATTCAGATGTTACTAATATTATGATATATTACAAGGTGTATTTGGCTCAATATGTTAAAGATTCTGTAAAACAATGGCTCTGGAATTCAAAAGAGCCCAAATGTTCCTTTGTATGGTCAGTTCTAAAATTAGGGCAAAAGCCTGGCCCAGGGAGTTCCAAAGGATTAGGGTTATCGACAAAAACCTATGAGAAAGAAGAGTGGAGTGAAGGCCGGCAGGGAGCATTATTACAGGGTGAGGAAGAAGACTGTAATGATTCCAAGTGTGTTCTCCAAGTCTCAGTGTTACACAGGAAAGAGAGACCAACCCAAGGAAAAGAGTTTCTGTAGAAGTAAGACAGGTCGTGAAAGAAGATGGAATTTGAAACGAGAGGATATAGAGTGTAAAACAAGGTGGGGTCAGCTAGGTAGATCATTAAGCCTGTTTCCAAATCTCTACTCTTATGCCATCATTCCATTTCTATGGAAGTGGGGCAGAAAGTAGGGACTTGTGACACTCATTTTGGGCCATAGGAAAGCTTAAATATGGTCACATAAATTGCATAGATGGAGTTCTAATCTAGAGGCCTGAATCCCAGGGTGTCATGCCTACTGCCCCAGTAAACCAAGTACTACGTGGTGGTGAAGAAAAGAAAAAGGAGATTTATCTACTTATTTTTCAAGTAGATTCTATGCCCGGGAACAGTTATGGACTATAGTCTTCTTTCCAACCCTTCCTGCATCTCTGGTATTACACATACATCTCAACCTGCCCACCCCAAAGTTTGTACACAAAATATATGTTGTTGGGCTCAGAAAGCAGCTATGTGCTTTAATGGTGTCTCGTACGTTCCGTGTATGTTAAGAAGCTGTACATCTGTAATTGTATATGTGTCCACATTCTCAGATTCCAAATTCTTTTGTCACATACCAGAAACCACTAACATCTAAATTAACAGAATAAGTTGTATGAAATCCTATGTTAACCACTCAAAATAATATGTTCAACAATATTTGCTCCTGTCATCAAGGAGATTAAAGGGTACAGAGTGAGGGTAATCTATAAAAAATTGGTCTTTGGCTACCACCCTTCTGATGGGCCGTTCTCTGAATTATGGAGCCAATTGATTGGCTGTCTCTTTCTTACAGCATGGCTTAAATTTCTGGCCAGTGGATGACTTGAATTTTTATATTTTTCTTTCACCTGACGATGTTCCTGGTTTTAACTCTTTTCCTCAAACCTGGATCAGTATTAATCTGGGCCGTGTGTCACCTCAAGTGGAGCCTCCTCTACATTGTGGGAGAAAATGCCATTTTAACACAGGTACCCTAATGGTTTATCAGAATGTCGAAAACATTTTTTAGCAAGTCAGTTATTCTTTTAATATAGGGGCTGCCTCGCCAGCTATAATTTCAAGCTTGAACCAGGTAAAATTCCTTCACCATTCTGTATGCCAACATATAAGATCTGTATGATCATGTCCAGTTGTAACCAAATGAGGAAGTAACCCAGCTATGGATATGTATAATTGTGAATTGATCCATAATTATCATCCAGTCCTGAGGTTAAGTGATTTCCTAGGAATTCTATAAAGTGTACTCACGTAAAGATAGGCATTGAAGCCCAGCACTGGTGGTTCATACCTGTAATTTTACTCAGCAGGCTGAGATCTGAGGTAGAGGTTCAGACAACTGGGGCAGGAAAGTCCATGAAACTCTAATATTCAAAAGAGCAGAAAGTGGAACTGTGGCTTAAGTAGTAGAGTTCTAGCCTTGAATACAAAAGCTCAAAGACAGTACCCAGGCCATGAGTTCAAAACCTAGTACTGGCACACACACACACACACACACACACACACACACACACACACACACACTAGGTAGAGATTGAGTTGTTGTAAACTGATCCCTAGCAGAATATAGACTGAGAAAAGAAAAAAATGGATTCTATTGAGCAGTATTATTTGAAACAGATTGATTCAAATAAACTCCTGAAATTGTGTTTCTGGGTTTGGGGGACTGGGTGATGAAAAGTGTTCTTTTTCTTCCAGGAATCGTGGTTTCACTATGATTGGAATTGAATTTTAAAATCGTCCTAATTGATGATATATGCAATGTTTAAATTAGAAGAATTTGAGGGTTTTGTACATAAAAGTCACTTCAATATTTAGTGTCATGAAACAGTGTAATTCATTACTCCTCACTTGAAAAAAATGAATGTATTATCCATCAAACTCAAGATAAGATTGACTGCATTATAAATTAGGATATAGATCAAACAACAAGAATCATTTTATTTGTGGGAAGGAGAGTGAGGATTGGGAATGTTCTGATCATTTCAAATATCAAAATAGTTTCAGAGCATATTAAACATAGGCATTGTCTATGTTGAATAAAAAAGATAATCAAGTCTCAATAAATATTACTAATTTGCATTTATTGAACTTAATACTTTTCTTTTTTGAAAATAATTTTAAAAGGTCACTGCTGTCAGAATAATGCAATGTTTATAGTACCCACCATATAGATTTAATTTGGCATAAGTATAATAAAGTATTAAATTTTAAAAGTTTTAAAGCTTATTTATGAGAAATGCTTTCATGAAATTCAACTGCAGCAAATACCTTAAGAACTAGCTAAGATTTTAAGTGTACAGATTTAAAGAGGTAAGATAAGAATAGAAATTATTACCTAGATTTTATTTTACTGCTTACTGAATATAATTCAGTTTTTGAAAATGCCTTGAAACAGGTGAATGATTTTTACTGCAGCTCATTTTCTTAATAATGATCCTATATTATACGGAATTATGTAAAATTTATAATTCTTAAAAAAATCAATGGGAAAAGTCCATTTAATGTTGCTGATAGTTTTTACTTAAATTATGTAATTAATACATGAGTGATCTCACTCAAATAAAATTTTATTTTTTCAGATAGTTCCTAAGTTGTGCTTGTAGCCTTAGGATGCCTTTTTTGTGACCCTTTGGGTAAATGCCTAAAAGTGGGATTGCTAGGTCATAGGGGAGCTCTATGTCGAGTAGTTTGAGGAGCCTCCATACTGCTTTCCAAAATGGTTGAACAAGTTTACACTCCCACCAAAAATCAGTAGGGTTCCCTTTTGGCCACATCTCCTCCATCATCTATTGTTAATAGATTTCTTTATATTAGCCATTCTAACTGGGATGAAGTGGAATCTCAATGTTGTTTTGATTTGCATTTCTTATATGGCTAGAGAAGTTGAGCATTTCTTCATGTATCTATAGGTGATTCTTATTTCCTCTTCAGAGAAGTTTCTCTTTAAGTCTTTAGCTTACTTATTAATCAAGCTGTTGTTTCTTTGAGGATTTGTTGTTGGGGATTTAATTTTTTGAGTTCTAAGTATATTTTAGATATGAAATGCTTGTCCGTTGTATGGCTAGTAAAGATCTTCTCCCAATCCATAGGCTATTGATTTTGCTTACTCTGTCCTTTGCCATGTAGAAGCTCTACAGTTTCATGCAATCCTGTTGTCCAACCTTTCTTTGATTTGTTGTATTTCTGGGTCTTTATTAAGAAAATTTTGCCTAACATCAACTTATCTGACTTTTTCTGCTTGTCTCAGACATTAACTAGTTATTGCAAATAAGGAAAACCATGGGACTTATGTTTCTTTGGGCCTGGCTTACTTCACTTAATATAAGTTTTTCCAAGTCTTTCCATTTCCTAACAAATGGGGCAATGTCATTCTTTCTGATGGAGGCACAGAATTCCATTGTGTATATATACCACATTTTCTTGATCCATTCATCTACTGAGGGGCATCTGGTTGTTTCCATATCTTAGCTATGGTAAATAATGCTGTAATAAGCATAGTTGTGCTGGTAGCTTTAGTATGTTCTTGTTTGTGATCATTTAGGTGAGTGCCCCAAAGTGGGATTGCTGGGTTATTGGGGAGCTTTATGTGGAGTCTTTTGAGGAACCTCCATACTACTTTCCAAAGTGGTTGAACAAGTTTACAATCTCACCAACATTGCAGCATCTGTTGTTGTTTTGATTTGCATTTCTTTTCTGGCTAGAGTGATTGAGCATTTCTTTATGTGTCTATTGGCCATCAAATGAACCCCAAGATAAGTATTCAAATGTTTTTTCTTTCATGTGATTTTTTCTAACATATTTATAAGATGATTTCTTTGTTGCTTTGTATGTCCCTCCCCCACAGTATAACCCCTGCTTTCACTGTATTTGATGTTGGTATAATTTGTGGAGGGGAAAGGAAAAAACAAATCATTTAAATAGGGATACAGGTGGACCCATTGCAACAATGAGATGTACAAGATGTTATGTCAAAAAATGAACTTTACAACTTTGGTGAGGGTCGGGGGGGATGGGAGAAATGGGAAGGGATGGGAAGGGGAAACAAAGGAGGGGGCAACAATGCTTGATAAGAAATGTACTCATTACCTTGCTCATGTAATTGTAATCCCTCTGTATGGTATTTACACAGTTAAAAAAAAAAAGAAAAAGAAAAAAGAGAATTTCGGCCTGTGCCAAGGAGCGTGTAACAGTACTCGATAGGAAATGTACTCATTACCTTTCTCATGTAACTAACTCCTCTGTATGGTGCCTTTACAATAAAAATATATATTAGAAAAGATAGTTGCTAAGTACTTTCTTGATTTTACACCAATACCCAGAGGAAAGCAAAGTGTTCTATCTAATTAACTTTTTCTTAAATATTGTTAAAATTTGTATTTGCTATAGCATATATTTGTATATATAATTGTAATGTATTCATAGCCTATGATCAGATAATATATCAAATGTAGTATATTACATATTTATAATTTATTACTTATTTTGTGTGTATATATCAACTTATTTTTTAATATTACTATTAAATCACAGCAGACTAGCTCAATGAAGAAGTAAACCTTATCAAACTCAAAACACAGAAGGTTAGTAGAATGTATATTTGTTTCTATTTTATTTTCTTCCAATGAAGACAGGTATGCCATCTTCTTTGTAAGCTTAAGATCATGGTTTCTAATGTTGTGAATTCAGTTTTCATGAGTTTTAAGTTGAGTAATTATATTGTCTTGAGTTACATTCATAGACATTATAAACATGAGTTTGCATATCAGTTTTGTATGGAAATCAATGAATTTCATCATTCATAAAAAGCAATCAATTTCACAGCTAGTGAATTGGTTACATGGCCAATATCAAAAGTATTCTTAGATCTGGTTTTTCATATGTTTGGACATTCATTTTGATGGTTATTACAGAGAAGAACTACTTTGTTTGATAAAATAAAATTTATGAGATACTGCTTAAGATTGTACTAAAGCTCAAATTTGAACCTCCACTAGGAATTTAGAGAATGTGCTACAGTTATTTCCATTCTTTTAAATTGTTCGCACTTCAGTTTTTATGCAGAAAGGTACATTTGGGATCTTAGTTTACTTACTTTGGACAAATAGATATTTCCTAATGTGACTGAAAAATTTTAAATATATTTATGGGGCATCTGGATATGTTCCCCATGGCTTCTTTTTCAAGTCTCTAACAATTTATAATAAGTATACTCATTCTCACTGTTATATTTGTTGTTTCTTTGTATTGTAAATATAAATCCTTTGTCAGCTGTGATTATATTTCTGCTTTGGAATTATTTTTAACTCATATATTATTTCTTTTGACTAACAGAGCACCTTAATTCTAAAACAGTAAAAGCAATCAAACATGTCAAGGCATCATAAATTTATTATTTATTTGTAATATAATTCTATGAAAACAGCTTGCATGGTTTTATTTCTCTTTCTTCCTTTTGTAGAGCTGCTTATCAGACATAGTTAACTATGTCATGATCCTCTTACTCATATACTCTAGTGTGGAGACTATAGGTGTACTCTACCATATGCAGGTTTATAAATATGACTTTCTTATAAACATGTAAAATCTGAATTACTTATTATTCAGAGTAAATTCTAAAATACAAATTTCAATATTAATCTTTCATTTTTATTGAGATGTAGTTCATTTGCCAAAAGCTCACCTTTAAATATATAATTCAGTGATTTTTTTTATGTGTTGTTTTGCAAGAATTACATTGATAGGTTTAGAATGTTGCCCACTAACAGATACTTCTCATTTCCCCTTCCTTTGCAATCAGTACACTAATTTCTTTTTTATTTTTTTGGTCAGTCATGGGGCTTGAACTTGGGCTTGGGCGCTGTCCCTGCGCTCTTCAGCTCAAGGCGAGTGCTCTACCGCTTGAGCTACAGCACCACTTCTGGTTTTCTAGTGGTTTATTGCATATAAGAGTCTCACAGACTTTCCCGCCCGAGCTGGCTTTGAACTGAGATCCTCAGAGCTCAGCCTCCTGAGTAGCTAATATTACAGACATGAGCCACGGGCACCTAGCTCAGTATACTAATGTCTGTTTTTATAGATTTTTCTTTTTTCATATTCATATAAACAGAATAATGTTACAATGAACATTCATGTACATGTAGTATTTGTGTATCTCTCTAATTATTTTGGATAATTATCTAATAGAATTGCTGGTATCTCTGAAGTTGAGGACTGCCAAAGCATGTTCAAGGCAGTGACATAATTTTATTCCTTTGTGACCTAAACACGAGGGTTCAGTTGTGCTATGACCTCATCAAAACGTATTGTTCTGTCTTTTGTGACCAAGACACATAAAAAATATGTGGGTTCTTGAGCTTTACAACTTTGGGGGATAGGGAGAAGTGGGGGGAGGAAGAGGGAGAGATGGGATGGGATGGGAAGGGGAAACAAAGGAGAAGGCAACAATGCTTGATAAGAAATGTACTCATAATCTTTCCCATGCAATTGTACCCCTCTGTATGATATTTTCAAAATAAAAAAATGTGGGTTCTCATAGATACATGTATAGAAATGATCCCCAACTAGCTAGCTTCCTAACTAGATCAGAACTCTATTCCTCTCCCTTTATTTTTTCTTAAAATTTTTTAAAAAAATAGTAACAATATTGGTGTTGTTAATGGACATGAAAATGACAAAGAATAGATTCAGGTATACTTAGTCATCTTAAATCATCAGTTGCACACTAACAAGGGAAAAGACAGGACAGAAATTCTCACAGGATATTCTTTAACTAATAGATTGGGCATATCTCTTCTATCTGTATTTTATCTTCTCTGTCTGTATTCATGCCATTGGTTGCTAGAGAGCAATCTTGGTATCAGTTGCTACTATGTATTCTTGTTACAAGGTTGACATTACTAAAAATATAGTATCTCACTTTGTCATTCCTATTTCTTTCTTGACTTAGCTCACAAGATAAGGTTACTGACCAAATAATGTCTTATTAACAGAATTGTTTGACATATAGATAATGCTATTTTATCTCTCTCTCTCTCTCTCTCTCACTCTGTCTGTCTATTTATTTGTTGGTCGTGGGGTTTGAACTATGGGCTTGAGCACTTTCTCTATTCTTTTCAGCTCAAGGCAAGTGCTCTACCTCTTGAGCCAATAGGCTACTTCTGGTTTTCTGGTGATTAATTGGAGATAAGAGTCTTACAGACTTTCCTGCCCTGGCTGGCTTTGAACCATGATCCTCAGATCTCAGCCTCGTGGGTAGCTAGGATTATAGGCACGAGCCACCAGCGCCTGGCTTAAAAACATATTTTAGATTAAAAACATCCAAAATATTTCCAAACATAGCTACATAGAGAAAAACAATATGTTCTCTCCCTCCCCAATATTTAATCTAACCATTTATACTTATTTCTCCTATACTAATGACATTGTCCAGCCGGAGCTATCTGTGTAATATATAGTATTCCTTTTTTAAGGGAAGTTATATGTTTTCTTTTGCTTCCACCACACATTCTCTGCTGATTTGCTGATTACTTGTTATCTTTATGATTGTATCACACCAATCCTATTGCCTGCTAAGCATGGTTCCTATAGAACTCTTGCAGTACTTCATTCTGTTACCTCAGGAAGCTAGAGGGAAGCAATAGAAAATGCTGTCAGCCTTAATCATCCATTCTTATCAGAGATGGGTGTCTTTCCTTTGAATTATGAAAATTTATGGGCTGGTTGAGATAAACTTTCCATTTATTCTAGCCATCTACTACTTAAAAGCTTGACATGGTTTTGCTTAAGCTTTATTTAACCACAATTTCATAAGAGAAAATTGGTGGTGAATTCAGTTGTAATACTAAATGAACATATGTGAAACTAAAACTAGGTAACTTGACATGATTTGAGGTTCGGGTAGATGGGGGAAGTTAAGGATAGATGGAGTGGCACAATCAAGATGCATTGTATTAATAAATTTAATGAAATAAGTTGAATGACATCCCTTGTACAACTACATGAAAATATTTTAAAAATAATACATAAATACATGATGTTTTAACATATTTAATTATGTTGTTCTGGCATTTAACTTGAGAGTAATTGGAGAATAGTGCCTGTAGTTGTATGCACCAGGCCTAGTTGATATGAAATACTTACTTGAATTGAGTAACAAGCAAACTTGATCTTTATGATAAACTGTGTGGTAAATTTATATATGTATGCAATAATTCCAAAATGTAATTTCTTCAAGATTTAAAAATGGAACAAAAAATTGAACAGATATCCAAAAAATGGGTTAAATTAGAATGACAGTCACCTAAAAACATACAAGTGATATTAAGTAAGTTGGAATTTTAGAAAACTTGTGTTTCACTAGGCCTGTCACTGGATGAGACAGAAACCACACAGGAAGCCAGTTAGTGGAGAATATAATGGAGGAAATTTAATAGGCTTGACATTTATAAATTTTCTATTTTAGCATTAAGAAATGTGATTGATTCAAGACAGAATTAAAATTAAATAGTTCAGAAATACTCTACTAATGACAATTCCAGAAAAAGTAGATTCCTATTTTGCAATACTCTTTAATTGACATTTCCTCACATTTTAGAGCTTTCATTTGACCATACAACATATAAACATAGGTCATAAGCAATAAGTATGGCAAATGAATAAAAAATAAAAATTCTGTTGGGTAAATCTATATAAGGGTCATTTATTTTTTAGTTTCAAAATTTTACTGCTATCAGGTCAAATAAACATATTGTTCAAATGATTACAATTGCCTCCATCTTTTTAAAATAAGTTTTTTATTGTGAAAATACTGTACTGAGGGATTGCAATTACATGAGCAAGATAGTGAGTACATTTCTCATCAAGCATTGTTGTCTCCTCTTTTGTTTTTCCCCTACCATGCTTGCCCTCCCATCTCTACAACTACACTCACTCCAATCCCCCACTGCCCAAATTGTAAAATTCGTTTTTTGACATAACTTCTTGTACATCTCATTGTTACAATGGGTCCATCTGTATCCCTATTTAAACAATTTGTTTTTCCCTTCCACTCCCCAAATTATAGCAACATCAAATACAGTGAAACCAGAGGTTATATCTTGGGGGAGGAACATAGAAAGCAACAAAAAATCAAGTGGTACCTTATAAATATAGAAACAATAGCAAGAAAGAAAAAAAACCACTTGTGTCCTTATCTTGGGGTTCATTTTGCTTAAAATCATCTTATCTGATCTTTTCTGCTTGTCTCAGACATATACTAGTTATTGCAAATAAGGGAAACCATGGGACCTATGTTTCTTTGGGCCTGGCTTACTTTACATAATATAATTTTTCCAAGTCTTTCCATTACCTAACAAATGGGGCAATGTCATTCTTTCTGATGGAGGCATAGAATTCCATTGTGTATATATACCACATTTTCTTGATCCATTCATCTACTGAGGGGCATCTGGATTGGTTACAGATGCCCTCAATGGTCAATAATGCTACAATAAACATAGTTGTGCTGGCAGCTTTAGTATGGTCTTGTTTGTGATTTTGGGTAAATTCCAAAAGGCGGGATTGCTGGGTCATAGGGGAGCTCTATGCGGAGTCTTTTGAGGGACCTCCATTCTACTTTCCAAAGTGGTCGAACAAGTTTACACTCCCACCAACAAAAAGCCTTGGCAAATTCACTTTTTTGGCTTCTCTTAAATTGTCATGGTAATTCAGGCAAAAAATCTGCTTTTCTTCCCATCAAAATGGTCCAAAATGCAATAATAGAAAATGTCTATTGCAAAGTTTACTTTTCCAAGTTATCTGTTTCAGATGATACTTGGAAAGTCTTCTTATGAAACAACATGTATACGAAAATGAAGAAATGATTGTTTGATACACAATGTAACTTAATAAATGAAAACAAGAATAAATTTACTTATTTTGAAATTTCCCTTGAATTAATAGATAAATATTTAATATGATTCCAGCATTACAGTATTTTTAGAAACATAATTTTAGTAAATGTCCTTGAGCAATAGAGACCAACAGAGTGGAGCAGAAAGTAAAGGAACTAGAGCTCAATTTGTGAACACAAGGACCCCAACATGATGATGATTGAGATTTTCACTTTTTCATGTTTAATAAATTTCTATGTGCAAACCCAAGAATCTTCTGTTTTTGTAATGTCAGATCATTTAATGTTGAAATTATCCATACTAATAGCATGTATATACTCGTGACTTCTTTCCGGGTCTTTTGAGACTTCTTTAACCACCAGACTCTAACACTTCATTGATTTCTATTCCATCTAGTTTTAATCTAATGTCTAACAACTTCTTACATAACACGTAAAATACTGACCTATAAAATTTGACCTTTAGATGATATTTTACACTTAAAATGACATTTTTTCTGTAATGATGCATCTTATTTGAAAAGATAACTGTGAAGAGGGTATGAGATGGTATGCTTTTTACCACATATGAAATTTATATAAATGTACTAGTCACATCAGAAATTTGCCCAAAAAAGGATGGCTTTGGGGCATTTCACCAAATTATCAAAAACACAATTGTTTACAAATGTAGGCCAATTGCAAAAATGAGAAATTTTAGTGAATTCATTCAAGATTTTATTGTATATTTTTAAATATACCTGGTATCAGCCAAAAGATAAAAAGTGCTAACGAGAAATCTCAACATCTGTACACAATCAATTTTTCATGATTGATGAGTTCTACTACAAATATTAAACAAGATCCTATGTGAGACTCAGAAAAGTGAGAATGAGAAAGTCATTTAAGGAAAATGTTAAAATCATCCCTTCAATTTCATTCAAAAATCACTTTTTCAAACTGGTAGGTTAAAATTAAATGGAACCTGTTTAGCAAAAGTGGTCAGATTAAAACTTTGTCAATCTTTTTAATTTTTTGAGGGATGATATCCTACTCCAGTATAAACTAAAGACAGAATCTGAGGCTTGTTTCATGTTTTTTTTTAAGGAAATATGATACTTAAGGTTGGAATAACCATTCTGCTGTATCTTTTCAACATTCCTACCTTCTAGTACTTACCTATATTTGAAGGGATATTTACAGATGTATTTAAGGACAGTAATAAGCTCAGTGAAAATAATCTGATTACCCAAATGGGGCAATGACATTCTGGGAGCCCTTTTAAAGCAAAATGAAGCAGTACAGGAAAAAGCACAAAGGAAAGAGGAAGAAGATAAGGTCAGATAGATTCAAACACTGAGAAATCTTCCATTCAGCACTGGTTCCTCTGAAGATGAAAGAGGACACATTGAAGGTGAATAGCTTCTTCAAGCTAAAGACATTCCATGGATGATATCACACACACACACACACACACACACACACACACACACACACACACATGTGTGTGTGTATGAATATGTATGTATATATGTACTTATGTATGTATTTAGTATATGTAACAAGTAAATATGTATTTCTCATTACAATATTACTTCTCCCACATAATTTTGCTATGTATTAGGAGGTAATAACAGCTTGGTACCGTGTTCCAAATACCTTGTTAATTACTTATTATCTGTAAATATAATTCCAAAAATATTAAAACATATCAGAAATGTCCAGTAATTTAACAAATAGATAATATTGAAGGAATTAAAACTCTGGCTTGCTCATTATTCTCATTTAAATTGCTTTAGAGATTAGGTTTTTATTTCTTTGATAGATATAAACAATGCTGCAACAGCACATAATAAGTTTTACAATAAAATCAGAACATTGCCTCACTTTGGTGAGAGTAGAATACTTTAATCAATTTCATTTTATCTACTGGGACATAATTATCCTTATCAGGAAAAAAAGTGCTGTAAGAGAATAAGTGTTCACTGTTGGGTAAAAAAGTATTTTAGAAATAAAAATGCTGCTTGCTTAAACTTGAAGAAACTGTTCCAGAACCGAATTATATTATTCAGATTATATGTGTACACTGTTAACATTGCATATCTGATTTGTTTATTTTTTTACTTTATGTATCTTTATATCCTTAGTTGGAATAAAGTTTCCTTTGGAACCAAAATTGTAATTACAAAACTTTTAATGGACTGCTTTATCTAGGCTTCAGTTTGTATTAAAATGCTGGCTCTATTTTAATTTTAATTATTTTCATTTTTAGTTATCCAAATCTTTTATTAAATGTAGATTTCTAAAATATGTTTCTAAATGCAGTATAGAAATCGGCTTGTTTTTAAAAATATAATTACTTATGCTTCCTAATGAGGATAGTAATTCTACATTTAATGTCATTACTGATATGAGTATATTAATATCTTTCAGATAAATATCTTTCATATTGTAATACTTTTACTTTTTCCCATCTCTTCTTTCTTGCATTTTTCTTTAATTTTTTTAGTGTGAAAATACTGTACAGAGGGGTTACAGTTACATGGGCAAGGTAATGGAGTACATTTCTTATCAAGCATTGTTGCCTCCTCCTTTGTTTCCCCTTCCCATGCCTTCCTATCCACCCCCTAAAGTTGTAAAGTTCGTTTTTTGCCATGATGACTTGTACATCTCATTGTTGCAATGGGTCCACCTATCCCTATTTAAACAATTTATTTTTTCCCTTCCCCTCCACAAATTATTCCAATAGCGTTATTTACCATAAATAAGATATGGAACCAACCCAGATGCCCCTTAGTAGATGAATGGATCAAGAAAATGTGGTATATATATACACAATGGAATTCTATGCCTCCATCAGAAAGAATGACATTGCCCCATTTGTTAGGAAAAGGAAAGACTTGGGATACATTATATTAAGTGAAATAAGCCAGTCCAAAGAAACATAGGTCCCATGGTTTCCCTTATTTGCATTTTGAGGTTTAGTTGACATTTAAATTTCAATTTACTTTCAATATTGGCTTATTAGATTTAGTTCTTGGCTGTAGTATCAGTGCTCATTCTATTTCATCATAGTATAGTCTATTCAGAGTACATTTGGAAAGCTGTGTTTTCTCCTGCCCATAAATTCCCAGATTGTACCATGTAAATTTACCTATTGTTGTGCATGAAAACTGACAGCTCATATCTAACTGTTGAATCCCAAATTCAAGTAAAATTTCTTATGTACCATTAGCCACAAACATCTTTTTACCATATTATATTTTTCTAATTTTCCTAAGTATCATTATGTTGAATCTCAATTATGTCTAAAGGTGTGTTTAATTTAGAAATGTATTGAATAATACATAAAATTATAATTTCAATTCATTCATATATTGATGACTATTTTATTATAAAGAATTTGTCAGATGATTTTTATAAAGTAGGTCTCTTTAACAAACTTGTAAACTAAAGTAAAATCATATAAGTTTACACAAAAGCATTATTTGTTGTAGTTCCTATAAAGAGAAATAGAAGTCAGCGGAATAAAGATGGTGGTATATTTTTTTTTCATGGTTAAATTTTGTTAAAGTTTGACAGGTGAAAAATATGAAGACAGTCTTTTAACAGAAAAAAATAAGAATGTTCCACAAATAATGGCAAGCAAACATAATGTGTAAATGGATGTAGAAACGGAATGAGAAAGTGTAACAAAAAATGTCATACACATGAGTAAAAGTGTATAAGAAAGCCGAGCATTAGGTGAGTTAGTAAATAGCAGCTATTTTGGAAATGGAGACAGATCCTGGATTAAGAATGAGTGAAGCAAAAAGTTAACAAGATTCTCCTGAGTGAGGCAAAAGTTAGCAAGACCATCTCAAACAACCCAGGCAAGTGGTGCTCATTCCCATCTTAAAAAGTAACAATGATGGAGGCATAGAATTCCATTGTGTATATATACCATATTTTCTTGATCCATTCATCTACTGAGGGGCATCAGGGTTGGTTCCAGATCTTAGCTATGGTAAATAATGCTGCAATAAACATTGTTGTTCTGGTAGCTTTAGTGTGGTCTTGTTTGTAAACATTTGGGTAAATGCCCAAAAGTGGGATTGCTGGGTCATAGGGGAGTTCTATGTGAAGTATTTTCAGGAACCTCCATACTGCTTTCCAAAGTGGTTGAACAAGTTTACATTCCCACCAACAATGAAGTAAGATTCCTTTCTGTCCACATCCCCTCCAGCATCTGTTGTTGTTAGAGTTCTTGATTTTTGCCGTTCTAACTGGAGTGAGGTGATATCTCAATGTTGTTTTGATTTGCATTTCTTTTATGGCTAGGGATGTTGAACATTTCTTCATGTGTCTACAGTATAACTTGTGGAGGAGATGGGGAAAAACCAGTTGTTTAAGGATACAGGTAGACCTGTTGCAATAATGAGAAGTACAAGTTGTCATGTCCAAAACGAGCTTTACAAGGTCGGTGCGGGGGGTGGGGGGTGGGGTGGGGGGGGAAGGGAGGGGGGAAGGAGAAGGATTGGGATTTTTGGGGAGGGGGAAGGCTGGGAAGTGATGTGAAGGGTAAACAAAGGAGGAGGCTGCAATGCTTGGTAAGAAATGTTCGCATTATCCTGCCCATGCAATTGTAACCCCTCTGTACAGTATGTTCACAAATAAAATAAAATTTTAAAAAAAGTAATAATGACATCAATCACAAACTAATCCTGGGCAAATATACAAGACATCTCAAAATTAACTAAAGCAAAAAGAGTTGGTGAGTATGTTTCAAGTGGTCCAGATCTGGCCTAGCAAAAATAGGATCTAACTTCAAACGAATATTGCCAAAAACAACAACTACAACAAGAGCAGCAGCAACAGAAACAGCAACAAAAGGATAAAGAAACCAGGTTCCATTGGCTTAAGCCTGTCTACTTAGGAGGGAAAGATTTGAGGATCAAGGATGGAAACCAACATAAGGTAGGAAAGTTTGAGATTCTAATCTCTAGTTAACTCCTCCAAAAGCTGGAAGTGGAGCTTGTGGCTCAAGTGACAGAATGCTAGGGAAGGGGGGTGCTCAGACACAGCACTTATGCCTTAAATTAACGGAAAAGACAGAGAAAGGGAAAGAAAAAGAGAAAAGAAACAGAGAGAGAGAATGCAAGTAAACTTTAGAAAGAAGTAAAATAATAGGAAAGGACCAATCTCTCTTTGTCTCTCTGCCTGTCTCTCTGTCTCTTTCTCTTTCTCAGTGGAACTACATATGTGGACAATAAAAGGTATATGGGCAAGATAATGAGAATGGTTGAGATACAATTATTAGTTGTAATGTGATCAGCTATTTCATGGGAGTCCAACTGCACAGTGATGAAATTAAGGTTTGTTAAGGAACTCCTTATGTTTTTGCAGGAGGAAATGATTAGCAGAGTAAACGTGTCATGAGGTAGAAAAAAATCTAGTCATAGTGGAAAGAAGGAACATTTAGGCATTTCCTTTAGGAAGATAATAAAAAATATTTAAAACAATTTAATAAATCTATCTAGACAAAATTCTGGCCAAGATGATGCCAAATTGTGGGGTGAAATTAATTTTCACCTTCAATACCAGGTTGCTAAGTAATTATGCCAGTCTGTTTCTGACCATGAGGAAAATCAGATGCTATACATGAGAAAGAACGTTAAATATATTAGACAGATGATCCACTAGCATACTGGTATAATAACACACTTTTTTGTTGATTGTTAAAATTATTGTTTCTTGCAAAATACTCTTTTTTTCAATGATGTATTCTTGAGAGAAGAGCACAAGTAACAAAATTTCTAAGAATAATCCTTGTGACCTAGAAGCAGAAGACTAATGTCCCTATGCTAGTCTCCTAAATATCTATTCTCCTTGCTGAATGGTTTGTAATATCAGAAGATTGATAGATGTGTGTTTACCTATGTTTACTTTCTCTCCCTGGACTTTTATATGTTCAAAGGTTGTGACAAACATTTTGAGAGAAAATGGTTTTATTTGAAAAAGAAAATACGAAGTCCTGTCAATTCTAATCAAATTCAGTTCACACACATAGCATACAGCATACAGAGATAATTGAGTACCATGTTCCATAAGAAATATGGATTTAAAAAGATTTATATTGTTTACAGTATTCAAAGAAGATAAAAATAAAAAGGATATATAGTTGGGGGTCATGAGAGAGGAACTTTAAAATTAATTGTCCTAGCAAATATCATTATAAATTTTAAAATGTACAATTGCTCATTTTCCTTAGCTTTACTTTTCAAAAGGTTTTAATTCAACATGCTCACTTCTATTTTTAGTTTTATTTTTAATCTTTTTTGTTTAAATATGTATTTTTATTGTAAAGATACTGTACAGAGGAGTTATAGTTACATGAGCAAGGTAATGAGTCCATTTACTATTGAGCATTGTTACCCCTCCTTTGTTTTTCTCCTACCATCCCTTTCCTCCCCACCTCCCCAACTCTTCCCCTACCACCCAAAGTTGTAAAGTTCATTTTTCAACACAGTGTCTTGTACATCTCATTGTTATAATGGGTCACCCTGTATCCTTATTTCAGCATTTTGTTATTTTCCTTCCCCTTCCCAAATTAGAAAAATGTATACACAAATGCAGGACACTGGAATAAAATACATTGTACCATGGGGGAAAAACATACAAAGAAACAAAAAGAAAAATCACATAGTACATTTTAAGTACATTGAACAGACGTCTGATTATCAGGAATCCTATAGTAGATGATAGATTTCTTAATCCGGAACTTTTTATTTTGCAAAAGGCAGATGTTCAGTCTGAAATATAAAAATAAAATAAGTGACAAAGAAAGGAAGTAAAATAAGATAAGTTATTTAAGACTAGATATGGAAATTTACAAATTAGGCATTTTAGGCCTCCAAAAATATTACTAACATATGCTTGTGCAATACTCTAAATAATATCAAAAAATTTTTCCCTATGAAACTCGTTTTAGTATTAAATCATTACTATAAGTTACTGTTTTTCTCAATTGTTATAGTGCTTAAAGACTATAAGCTGAGGTAAACAAACAGAATTTTGAAGATATTTTTAAACTCTCTTACTGAATTCTGGCTTAAAAGATTAACCTAAATATTCTATTCTAGGGGATTTCTTAAATTCAGAATTACATATAATCATGTCAATAGTGGATTTCATAATATAGTAATTTTTATGTTTGCTTATTCCATTACAACTCTATTTCACCAGATTTAACCCAGTCTGTTCCAGTTTTGATGGTAGTGTTTTTATGAATTAAAAAAAAAACTACTATAAAATTTTGATAACATGTCAAAACTCTTTAGACTTTCTTATAACCTCAAGAAAAAGTGCAACATGTGATTACAGTTTTCACTGATGTGTGCTAATTTTAAACTTGGCAAAAGATACTGGTTGTACAATTAGCTGATTATTTATAATTTTCGAATGCTATAAATTAATGCATATTATTACACCATATAAGATGATGCTAAGTGAAATGAACCCCAAGATAGGGACACAAGTGGTTATATACTTGCTGCTGTTGTTTTTAATGTAGTTATAATGTATATGTATATAGTGGTTTTATATTTGTTGCTGTTGTTTTTAATGTACTTATAAAGTATATGTGACTTTTTGTTTCTTTTGTATGTTCTTCCCCCATGGTATAACCCCTTTTTCCACTGTATTTGATTCTGGTGCCCTGCATCTTGTATATACATTTTTATAATTTCGGGAGGGGAAGGAAAATAACAAAAAGCTGAAGTAAGGACACAGTTGACCCGTTGTAACAATGAGATGTACAAGACACTATGTTGAAAACGAACTTTACAACTTTGAGGGAGGGAGGGAGGAGTTGGGGAGGTGGTAGGGGGAAAAAAAGGAGGGGGTAACAATGCTGGATACCTTACTCATGTAACTCTAACCCCTCTCTACAGTGTCTTTACAATAAAATATTTATTATAAATATATATTAGTACAACTATTAAAATATTTATTACTAGTATATTGTTAATTCTGGTTATTAAGTATGAATTATTTCTTTCCAGATAGGACACCTTTAGGAGACAAAGTTGTGTATACTGTAACGATATTTAAATGATTCATCATATGTTTAAAATTGTTTATTTGACCAATAAATTTTTATTTGTTTAAATAACTATAATCCTATATATTCTCTTTTTCAGTTGTTTAATTTATGTCATATATGCGATTTAAATTCCTAGTAGTAGCATATAAAACGTTTTATTGAATTTTTCTATTTAGATGCTTCTAGTTAGAGTAAACATAGGGCCTCTGAAATATTCTTAGTTAAAATGTCAAGAAAGTTATTGTTTAAGTTGATACTTTAAAAGTTATATTTCAAGACTATACTTTTTGACAGCTGTGAAATAACAATGTAATTGCATCATAACTGTGAAATATAACTTCTTGCTTGTAGAATTTGGATACCTTGCCAATTCTGACATGTGTACAATAGATTTAAGCATCCTGCTTCCTGATTAATTAAGGTCCAAGATCCATCTTTAGATTCAGTGTCATGGTATCTAAAAGTTGAGCTAAATATATTAAATATGGGAAAGAAAATCAACTAATTTGGAAAATGCAAGTATTCATTATTTCACAGTTATTATGTTGGGAGTTTAGAGATATATATGTACCATAATAATTAAATGCTCTTATTTTTGTTAATATACTCTTCTGCTATTTAAATTTTTTGTAATGGACAATGTAAATTCATAAAAATTGGTAGTCCTTTTTAATTAATTGTAAAACTTTCATTTAGCCCCAAATAGTTCCTTCAAGTTATGTAAATGTAGAACTTCAAATAATTAACTTATATATAATTTACAAGAAAAAATACGTAATTAATCTTGCCAGAGGAAAAAAGAGCTCTTTATAAAAATTATTGAATAATCGATTGTGCCATATTGTCATAAGATGAATGTAAATGCTATTGATTCATCATTTGTAGTTCACTAGATAAGCACTTTGGATTAGAAATAACATTAATTGCAATAATTTCTGTAGTTCCATAAGAGCTTTTTTAGAATTATAGCATGATAACTATTTGTTGAGCAGAATTTTAAGAAAAACTGCTTGATTTTTTTGTGATGGCACATGTATCATTTCAATTTAGTCTTGTTCGTTAGAACTCAAAAATGAATCATTATTATTGACAGCAAAACTAAGAGTTCAGACAGAGCAGGCATAGAAGAAACATAAAGAGTGCAGGAAAGTGTGCAGTCACCTGGTAGAAAGGATAGTTAAGTCAATGTTTTAACCACGTGTGTGATTTTACCAGATTGAGAATGAGAAAAGGAGATGGGAACATTGAAGTCATAGAGAAGAGCTGACCTAAAGAAATGCAAATTTGAAGTATTGTAACCCATCAACTGTAGCCATTCCAGTTCTTCATTATCACTAGAGGATAAAATATGAGGTGCAGGATAGAAGGAGATGAGATTGAATGGAAGAGTAGATAAGAAGTCCCTAGGAGAGCGGGGTACTGGTGGCTCACGCCTGTAATCCTAGCTATTCAGGAGGCTGAGATCTGAGGATCGCGGTTCAAAGCCAGCCCGGGAGGAGAGACTGTGAGACTCCTATCTCCAATAAACCACCAGAAAACCGGAAGTGGCACTGTAGCTCAAGTGGTAGAACACTCGCTTTGAGCTGAAGAGCTGAGGGACAGCACCCAGGCCCAGAGTTCAAGCCCCACGACCGACAAAAAAAAAAAAAAAAAAGGAGAAGTCCCTATGAGGAGATGGATGTTAAATGTTTGAAATATATTCTGAGGCCAAAGGTTGCTAAAGTGCATACATCTCCTAACTTGCCAGGGATCTTAAACAAATGTTAGTTTTCCCTGAAACCTTTCCAGATAAGTCTAAATCCTAAATCAAATTTGTTTTCTTTCCTTTATACTTTGTTTTTCTCAGTACTTGAGATTGAACATAGGTTTTGTGCTTGCTAAGCAAGCACTATACAATTTGAGTTATGCTGCTGAGTTAAATGCATTTAAAACATTAAAAAAAAAAACCTCTGCATCTACCTAACTAACATATAAACAGCCTTAAAATACTACTTCCCAATCACTGAACAAGCTATATGATTATAAATTCAGTTGCAATCTAAATTATAGTAAAGTCTATATACTCAATGTTATTGCATAATCTTTTCATTTAAAATAAGAATTATGAATTAACTATAAGCATAAATATATTTTATGAGTGAACTCAGGGTACATAATAAAGCAAAGTATTTTCCAGTGCCAAACCATTATTAGTTTAGTAATCATGATGAGGTTGATTGGAAGACATTGATAGGGGATGAGACAGGGTAAAGGCTGAAGGAAGCACCTTTGCAAATTGCTGAAAGTGACATGCAGTGTTTTGAGGTGATAAAAAGCAATTTCAGGAAGACTATCAGAACCTCAAAACCTGAGGAACTGACATATGTTCCCTGTTGTTCTGCTCCTGCTCTGAGCAGGAGCGTTTTCAGCAAAAGCACACAATTCTTTGAGATGGAAATTATTGCAAAATGAAAATTCATTTTCCTTCGCATTGTTTATGCCCTTAAACATTTTGGTTATGGTTCACCAAGTGTACCAGCCATGGAAATGTTCCTTTCAGGTCGCCCTCCTGCAAAAAACCTATTCACAGGAGGAGCAAGGAGAATGAAAGTGCTGTATCTTCAGGATCTCTTTCGATGATCCCACTAAAGCCAAGTACCTTAAGCTTGTTCCTAGCCTTACAATGGACAGTGGAGATCCTATCTGACCATTCTGCCAGGTCTGGCAGCCTCTACTCTAGGACTCCCCACCACTGGCTGGGGTTTACACACAATCTCTCTATCTCTCTCCTCTCTCTCTTTCCTCTGCTCTCTCCTCTCTCTCTTTGTTCTCCTCTCTCTCTTTCCTCTCCTCTCTCTCCCTCCCTCCCTTCCCCCCTCCCTCTTTCTCTTCCCATTCCCCCTCTCCTCTCCTCCCATTCCCTTCTCTCTCTCTCTCTTTCTTTCTCTCCCTGTCTGTCTCTCTCTCCCTGTCTTTCAGATAACTTGAAAATGGAGCCCACCAATTCACGCTCCCTTCCTCCTCCTTCACTTTCACAGGTTTTTCTATCAGTAAATCTGGTTCCTATTAAATTCTTCCTTGAAGTCTACTTCCTGGAAAATAAGAATGGTTACAGTAAATGACACCAGGCAACATTTAAAAGAGGGCAGTTATCATTGGGCATAATCAATAGCACTATATTTCTGGTCTCATACATTCTTTCAGAGTATGTGGTGTCTATAGCTTGACTCTCTCTCTCTCTACGTGTTAGTTTCAACCTCCATCTTCTTCAACACAGGGCTATGTATCCTTCTGAACAAGCATAGAAGTTATTCTTTAGCTTGAAACCTCAAGAGCACTTCAAAATCTTTTCATCAAACTGTTAACATTGCTCTTCAAACACAGTTTCATTCCTTCTTCAACCACCTTTATGCCTTTTAAATGAACCAGATGTTATTGTGTTGGTTTACTATTATATAAATCTTGGTGTTACTGCAAAATACTGTTCTGCTTAGTCAATACATTCTGAATCATTTTCTGTCAAAATAATTTGGAGAATCTTTTAGTGAGCTGCTTGTTTGACATTTGGACCCTAAACCAGGTTTTGAATAAGTAATTGAGAATAACAAGCCTTGACAACTATGAACTATAAACTCATGATTCATGGGTTGCAATAACAATTCCATATTGAGGGAAAGAAAATTACTTGGATGTTAGGACTACATTCTGTAATAATGGATGAAGGTTAAGGAGTCAAATGTTGAAGGACCTGTTTATAAGACTGCTTATATATTTCTTTATTAATGATAATAGATATGACTGTACAGATCCTCATTCGATCTCTTGTCAAGCAGATTTTGAAGTCTTCTAGACAACTAGAAATTTCCTAGTGTGATTTTTAGCAATAAGAGCCTAGTCTTAATTTTAGTAGCTTGTTTTGTTTGTTTTGCTTTTGCACACATATCAGAATGTAGAGTCAAGCTGTTAGAACTGTATTTACTAACCTAATGTATTCTTGAGGGGTGTAAATCTATAGACTAATAACTGCCTTCACAAAATTCTATCTTGCTTAAAATTAAACTTTGTTTAGTAGTACAACCTATTTTGGCTATGAAAAATAGGATAAACAAATACCAATATCTTCACAGGATTAATGAAATGTTTGTCTACTATTATTTAGATGATAAGAGAATAGTTTAAATCTTGATTTATTGAAACTTTAAGTCTTCTTTTAAAAGATAACTCCACTGAAAACTGTTTTCTTTACCTTTATTGTTACTTTTAAATCAAAGATTTATTATTGTCTTTTCCTGATTAAATATGGTGCAGAATTTAAATCTTTGGTTAAGCTTTCAGCCCCTTTCTCCCAGTTACTTTGTGGCTTTTTTTGGGTGGGGGTTCTGGTCGTGAGGTCTGAACTCTGGGTCTGGGCACTGTCCCTCAGCTCTTCAGCTAAAGGCTAGTGCTCTACCACTTGAGCCACAGTGCCACTTCCGGCTTTTTTCTTTTTTCTTATGTGGTGCTGAGGAATCGAACCCAGGGCCTCATGCATGCAAGGCAAGCACTCTACCACTGAGCCACTTTCCCAGCCCCATACTTTGTGGCTTTCTAAACACAGAACACTGCATTACAGTACATGCCAGCAGAATGCATTTTCAGCATGTGCACTATGTCTTTGGCATGCTCTTCAACTCTCTCAGCTTTATTTCATTAAAATTACTATGTCATTTGCTTTACATTTATTTGTACATTTTCTCCATAATATTTTCATCTTTTTTTTTTTGGTTGGTCATGGGGCTTGAACTCCAGGCTTGGCGCTGTCCCTGTGCTCTTCAGCTCAAGGTGAGCGCTCTACCGCTTGAACCACAGCACCACTTCTGGCTTTCTAGTGGTTTATTGGAGATAAGAGTTTCACGGACTTTCCTGCCTGGGCTGACTTTGAACCGTGATCCTCAAATCTCAGCCTCTGTAGTAGCTAGGATTATAGGCATGAGCCACCGGCGTCCAGCATTTTCATCTATTTTTAAATTTGTAAAATAGGCAAAAATTTGGAACAAAAGCTCAATATAAGACACTGCAAAAGTGTTTGATATAGGTGAAAAAGGACTGGGAAGTCTAACACTATTGTGATGCCTTTCTTTTTTTCTTTTTTCTTCTTTCTTTTTCCATTTTTTTTTTGTTTTGTTTTTTTGTTTTACTCTCAGTATGAAGATTTAACTTAGGGCCTTGGACTCACTCTGTTTTCTTGCTCATTTGTCACTTTAGGACTTGAACCATGCCTCTAGTCTTTCTTTCAAGTAGTTATTTTGAAGATTGAAGTCTGTCCAAAGAATGAGTCTCATGGAATTTTCTTGTCTAGTGTGGTTTCTAAACTGCATCTTCCTCATATCAGCCTCATCAATAGCTAGGATTACGGGCATAGACCACGAGTACCTGGTTGTGACACCTGTCTCATTTCCAGTATTAGAGACATTTAAGTCACTTCAAATTACCTCCAGGTCATTTTGGAATTCTTTCAATTGTATTGCAGAGTAACTTAAACTGCTTTTCTTTTTTCCATACATGGTTTCAGGAATGTAAATAAAAGTCTACACAAAATATAGTGAACCTATTGTGAGGTTTGATATGTATGTTTTAGAAGGTTTTGATAAGCCAAATCTAATATATTTACTTTCTCATGTGATAGATCTTCTGTATAGTTTCCCTGTACTCTATGAGACACATCTTTATTTTAATAATAAATACAATTTCATAATAATTATATTTCCATTATTTGTCTTCTCAGATTGTTAATTCTTTGAAAGCAAAAATCCTTCATTTTCATTGAATGTTCAGTTTTGTCACACAAAATTATGAGCAACATCTGGGCTTCAAATTAATGCCCATTAAATTAAAGTTTAAATATTAAATTTTGATGGTGTAAGGAATTATAATCTATGCTATAGATTTCTTTTTTTCTCCAGGTACCATGACTCAATCTATCTTACTGATATAGAGGAAAATTAATAGATTTAGAAGGAACATCTAAAGAGAAGTAGGAGTGGTATCTTATACTAAATAGTCTACAAAAGTAGATTTTCAAGTTTAGGGCTATTGGTGTAGTTCAATAATTTATGATTTTTATAAATGATATAATTGTTAGTAACTTTCAAGTAGTATAACTCGCAGGACCACTCTTCCCATTGCTTTTTGTGAACATGAAATAAAATAATACAAAGAAGCCCTGTATGTTGGAGAATAGTTTCTCATGGTTGTATACATCTCATTATTGATATAACAAAAGGTACATAAACACAAAAGAGCCATATGAGATATTTTATGCATATCTTTTTACAGGATCAACTTTAATTGTCGTATATACTTTAAAACGAACTATTGATAATGACTTCAGGAATTATGAGAACAAATACCAAACATCATATTTCTTGATTTTATAATCACTATCTAACATCTTGAAGTTCAAAGGTAATTTCAAAGAAATTAATAAGTATGATATTTAAAAGCCTCACTTTCCATTTTTCACACACAATTATAAAAATCATGTCTGGTACATAGTTTAATTTTAATGTCATTTATTTTCTAAAACAACTAAGCATAAGAATGGAGATGTAGCTTGATATTATAGTCATCTCATCTCATATATTCAAGGCATTTGATTGGATCCCCAGTAACTAAAAAGGAAACAAAATGCAAAACAAAACTGTTTTGCATTTCTAACGAAAATGGGGAACTATAAGCATTTCCATTTAACTCAATTATTACTTAATCTTTATAAATTAATTACTTCAAAATCTAGTTAGCTAGATGTAATGCATCATACTTCTTCCAAAATACAGAAGACAAATTCATTGTCCAGAAATGGTGTTAAAATATTTATTGTTTACAATTGAATTGTGTTTTGAATCATTTAAATCTAGAATGCTAGTAGGTAGATTTCAAATTAAGAAATATGCAAAAGAGTCTATGCAAAGACTCTGCTGCTTTATTTACAAGGTAGCTGTACAGGAACCATGTGTTACAATGGTCTTTAAGTGGGGAGAGATTCAATGCCAAGAGATTTGTTTTATTTATGGTAATGTGGCCTTTTTCTATCCAGCAATTCTGGTAGTTGTTTGCTTTTAACAAGTAAGACTGAATTCCAATGAGGACAGTGGCTGTTAAAAATGCATCTTTTTGAGGTAGGCGCCTAGAAGTACATGCACAGCTGTGTTTTCTGAGTGAGCTAGCAGGGATTGGAGCTATGAAATTCTCAATCAGCAGAGCAAGCTGCTTATTCTCTGCTCTAGCTCATAAAGGGAAGCATACGTGCCAAATGATGCCCTGAATGTCTGCTGCTTTGTATAGTTCAATTATAATTACAAATGAGTAAGAGAAAAGTGCAAGAGTCTGTATTTCTGTTATTTTATAAATGCCCACACCATATAAAACATAAGTGAAAGTGAAATAATTATGTATAATTTAAAAGTATTTTTATATATGCACATATAATAGATATACTATACATGTATTTTCCTGGATGTGCACATTACATTAAAACATTAGTGATGTAGTTCAAGAAATTTGACATATAACAGCAATCCCTTCATACTTCACTGAGGTCCATATATGATATGCACTTGTATACATGGTACTACAATATTATTTGCCATTTATATACTATCTCTGGTTCAACAGTACAATTAAAGGATATGTTTTATTTTTTTAAGATTTGTGAATGTATTCACTTTTTATTTGGGAAATATTAATAACTTACAATTTTGAGTAACTTTTCAGAAGAATATAAGACTAGTAATGAGCTTTATGTCTTAGGAACAATATTTTGTGAGCATTTATAAAAATACTATATATGTAAGAGGAAATATACTTTCAATTTTTAGTTATGACAGTGTATTGAAATATCTTCTGAAAAGAGAAATCACAACTAATATTCAGTATATATTTATTGATGTATATGACAATAATAAGTAATATTTTATTGGATTTTACCACTTGTAAAATCGGTTTTTATATTAATTTATTTGAATCTGAAGTATTTAAAATAAATTATTTTATGTGACAAGTTTTTATATTACTGATAACATTTTAGGTTGTGGTCTTGCACTTTAACTTCAAAATAAAATCAGATTCTTTTTCTTTTATAGTAACAGAACTATGGTAAGTGGAGAGAAAAGAACGTACAAATGTGATTTTTTAAGAGATCATTCTTCAGTTTGTAAGTTAAAAGAGAAATTGAAAGGAACTAATTAAAATCTTCTCATGTACATACTGAATTCAAATAATAATGAATAATTTTGCTTTGACAATGATAAAAACTCAGTTAAACAACAAAGGACTAAATTCTTTCTGCCAACTATCTGAATAAACTTGGAAGAACTTGAGCCTATATCAAATCACTGGTTGAGACCTTAATTTCACACTGGTGAGAACCTGAGCAAAAAAAATGTAGTCACATTGAGCCTGGACATCCTGACATGAAGAATTGAAATAACAATAGGTGTTATTTCCAGCTCCTTGGCTTGTGGTTTGTTTTAGAGTAACAGAGAGCAATAAATACAGAGGATGAAAAAATCCTGAAGTGATGGACTAATTTGTAATACTGTCTGCCTGTTTATAGGGCAAATAGCTGTATAATTAAATTGAGGTTATTCATGCACACTGAAAATATCTCTTGTTTTTGTATTAACAACTAAATAATGGCATCTGGAAGAATGAGCTGTGTGTGTCTTTTGTTTGTTTTTTTTGCTTGTTTTAGTATGGAAGTATTCTTGCTGGCTAGATCATTAAATCATGTAGAATATATATTTTATAGCTTATCTATCAATAATCTGTCTTAAGGGAACAATATTTTCAAATTATTTTTAAATTTGTATATTGTGCATTATCTGACTATAAACATAGGACCTACTGTGTGCTAGGCCAGTACACTGCCATTTGAGCCACACCCTAGCCCTGAAAAACCACTATTTATAATGGCATAACCCTTGTTTCCTTAAGGAATGATTTAGACAATAATCACAAAAGAGATTAGAAAAAATACCATATCTTGGTCTCCAGCAAGATTCTCTCAATAAGAAATTTGATTTTAAGAAGAAATCCAGGTTGTCTGGCAGGTGATTTGACATGCTAATTTCACAGGCAGTTAATGCAAAAACACTAATACTAATACTGATTAATTAGCCATAATATGGACACAGGGAACCACATACATATGTGAAACAGAGACAGATCAAACACAAAAAGTGGACATGTACTAAGATTCACCTATACAAAAATATTTGTAATCAATTTTATGACCAGTGAGATTGAAAGACAAAAATTTTTATATGACATCATAAGGAGCTTAGGAGAATCATTCTCAATGAAAGCAATGAGCACTATAAAACAGCCATCACTACCAAGTAAAATCAATACTTCTTAGACCATACAAGAAATAAAATATTTACATAAGAAAATTATAAATAAAATCATACCGTAAGTACTAAAGTTGGGCTGTTAATGTTAGTTGAACTGATATTGGCACAATTTCTACCTCTCTAAGGTTGGAAGGTGAACACTCCACATTTATTACACCCCAAATATGGTATTCCATCTAATCCCAGCTCTCAGAAAGAGCTCCTTCCCTAGGAAGGTAGGATAAAACCGTTTTTCATCTCAGCCTCATAATTTTTTGAAAATAGGCAACTAATTAGTGCAAAGTGCACTCCAGGGTGGAGGCTCTCTTCTGTCTAGTTCTTTCTTGGTGGACAGGTGCTCTTTCTTGGTTATGCCACTGCTAAACATCCTGAGGTTTCCACTACCATTGCCCTAACATTTTGGCAAGGTTTTGTGTTGAGAGAAGTAAGCCCATGAAGTATGGAACTGATGCTCAATTCATATACCAGGTTTGTGCTAGTAAACTAGGAGGATTTCTCCAAAGAAGCACACCACTGTCTCTATGCCCAGCAATAGTTACAGTTCAGATATTAGGCCTTAGGTTAACTTCTGAATATCCACAGGATGCTTCAATTCTCTCAACAAGAACAGAAAAGACATTTCCAAGAACATATAAAATATCCACAAGGCTAAACCATGTACTCAACAATAAAACAACATCTCCCTATAGAATTGCACAGATAAACCCATTTAAAAGGTACAAGTAATTTAAAATGGGATGAAACTGGGTGCCGGTGGCTCACACCTGTAATCCTAGCTACTCAGGAGGCTGAGATCTGAGGATCACAGTTCAAAGCCAGCCTGGGCAGGAAAGTCCATAAAACTCTTATCTCCAATAAGCCACCAGAAAACCTGAAGTGGTACTGTGGCTCAAGTGCTAGCCTTGAGCTGAAAAACTGAGGGACAACGCCTAGGCACAGAGTTCAAGCCTCATGACTGGAAAAAAATTATATATATATATATATATATATATATAATTATATATATATATAATTATATATATGTAATATATATATAATTATATATATATATATATAGTTGGTATATAAAGAGATCACAATCAGTATAAATTAAACTTTATATTTGTCTTACAATAGCAAAATCACTCACATACTAACTTAAAACAGTACCTAAGCTGAAAGGGAAATTCTTAGGTATTCTGATTATTTAAATGATAGAGAGGACAAGGATTATCTCCTATTATCTTTACCATGTCAACAACTCCTTTGATTTTCTTCCATGATGTATGAAATCTATGCTTCATTTCTACTTAAAAGCAATACAACTAAAATCATATAAGCCTGTTTGTATTCCTTTGCTTTCCTTAACATAAGCTTATTCTCTGCACAACTGAACTCCTTGTGTCTTCTCAAGTCATTTTTATTTATTTATTTATTTGTCAGTCGTAGGGCCTGAACTCTGGGCCCTGGCTCTGTCCCTCAGCTCTTCAGCTCAAGGCTGCGCCCTACCACTTGAGCCACAACGCCACTTCCAGCTTTTTTCTGCTTATGTGGTGCTGAGGGATTGAACCCAGGGCCTCATGCATTTGAGGCAAGCACTCTACCACTGAGCCACCTTCCCAGCCCTCAAGTCATTTTTAACGCATGCACACATTTTCTGAAAAATTGTAGTGGGAGAACAACAAAGGAGAGGAAACAAAGCTCCACAGGAAATGTGCTCATTGCCTTACTCATGGAACTGCAACTCCGCTGCACAGCATCTCTACAATGAAATGAAAAATTTAAAAAGTGTGATCTAGTAGAATGATAATATGATTTTATTAACTTTGTCAAAACATTTTCTGCTGTTTTTAAAAGTAGAAAGTAAGAGCTTAATGGAGAAAGAACTCACTGTATTTAGATTACATTTAAGAAAGTGGATAATCTGAATTCTATAAAAATAAATAATTTGATTGAATTCCATATTACTAATTAATATCTTTATCTGATTACCTTTGCCAGAAGGTAATATAATATTTATTATCCATGGTGATTTAAATATTAACACATTTGTATAGGTAAAGCATGAAATTTATTGTAAAGACATAAATATGTTACTGTTTTATTATTGGATATATTATGTATGTATTACTGCAAACATCTCTATAAAAGAATGGAATTTAGTATAATGAGTTAATTACTATCTTATTTATTTTCAATGTTTGTTTTGAAGCATTAGTGTGTTATTTGCATTTAGTATCCCTTTCTTTTCTCTTATTTTTCAGTTCTCATGTTAAGTTCTAAGGAAAAACTACAAAGAAGTGGCAAACATTTTAATGACTAAAATATTAGCTTGAAGACTTAAATATATTTAATTAACAAGGTAAAGATACAATGTAAGGTCTTTATAATTTGATTTTCTCAAAAATACCAACAAATTTAAAATTTAAATGATTAGTGTCTTCTGAAAAGCAAAATGAAAATCTAATCTTACTCCTACCACAGAAGTGCTAAGAATTCTTTTTCTGCCACAAAAAATACTATTCTGATGCCCACTTAGATTTTTAGGGTTAGATGTTCACTGATCAATTCATATTTGAACTAAAGAAAATTGCAATACTTGCAAACTGTTGGCTGCCTATACTCATTGATAATACTACATTTAAGTAAATCAGTGCTATCTTGGGTGACAATATACCTCCTTTTAAAGCAGGAGTGAACTCTAATAAAAGTGATTTCTCAAAACAAAATGTTTAAATAAGGATACAGGTTGACCCATTGTAACGCTGAGATGTACCAGACACTATGTTGAAAAATGAACTTACAATTTAGGCAGGGAGGGGGGCAGGTTATGGGAAAAACAAAGAAGGCAACAATGCTTGATAAGAAATGTACTCATTGCCTTGCTCATGTAGCTATAACCCCTCTGTACAGTATTTTTACAATAAAAAACATTAAAAACAAACTTCTTCATCCCTATTCTAAGAAGCGCAGCTTCAAAGAAAACTGCTGACAGTTCTCTCCCTGTAATGTTACACACTCACAAGGAAGAGCTACAAAGTAAAAATGTGCAACATATTTTACTTGATTGGCTATAAACTCTCTGATGCATTTCCAAGTGTTGAAAATAGACTCCCCTGATGCATTTCAGGAATAAATCCTGTGTATCTGATTAAAATGCAGATGAGTATCATAAACTATTGTAATTTGAAAGGCCTGAACTCATGATGCAGTTTGCCTCCATCTGCTTTCAGGTGTAAAGCAGGAGGGAATTTTTGCTGGAAGAATCACCAAGTTTACTGTAGGTTAAATTTCAGGAAATTAAACATGTACAATGTAAGGCCCCCCCCCACACACACTGATTTTTCATTCCTTTATTTGTATTTTGGTACATGGTTTATAAGTTTTGACCATTTTGACATTGCTGTTTAATTATCTCAAAGTATATATACATACATATATATATATATCCCATATATAAATATATATACATATATATGTGTACGGTGCTATACATGTATGGCAAAAAAAAACAACTAAATTTACTGGCAAGGTTTTGAAAGAGCTTTGAAATTAAATTGACTGCCACCGGCTCACTCTTCAATATGCTGTTAGCCTTTTCTAACATTTTTTTTTTCCCAGCGAATATGAGAGCAGTGAAATGAAGCCATATGTAGTGAACAGGAACTAGTTAAATAGCAGACACTCAGTTGAAAGTCATTGCTCCAGGGACTGGGAGCAGAAAGACAGAGGCTTTGGCAAAGACAACTTAGGTATGAAAACTAAGTCTCTTGCCTAATAATTGTGCAGTTCAGAGAACCACACAATTTCTCAAAGCTTCAATTTGATCCTTGGTAAATGGTCACGATTAATGTGCATCCAGGGGGCTTAGGAGGGGATCATGGCAAGAGAGCCCTAGGAGAGTGTCTGTGTATTGCAGAGGTAAAATGCGTTTGATCTGTTTTCCCTCTGCTTTTTGTCTGCACAGCTACATGACTTTTGTTAGAGGGAGAAAGAGAGATGACTGTGTATTCTATCCCACTGTGTATTCTGTTTCCTAGCTTCATTCTCATGCTGCCACAAGTTCTCCTCGATACTTTGCACATTTACCACTGATTTGTTTTTAGTATGAATCTTAATATGAAAAAGCATGTGGTGAATAATTGTATGACTATTGGCTATAGACCTTGGCTTTTTGCTCATACTTAGAAACATGTGTTTCTACCAAGTATTATTTTAGTACCTACAGTACAATCTGCAAGATTACCTAGTAACAAGTGAAGACCAGGTGATAGCATGATATTCTGTAGTCTAAGAAAACTTTCAGAACTCACTAAGGTTGAGACCACTGATTCATCCCATGGTCCACTCACCGAAGGATAAATAATTAGTTCCATAAGTAAAGAAGCCATAGCTGTCCATACCACTATGAGTGGTACTCTGACTTAGGCCAAACATCATTTGCCATATGAAATTGTTATTGTTTTGTAAAATTCAAAAACAAATTATGATGCCTTTGTATTTACCATTGCATGAGGAAAACAAGCAAGAAAAGTAGAATACTATTTTAGAAATTGTACATACATAAATAGTAGTTTAAATTTTAAACTAGGCATGCAACTTTTTTGATTTGGAATAACCTTCAATTTCTTTGAATAAGCAGAAACCTTTTAATAATGAGTTCATTTTGAAGGCCCAAAATATCCCCTTGAAATGAAAAGTCCCATTGTGTACTATCTGTGATGCTATAAAATTATAACAATGTTAAAATAAATATGTCTTACCTGACATTAAAATTTTATTTAGTGAAAACACTTTATACATAATTAAATTATGGATAGTAGACTGAAATAACCCATTTTATTGGCCTATATTTGAACTTTTGGTGGGATTGATGATTAATTGTCATTTTTATATAGCTAAAAATGTCACCAATTGTCAATACATACGGCTGAACCCAATATTTAAATATGTAACAGATAAAAAAATAAATGCTTATGATTTACACCAAAGTTATATGTGTTACTAAAATGATGGAAGAAGACATAGGAAAAATGTGCAAAAATATAAAGAGGAAATTCACAAAAAGAAACCTCACAAATAACCATCACAGAATAGAGATTCTGGTTCGTTTGTCACCAAGGACCTAATTAAAACACAAAGATTTTTCAATACTCAGTATAACATAAATCTGTACAGAAGCAATGTAGTACAACAGTGAACTCCATCTAAGGAAATAAACGTTATTCTAAATCTAGTAAAATCGCTCTTACACTTTTTTTATGCATTAGAGTGTACATTCTCATTAAACCAGCAATTGCATTCTGGGCCTTGATCCAACAGAAATTGAAGTGTCATCATGTAGAAATAATGTGATGAAAGAATTTTATTATACATTTTTGGAATGTAAAAAATAGTAAAAGCCTTCTGAAAATCCATCACCCATAGTGGGATATTAATAAAGTACAGTTAATCAACAATTCAGTTTCCAATATTCTTATTGATTTGAGAAAAATACAATGTAAAAGAAGAAGGGCAAGGTATAAAATATGATTACCTTATAATGTTACTCTTTGTAGAAAAAATATTTTACAACACATATATCTAATGTAATAGTATTTGAGATTTCTAAATTCTCATAAACTTACAAATACAATGGGTTTTTTTTGTTTGTTTTGTTTTGTTTGTTTTTGTCAGTTATTGGCCAGAACTCTGGGCCTGGGAGCTGTCACTTAGCTCTTCACCTCAAGGTTAGCGCTCTAGGATTTGAGCCACAGCACCACTTCCGGTTTTCTGGTGGTTTATTAGAGATAAGAGTCTCAAGGACTTTCCTGCCTGGGCTGGCATCGAACTGTGATCCTCAGCTCTCAGGCACGTGAGTAATTAGGATTATAGGTATGAGCCACCAGCAGGCAGTTTGCAGTGTTTTTGTTTCATTTTTAATTTTATTTATTATAAAGAAGCTGTAAAGAGGCGTTACAGTTGCATGAGTATGGTACTGAGTACATTACTTGTCAAATATTTTTAGACCCTCCTTTTTCTCTTACTATCCCTTCCCTCCTCCCTCCCCTAATCTGTCTCCCCACTCCCCACCCTCATAGTTGTAAAGTTGATTTCTAACATAATTGTCATGGAAGTATCATTGTTGCAATGTGTCATTCTGTGGCCTTGTTTCAGCGTTTTCTTATTCCTTATTCTCTCCCCTAATCACATAAATGTATATACAAGATGCAGGGTACCAAAATCAAATACAATGAAAACAGGGGATATACCATAGGGGGAAGAACATACAAAAGAAACAAAAAAAAAATCACATAGTACACTAGAAACAACAGCAAAGAAAAACCTCTAGTGTCCATATCTTTGGGTTCATTTCACTTAGTATCATCTAATGTGGTCATAACTATATAGCTTTTGAACTTTTCTGCTCATCTGAAAATATTATCCTAGAACTATGCTAACTATTGCAAATAAAGGAAACCATGGAACCTATATTTCTTTGGGTGTGGCTTACTTCACTTAATATGATTTTTTCCAAATCTTTCTATTTCCTAACAAGTGGGGTGGTGCCATTCTTTACGAGGAGGCATAGAATTCCATGGTAGATATGTGTATGTATATATACATGTTATATAGACATGTATATATATACACATATATATGTGTATATACATATACATTCATGTATATTAATACATGTATATGTATATATATCACATTTTCTTGATACATTCATCTAATGAGGGGCATCTGGATTGGTTCCATATCTTAGCTATGGTAAATAATGCTTCAGTAAACATAGCTGTGCTGGTAGCTTTAGTATGGCCTTGTGATCATTTGAGTAAATACCCAAAAGTGGGATTGCTGGGTCATAAGTGAGCTCTATGTGGAGTCCTTCAAGGAACCTCTATGCTGCTTTCCAGAGTGGCTGAACAAGTTTACACTCCCACTACCAATGCAGTAAGGTTCCCTTTTGGCCACATCCTCACCAGCATCTATTGTTATTAGATTTCTTGATTATAGCCATTCTAACTGGGGTGAGGTGGAATCTTAATGTTATTTTGATTTGTATTTATTTTATGGCCAGATAAGTTGAGCATTTCTTCATGTGTCTATTGGCCATTCTTATTTCTTCTTCAGAGAAGTTTCTCTTTAAGACACTTATTAATGGGGCAGTTGTTTCTTTGAGGATTTGTTTTGGGGGGACTTAATTTTTGAGTTCTAAGCATATTTTGGATATGAGGCCCTTAGCTGTTGTATGGCTAGTGAAGATCTTTCCCAATCCAAGGGCTTTCTATTGATCTTGCTAGCTATGATCTATGCTGTGCAGAATCTCTTAAATATATTTCCCAATATTAGACCATACTTTATTCCTAAATCTCTTGTATTTCACAGTATTTTTCATATATAAAGTGGTCAATATATGAATGATCATTGGATTATTAGTGGCTTTACCCAGTTTTATTACATATATGACTTACGTATTTCTTCCATAAGATTCTCTTTATATGACAAGTACTGTATTTTCAGCTGAAAATTAGGCTTTTGTATTTAAATTCCAAAAATCATGAGCTTATATTTCTATTTTTATTACAAGGTACAGGAAGAATCTGAAATATAGCTCCTAAGTATTTAATAGTTATTTATTCATATTAGGGATTGAGAAGTTTTCAAAAACTGAGATTAAAAAATAATTGACATATTATAAAAATTTTTTTCTGCTTCAATGCTTGGTATACAATTTTATCCAAAGAATTTAGTTTTCATTCTTATGCTTTTGAAGTTTTCATGCAGGATTATCAAACTCATATACACACACACTCATGCACACAAACACATGTTACAGAACAGCGGACTGAATAAACTAAAACTGCAGTAAAACATACATCTTATTTACACTTTCAGGGTGGAAATAAAAGAAGAGTTAAACTTTTTAGTATCATTTAAGTACAGTATTAAACTTGAAAATCCATGTCTGAAAGTTGATGTTAGTATTTATTAGGATATGTGTTGACCCTGATAAATGAGTTCAGGCATTCAAGAGTGGACATTACCGTGAAATGAAGAGAAAAAGAGAATAAAGAGCTCAGGCTGAAAGGAGTTTTGCCTCCAAGATGGGTTATTGTCACCAATAGTTTTCTTTATTACTTTTGTTATTGAGAGAAAAGTCACTGAATATTTCCTTCACTTTATTTTCAGTAGATGTTTTGATAGCCTGAGTATCCCTTTATGAGAAACTCATTTTCTCAAAAACATCAACAACAACAAAACATTTTAAAGTAAATCAAAGAGAGTTGAAAACCTTAGGGGATTTTTTTCTTTGTTCTTTGGTTTGTTGGTATTTTATGTGAAAAATGTAGTCCTGAAGGCATAATGCTATTTAAAACACAATCTTTCTCTAAACTTCTTATAAAGGAATTATTATGATTTTGATTTTCTCAGATTTTCTATAAAAGAAGTTTTCGTACTTGGAAGGGTTTTGTGTGAGCCACAGGCAATATAACGTAATGTTAATGTTTTTTTTTCTTTTTCTCTGTACTATTCTTTCCTGATTTGGGCTATCCTCTTATCTGTTAATTTAAGAGGAAATGTAGTGTGCTATTTATTTATTATTACTTAAATGTCTTTAATAAAAACTTATTCTCTAAATACCTCTTTTTTATTTACTCAACTGATGATGTATTACAGGCTAGATTTTGACAGGGTGTGATCAGAGAACAACTTGATTTGGGTCACCACCATTGTACTTGAAATGCTGTTTCTTCATTTGTAAATTTAAACATCATTGAATTAGCTCATTATCAATTCAGGTATTGAAGGTTTCTTAGTATCTAGGGTATTAAGATATTTGACAAGACTGTTTGCTTCAGATAGTTGTTCTAGTTGATAATAAATATTCAGATGCCACAAGGATGTCTTCCAAAATGAAACACTAGAGAAAAGTTTAATTTGCTGAATTTTTCATGTATTTATCATGCCAATAGTCTAAAATGCAAAATGCATTTCTCTGAATCCTACTGTTCTATCAAATCAGCTACAATAGCATTTCTGTTTTCTTCCAACAGTTGTCCATTTGCATTCATGAATTTTATATATTTGTAATGATGAGGAAGGCATAATTGGATTTCATTCACTCTTAAAGCAAACAAATTGGCCCCAAACAGCTTTGTTCTCCTGACTGTAGCATCCTCAGGACAGTATTAAGTTTTCATTGATTCAACTTCACCTAAGGCTAAAATATATTATTGACACAATGAATTATTAAAGACGTGGTTCATCATTTCACATTCAGGACCATAAAATTCACAAAAATGTAAATAGCCTCATGAGGACTAGCTTTTCTCCCAGCAGATACAACATTGATTTCATTCATGAACATCTGAATATATATCGATCTTTGCATATATATGATCCTCTCATACTATAATTAAAAATAAGACTTTCTGAGCATCACTTAATAAACTAAGAATGAATGCATTTATACTGACTTACAAAAAGACATGTACATATATACATTAAGAAAGTTAAAAGTGAAGATGTAAGCAAAAAATCCTATTTATTTTAAATGTGCATACCAGAGACCCCACAGCAATCTGTAACACAGAACATTTCTTTACCTGGCAATACAAAGGGAAGCCAGTATGTATCAGCATTCGTCAATGACTAATGCAAGACTGCTTCTGTCATATACAACACTCACCTTTTCAAAGGTGTGCATTGCTAGACAGGACACTATACCATTTATTGTTAACCCCTTAACTGAATTTGTCACATATTTTAATACAACAATAATGAAGATTAAAGTGTTCATGTCTGTGTTAATTCACCCTCTTCAGGAAATTTTCTCTAGAAATACTTATTATTAGCAGATATAAGTGAGGGAAAACTTCTTGAGGAGTAACCAATTAAAGAGTGATAATTCTTATAGACCCGTGACAGAAGTGAAGACATATTTCTGCATTCATTACTATAGTACTTAGAAAGATTAGCCAAGTCCATTTGCTCAGTTATGAAAAGATTATATTAGCATTAAGTAGAGAAAGTGGTGCTGTGACTCAGGGGGCCTTGTCATACATCTTGGTGTGTGTGTGCTCTCCACTGCAGGGTATAGAAACCTAACCAAGTAAATGCTAACAGAAAGAGATTTAATGCTCATCCAACACTTGCTTGCCCTGAGAGTGAGAACTCACACTGCAGGCAGAACTGGAATGCCAGACAAGTATGATTGCTGTCTGACTCCAAGAAAATGCCATTATGACAGAGAACCATGAACCCAGAAGCCACCACTTGGAAGCTGTGCAGTGACTATTTCAGAAAACCCTCACCATCCCTATACTTGTCTGTAGCCATAGTCAACTCTGGTACTTCTTTCAGCTAAATTTCACACCATGTATTGTAGGGTGAAACGCAATATACATTAAGAAATCTGTTGCAAGCATGTCTTGGCAAATGGTCCTAAATTTTCCACTGATGCAGATAAATACTAAGTGACAATCTACTATGCCCAGCAAACATTTCTTTTAATGTCAAAATTTATGTGTGCCTACGAAGTAGGTAAAACTGTGCTCAGCTATTGCAGCCGTCCTAATGTGTGTCTCTTACTTCTCTGTAATTCTGATTTCAAATGACTTCATTTGAACAAAAATTCCATAATAAGTTTACTTCATGTGTTTTTATCTTATACAAATGAGATATGAAAGAATTCAAATTATTCTAAATATACTTGCATAAAATAATCTAAATGCTCAGCTGACAAGGGCAGTTCTTATTAGGTTAAATGAAAAACATTTTGTAAATCAACTAAGCAGCATATTTTCTAATTGCTCATCTTTCTGCTTATGAACCAAATAACTAGATTATTGACTCATAAAAATTAATCATACATTCATATATGTACATCACTAATTTTGAACATTTTAATATGCACAATAGAACCTAGTCACTTTGAATACAATGAAAACAATATTCTTATAAGATTGAGTGAATGATTTAATTGCAAAATTAAGATGTACTCTTGAATTCAAATAAAAAACAGCTATTGCATAGCTGTGTATCTGAAGGTTGGCTGAAGGTATTGACATAGTAAAAATAAATAAGTTTATTTAATAAGGGAAATAAACATAATATGAAGTTATTAATTGTGACTTTGCAAGCAGAAGCAAATTATTTTCCTGGCTTTATCTGGAATTAAGGCTCTTGGATAAAAGATACATCCCAATTCTCTCACTCTCTCTCTCTCTCTCTCTCTCTCTGTCTCACACACACACACACACACACACACACACACACATCCTCTCTGTAATGTTCTCCCCTTTTCCTTCTCTTGTTTTAATTAATTAATTCAATACATATATCTAATCTATAATCATATTTTGAGTCTACCAAATATAAACATACAGCTTTCAAATGAGTTTATTCTGTTCAATTTTCTTATCATATTCTTGATTTTATAATTGTGCTTAAAATACACATTTAAGGACTTCAGTTATTATTTGAAGATTTCTGATAGGTCTTATATGCCAGGATCTGTGGTATTTTCTTTACTCATTTCAACAAACTGATGAGTTAGGCACTATTAGATTCTACTAAAAAAAAGTAGCGATATAGAAATTCTGTATAAGTTTCTCTGCTTTTATAAAAGGTAAGAGTGTAGTACCGGGAAGAAAACTAACAATTACATTTTATTTATACAGAACTAACATTCTTTGAGGGCGGAGTGCTTATAACTATTATTCTAATTTTTATGTTTTTGATTAAGAAATACATGATACATAATAATGAGAGTTTCCTCATTTTTTGTTATTAAAACAGAGAAGAGAAGCTTCGATAATAACAAAATGTTGAGGCAAATAAAGAAATGTTGAATATTATAAATTAATAGCAAGTATATAAAACGCCAGAGACTTCACATAATCAGGACATGCTTGGTGAAAATTAAGTTCAGTATGTCTATATGGTCAGTGGATCCATATGCAGAAGCTATGGGTTACTCGGATCTAAATATAGACAAATACAATAGGTAAGAATGCATCATTCAACTGCATCCCTAAAAAATATCGTGTAAGGGAGTGATACAATCAGGAGTACATATTGATAAAATATTATTGGGGATTATCCATATTTAAGGACATATTGACTATAGAAATCATGAGAAAATGTGTCTGATTCAAGATAGAAGAGAATGCAAAGATATGGAGAAAATACTAGAAATTGTAGAAATCATTCTCCGTAGAAATTGGTTGATTAGATCCATTTGTATATTTCATTTTTAAACAAAAAATATTTTAATGTATTCCTATCATTGTTTCATATCATACACTATTAGAGAATGATAATCTTTAAGGGAAAGATAATCTTTAAGGGAGTACACCCTCCAATTCAAAAGTTCTTCATATTTTGATATGTGAATGAAGTTATCTATTTTGTATTCTATATTGTTAATTTAAAAAAGCAAAAGTGATATGTTGTCAAAATATATGGTTAAATTTTCTCTGCACATCAATGAAAAATGACATTGGAAAAGGGCTGCTGAAAATTTAGGTAGAAATTTGAATGCCTAATATATTTTTCATCATTGACCTTATACTTAGAAAAGACCATTTAGCATTCAGGAATGGGAAATTATCTTTGAATGTTCTTATACATTTAAATTAAGTCATTTATAGCTAACTTTTCAGTATCCATGCAAATATGCCATTAAAGTTAATAATCTAAATGATGCATTTGTGCACAGAGATAGAAAAATATGCATAGTATGTGTAAATATGTGTACATATACACATACACACAAATACACACATCTCTACACATGTAATTTGTGATGACTGTATTCCATATTCCTTATCTAGCAGGTATGTATTTAAAGAATATATTCATATTATTATTCTAACAGTTTCATTTCTTCCCATTTCATTTGGTGTATCTGTACATTTTTTAAATGTATGTTTTAACATGAGTCAATTTATTTCTGCCTGTGGTGCACTGCTGATAAAGGACTGTTGTACATTATAATTATCCTTGAATTTTCTGCTGTATCCAGAAATCAATTGTTTCTACCAAAGCCGTTTTTCTCAATTTTAGCTCATATAGTATGAGATATTTTTAAAATTAAAGTGTTTTGCATTTTGGATGAATTAAATGTAACTACCATATCAAGCTTTTGAAAATGGATATAGTGCTTAAGGGTATAAAGGAGAGAGTAATGTGGTTGAAGAAGATTTCATGTAAACTTCATTGGACTAATACCATGAATCCAGCTAAAACTGGAGTAGTAGTTTATGGATTAAAATTTAGTAAATATTACATTTGCGTAGGTGCTCTTAAAAAGGTAATATATTTGTATGGACAAAAGTAAAGTTGCAGCTGTTCATAGCCTGCTGCTAAAGGAAGGGTTATAATGTAAATTTTAGGTAGAAATCTAAGGACCTAATCTATGTTTTATTTATTTGACCTTAAATTTAGAAGGAAAAAATTTAACACTCAGAATAGTAGGTATGAGAGGATTATCTTTCATTTAAAACAAAAACCTACACCCTTGATTTAACTATACACACACACACACACACAAACTTACAGCACACATGATGTTTTGCTATATGTATACATTGTGGAAGGGATAAAAGAAATAATGAACACAAATGGCCTTGCTAACATTTATAACATTTCATGGTAGAAACATGTAAAATCTACTGTTTTAACAGTTTTCTAATATACAGTATTTCATTATTTACACTTGTCACCACCACATACAATAGAACTGTTGAATTTGTTATTCTCATCTACATTTTATGTTCATTGATCAATATCTCACCATTGTCTCAGCTCCAAACATCTGATATTCACCATTTTATTTTCTGTTTCTGTTAGTTCAAATGCTATTATCCATATATGAGTGAGTCATGTGGCATTATTTTATTTGATGACATGTTCTCTAAGTTCATTCATATTGTTACTTATGCAATGTTTCCATCTTTCTTCTGGCTGATTATATTCATGCATTTATAAATATCACCTACATGTCAATATAAACATTGTTTTGGTTCATAAAGTGAGTTTTAAAAATGCAATGGGTTTATACAGTCCACCCAGCATTAGGGAGGCTGAGGTAGGAGAACCTTATGCTGAAAGCTAGCTTTGGCTACATCATGAGTTTAAGGCCAGTATGGGTTAAATAGTGATATCCTTCCTCAACAAACTAAAAACAACATACAGCATAGCAAAACAAAATAAACTAAGATCAGCAGTAGAGAGCAAGAGATTTTACTCTTAGTAAATATAATGAATAGAAACACTTAGTAGAGAGGGTCATGGCAATCGGTTGAGTGTGTGTGGTTATGAAGTATGAATGTGCCCTTTTGGAAGAGCCTTTGACATATTGAAGGTATAGAAAGAAAGAAAGGGAAAAATAGTGAAAGATCTCTCTGATGTGAGTTGTATTAAATATAGAGACTGTGTTGATTTAAAAAATGGAAATAAAAGATGGAAGAATATGTATGAAATATAATCAATTATAAATGAGTAGGAGATGGAGATGTGCTGGAAATTTCTGACTGGTTGTCTCTATCATCTTGTACACTGTGAGGCAGGTTTTCCTGGATGAATGTATGCTTAGTGAGTAGGGTCTCTCAGGGTGGTACTACTGAAATACAAGATTTCAATTAGAATTTCCAGAAGGGAGCTTGTAGAGTAAAGGTGCTAAAAGTTTTAAAGCCAGCTTCAGGAGACTACTATTCTTAGTATTTGTAGTATTTATAACTACATCCAGTCATGTCATGTGTGTCATTGAGAGCTGCAGGTAGACTGCAGTCCTCAGAATGAGGCATGATTCCAGGTGAAAGAAAGAACTAAAGGGAACAAGTTTAGACATCCATGATAATAGGACAATTTGCCTTGTAGCTATGAAGCTAGTTCAGTGGAGGTGATCACAGAGAAGAGGTACAGCAACCACTAGTGAATAGGACCAGATGTAGACAAGATGAAATTATTTAGCTGCATGACTGTGTAATTACAGCACAAAATTACTGAGGTTTACAATTAGTGCCCCATTCTTGCTAGACAGGTGCTCTATCACGTGAGGCACACCGCCTACATTTTTGTTTCTTATGCTGTTTCAGTAGGTAGAATCTCAGGTTTTTGCCTCAGACTGCAGTGGTTCTACCTATGGTCTCACACATAGCACTACACATGTGTGCAACAAAGATTTATTATTTAGTTTTTCCCAACATCAAATCACGGTCCTACTTAATCTGTTTCCTTAGTAGCTACTGAGAGTTATTGGCTAGTACACCAGTAACAGTAGCCACTGTACCTAAGCTTTTCCTCTGCTTTTGCAGAGAGCTTTGGATGTACCTAAATACTTAAAGTTAAAATGATCCCAGTGCCTTTATTGGTGACATAGCCACCTTAGGAGGAAATGGTCCAAGGTCAGTTATAGAATATTGAATCACACTTTCATTAAGCCCATGACAATTAGAATTAATAGAATTTCCTGAATGGAATAGAAGTTATGCCAAGGATTTGCTGAGTGGAGTGCAATATTATTGCAATGGATGAGATCTAAAAATGACCTTAAGTCATTTAGCTAGTAATTACATGGTGGTACACAACTTTCCAATTAATTTACAGAAGTGCTTACCTGAGTTATATGATAGTACTTTAGGAAAAAAGAAAGAAAATGTTTATTACATCAGTATTTTATCACTGAAAAGATAATATCTAAAACAAGAATGATACAGAAATGTTATGCAGCTCATTAAAATCAAGTTGTGTCTATATAATTTACTTCACAATTGTAACCTAGTAATGTTCCTGAAGACAATAGCTTATTTTACAAGAACTTTACAACCCCTTTTGTATTACCTTATTTTCTTTCTGTACTTAATTGTAGTTTGAAGTTGTTATTCACAATTTAAGGCTCTAACAAGAAACAAGATTAACATGTTTGGGGATCAGATACAAACTAGTTTTTCCAATAGCCACAAGTCAGGATCAAACATGAAATAAATATATTATATTACTCTTCCAATGTTGAAAAAAATCACATAATCATTTCTATCATAAGCCAATAGCTATAACTGGTAATTTATATTTACTAATGACTTAGTGCTTTTACAGGAATCTAGATTATAAATTGATGATTAACTTCTTAAGATGGTTTTTGATGCAACTTGAGCAAATCATGTGAATCTCTTGTACTTAAAGCATTAATACTTTATCCATAAAGTGTTTTATAAAAATTGCATGTTAAGTATATATAAAAGAGAAAATAAAAGCTCCAGTAATTACATTATTCTACTCTTCGCATGTTCTCATATTCATTAACTATTCTTGTAAGATCATCAATGTTATTATGAGCAAAAAATAGCTCCTTTTAAACAAATAGCCCTGTTTTAACAAAAATAACTGGACTGTTATAAGCCTTCATGTTGTTCATTAGTTCATCTGGGGGAAATAGTATTATTAGTGTATAATTTTAAAAATGACTTAATTAAGAAAGCTACTTACTGATAGTGCCAGGTTGAAATATGGCTATAATCTTTATTCAAAATGAGTGTCTTTCATCCTTTTTCTGAAGGGAAACATACAAATGACAAAACGTTGTACACAGAGGAATGAATATGCATACATGTCATTTTAGTCATCTAATTAAAGCATAGGATACGGAAATTTTAAGATACCCAAATCTACCTCCTATATAAAATGCATTTATAAATCAGTTGGGTTCTTTTTATAGCTAAGGAAAAACATACCAAATATTGGTACAGAAATTCAGTCTCATGAGGAAACTATTTTCAATAATTCAGTCTCATGAGGAAATTATTACCATATAAAAACACAATAAATAACATACACAACATACAACAAACAACATCAACAAACACAATCTTAAGAAGTTCACTGACATATATGTTATCTTACTATGTGTCTTTTTTTTCTTGTGTGTTGTGAGCCAGGGAAATTTTTGAAATACAAGTAATATAACTGTCAGATAGATCGTCGAAATGCCTGCCTTAAAAAAAAGTTATAATTTCTTGATTCATTGACTATAACTAATAAAATATTGAACTTGATTAATATAAATAAACAATTAGCAGAAAAAGAAGGTGGAGGAGAACAAAAATTGGAGAGCTGAGAGAGAGGAAAGGCAAGAAGAAACATATTCACAGAGGGTATATGAGTAAAACTTGACATTAGCATAAAGTTATCAAAGATATATCAAACTTCATTCCTCAAATTAAAAGAGAAAAATTAAATTGATCAAAAAAACCAACACATCACACTAAAAATACAAATGTAGAAAAAAATAGAAGAAAGAACACTTCTTGGGAAATAAACTGAGAAATTTTGTCTTATTTAATTTACCTCATCAAAATAGTTTCACCAATCTATCAACATTGGCATAATAGTAAACAAGTACAGTTATATATCAGAGTGTACTCCCAATTACCTTGATGTCAAAATTATAAAAATAACCTCATTGGCTCCTTCCACCTATTTTGCTTTTGTATTTTCTCTGGAATTTATGCTGTGTTTTTGTTTTTGGTGTTTTTTTTTTTTTGGTCATGGGGCCTGAACTCTGGGCTTGGGCGCTGTCCTTGTGCTCTTCAGCTCAAGGCAAGCACTCTACCGACTGAACCACAGCACCACTTCCGATTTTCTAATGGTTTATTAGAGATAAGAGTCTCACGGACTGTCTTGACCGGGCTGGCTTTGAACCGTGATCCTCAGATCTCAGCCTCTTGAGTAGGATTACAGGCGTCAGCCACCGGCGCCCGGTTATGCTCTGATATTTTTACAAGACATCTATCTACCTATCCACCAGCTATTTAAGGTGCTTTCATAGTCATTTTAGACACATGTCACCATCTTGACTGAGCATAGTTTTTTTGGAAAAACATACTTGTGCTTACATCTCTCTACTTAAAGCTTGAAAAAATATTTTAAAAGTGTGTGTGTATAAATGTATTTTTCACAGCAGGTAAAATTTAATCATTTAGCTACTCCAACAAAAGCATATTTTTAAATCTGTTTATGCTTAACTTTATGACCTTTAAGTGAAAGGCTAATTTGATTTGAAGCCTAGGAAGAGAGTTTTTTTGCAAGTTCAAATATATTAAGAAAATACAGTTTTGTTTTTCTTCTAGCAGTAAATGTATTTTCTCCTATCACATTTGAGACACATCCATGAAGAGATGTAGTGAGAACTAGAAGATGCTTTTCCTTTTTTGCCTCATATGTATGTATATTAATGAAATAATATATGAATATTTCAATTTTCCTTCTTTTCCAAGTCAATACAGTGGTAAATAATGATAAAATTTTCTAATATTTGTAAAGGTAAATGTAAATGTTCACCAGTCAATAAAAAATGTTGAAAATTAATTAAACTTATTTTATAAGGCAAATTTAATTACCTAGATTAATGTAGTTCTAGAAGTCTATAGCTCAAGGTGGTAAAAATAGACTATGACCCACACTCAAAGGGGTCAATTTCATGACCATTGAGATTTATTTCATTAATTCATTTCTTTGTGGAAAATATGGCACCTATCCAAAAGAAAGTGCTCCTGACAATTTTATGCTTTGAGGACTAAGGAGCTTTCTGAATACTGTTATTGAAACAGTTTAATGCTTCAAATATGGTTGTTATTCAGTGAAACTTTTGAGAAAGAAATAGAAAATTACTTCTGTGACAATGTTCTGACTACCATTGTATTTTGATGATGGTTAATTGTGAGCTTGAGTGATTTTTTTAACAGATGAATTTCATGATCTTTTTTTATCTTCTAGGTCAAAATACTGTAATTTTATTCCACCAAGCTGAGACTTAAAGATCATTTTTCTTCTACGTTCCAGAATTTATGCTTCCAAATATTATCAAAATAAGGGCTTATTTTATTTTATTGCTTGCAGAAAAAATCCACACTATTTCTAAAATCCTAAGCAAACATTTAGAAACTCATAATCTGGCACTACAGTAACAGCCTGTTTATGCAAAAGGATTTTGTGATTTGAATATTGCTTGTCATCTAATCTGGCAAAGAGATGTAATATTAAATATGTTCTTTATTTGGAAGAGACACAGCCTGTGGTTATTTAAAAATGATTTAGCCTTTATTGAAATATAGTCTAGATTCTAGTTAAAATAAATATTTGTGATGTAGCATCCAGATGAGATTATCAAAATTACAATTTTTTTCAATCACCATTGGAAAAAATTACACTGTATTATCCACTTACTACTGCATCTGCTTTAGAAAGCAAAATCATTCTTAATGAATTTTACAATTTAGTTTTTATGTCAATAAGTTGTACTACACTTTTGGAAAGTACATAATTTATCACATATATCAATTCACATTTTAATATCCAGAGAGCAGCTAGTAAAAAGAATACCAGGACAAAACAATTTGTAAATTGATTGACCACCACCAGTTTCTCACTTTGGGTTCACAGAGAAAAAGGTATGTCAATCTGAGCTCAAGTTATACTTGGGACCTAGAATTTTTGGAGAACTGCATGAAATAATTGAAAGATTAAAGATGAGATTAAGAAAGTTAATTGATTAATAAAACAATCATTATCAAATTTAAAAGACTTTCATGGTAAATTAGAAATCAGACAAGAAGCCAGGTACCAGGGGCTCATGGCTGTAATCCTATGGACTCAGGCAATGAAACCTGCAGATCATGATTTCATTCCAGCCTTAGGATTGAAAGTCTGCAAGACTCTTATTTCCAAGTAATCACCCAAAAGCAAAAAGTGGATGTGAGGCTCAAGTGGGAGAGCACTAGTAAAAGATAAATTCAATGTGAGTTATATTAAAAATAAATTCACAAATATAATATTTTTGTTTCAATCTTGATGTGGTGTATGGCACAAATAGTCTACTTCAATAGTTTAGGAAACTTAGCTTTAAACTAATATTTATTAGTAATCTACTATGGTCTATAGATAGCCTCAACTATAAGCTTCTTAAAAGAATGAAAGACATTTATCTCTCACTTTGTAAAAGGCACACATTCAAAAATTACAATTCAGAGGCCTATACTACATATTGCCAGTACTAGTTGGCAGGAAACTTTGGTTTCTCAGTATTTAATTCATTCTGAGAGAAACTGATTTCCTCAATGTAAGTCATCATATTGAAGCTATAAGATGACTTTCAGGACTTAGTCTCTGAAGCCATGATCTGTTATTTTTGAAATATTCTAGTTTTTGGACAGATAAATTCTATTCAACGTGAGAGATAACTGTGGGAATAAAAAGGAAAACCTGGTGGAAATTTTAACTGGATCCCCTCTAGAAGGCTGCCAGCAAAACTACAAGACATTCTATATTTATCCTGATTTTGTGGTAATAGAGTAGAAGAATAAATGTCTCATCTCATCAACTTACCATCTTTTTTTCTTTTTTCTTTTTGATCAGTAGTGGAGCCTGAACTCTGGGCCTGGGCACTGTCTCTGAGCTCTTCAGTTCAAGGTTAGCACTCTACCATTTGAGCCACCACTTCTGGCTTTTTCTGCTTATGTGGTGCTGAGGAATTGAACCCAGGGCCTCATGGATGCAAGGCAAACACTCTACCACTGAGCTTCCTTCCCAGCCCCAACCTTAAATTTTAATACAAACCATACATTTTTATGTTTGCATTTCTATTCACACAGTAGATCCCACCATGGCTACTATATACTTCTCAAATTTACTTATGTGTTTTTAAGCCTTTCCTTTTATTATCCAGTTTTCTAGTATGTTAATATAATTATTTTTCATTAAATGTTAAGAAATCATAACACAATCATATTCTCACGGCAGCCTTCTGAAAAAATTGCTTTCACTATAAATAATTCTAAGTAAAAAAAGAAACAGAAGTATTCTGATGCTTACCATAAATTCAATGGCATAAAATTACTGCAATAATAGAGATTTTTCAACTGGGATGGTTTATTTGGGTCACTTAATTCAGGGTAAACTCCAAGATTTCAAAGTATTCCTTTTCCCCTGAGGCAAATAAATAACAAATAATTACTTTATTTTTTTAAATAAATTTCCACAACTGTAGATTCAACTATCATCTGTGTATGGACTTGACTCACAAATCTATTTTTCTTGTCCAGGCTTGTCTCTTGAGCTTCCAATTCAGTGTTCAACTGTCAGTTTAATAACAAGATATACTGAAAACAGAGTGCAGTTTGAAGTCAACAGACAGAAATTTAAATTCTGGCATTAGCAATTGAGTAGTTTCGTAGTCTTAGGCATAGTATCTAATATCTATGTGCTTCAGTTTCCTATGTACAGGATGAGAAAGACAATAGCAGCTTGGTAAAGGAGTGGTGAAAATTGAAGATCACAATATATGACAGCAACTATCAATCGCATGTGATATATCACTCAGGAATTAATGTCTGGGGTTATTTCTATTGTCACAACATGGAAAGAAAAATATTAACTACAATCTGAAATGTTGCTAAAATTTATTCAATGTGCAGTTTGATGTATCTTTATGGTGCCCAGATAACTAGTCAAACATTATTTCTAGTATTTGAAATAGTAAAGTCGTTAAAGCATATTTTTCTCCTTAATGTGGAAGGGCCTCATCCAATCAGCTAAAACTATAAATAGGACAGAAAGACTGTCTCCTACAGAAGAGAGAGTGCTTCTTGCCTCTCTGCCTTTAAAAAGTCTGTCCTTTTTGACTATTTGACTTGAATTGAGGCATCTAGTTTCCACCATAGTGAGCTTGGGACTTAGTATACATAATCACACAAACCAATTCTATATAACATAAAAGGAAACAAACAGTTGATGGATCTCATCTCTGTGAAGAATTTGAGTAGGGCCTAAAGTTACAAGAATGAACACATTGAGGAAATTTGATTTGTATTGGCATCTGTCACAGTTCCTGTGTTGAAGGTCAATCAATAAATATTCAGTGAATGAATGAATCCATAGTCTTCTATGAAAGTTAAGGTATTGCATAATTCAAAATAATATTCAGTACCCAAGAATAATTAGATAAAGCTGTATACCTGCATGGACACTAATAGTAACAAATTTATTTATTACCAAATGCATATGTAGATTTTTGTGAAACAACTATTTTAAAGTGATTTTTTTCTAAGACTGGTAGTTCATATATTCATGATTATGATTCTGTAGGTTTATGTGTTTAGTGATAGAGTGGATTGTTCTATTTCGAGTTTATTGATATTTATCGGTGATTATTAAGATGAGGAAAGCATAAACATATCTACTTTCTCAGCTTTTGAAACTTTTCATCATGACAATATTTCTAATTAAATACGAAATGAATACCAAATTCAACTAAGGTATTTGAACACGAATCTTGTTTTATCTGTAGGATATAGTATAATACAAGTAACCATGCATAGTCTGTTAATGTCAAAAGTAAGATAGGCCTATCATTGCAACAATGATAGTCACAAGATACTATGTTGGAAATGAACTTTACAACTTTGGGTGTGGGAGGAGTGAGGGAAGTGGGAGAGAGAAGGGATAGTGGGAGAATAACAAAGCAGAGGGTAACAATGCGTGATCAGAAATGTACTCATTACCTTACTCATGTAATTGTGTACAGCATCTGTAATAAAATTAAAAAAGATAAGCATACACAATGAAAATTTCTAAAATAATATTTTAATTTAGTTTCATTGTAAAGAGGATGTACAAAGGGGTTGAAGTTACATAAATAAGGTAATAAGTATATTTCTTGTTGAACATTGTTATCTCCTCTCACGCTTTTCTCCCACTTTCCCTCCTCCATGACTCACACCCACCCAAGTTGTAAAGTTCATTTTCAACATATTTTGTGAGTATTGCCATTGCATTGGTTCACCTTTTGTCTTGTCTCACCATTTTGCTGTTTCCCTTCTCTGCCCCAAATCAGATAAACATATATACAAGACACATGGTACCAAAACAAAAATACAGTGACAATAGGGGATAAATCAAAGGGAAAAAAAGAACAAAAGAAATAATTTCACACGGTACATCAAAAACAACAATAAAAAACCCTCTTATTTTCATATCTTGGAGTTCATTTCAATTAGAATCATTTTATATGGTCATACATACATAGCTATTGAGCTGTTGTAATCACTAGTATATGTCTAAAATAATTTTATATTTGTTTTTTCAACATATTCAGTATCACTTTAATTCACACATTGCTATGGTTTAATATTAAATATTCCTCACAGATTTGTGTATTGTAGTCTTGTTCCTTGGTGAAAGCAATGTTCAGAAAGTGAGGCTTTTGAAATGATTGGATTTTTGAAGGCTATGCCTTAGGTAGTGGATGATCCATTATGAAATATTTAATTGTCTTTAAGTATTTGTACAAAGCAGGAACCATATAGCAAAGCAGTTTATGAGTACACTGCACCTTGATCAGTATCACCCATTTCAACTTTCCCATCTTCTACCCATGCCTGCCTTTTAAAAAACAGTGCAGGATATTTTGTGTATATATACCATATTGCCTTGATCCATTTGTCTATTGAGGGATATCTATGCTGATCCCATAACTTGGCTACACTAGTGCTGGAATAAATGTGAAAGACAGCCTCTTCAAAAAAAAAAAAGATGCTGGCAAAACTGGATACCCATGATCACAAAACTGAAACTAGATCCTCATATATCACCATGCACCAGCATCAATTCAAATTTAATTGTAAGCCCAGAAACTATGAAAGAAATACATAAAGGGGTATGGAAAACACTGTCACTTCGGAGCACAGATCAAAACTTCCTATGTAAAAATTGAAAGTCTTGATAAATGGAATTACATAAAACATAAAAGTTTCTGCATGGCAAGTTTCTACACTAACAAGCTAGGTAGAAAGCAAACAGAAAAGAAGATTTTTTTTTACCAGCTATAGAGTTGACAAGGGCCAAATACCCAGAATATACTCAGAACTCAAAAAATTAAATCTTGAAAAATTAAATTCTCAATGAGACAATAATGCAACTAATAAATGGACCACTGACTTAAAGAGAGATGTCTCAAAAGAGGTAAAAATAACCAATAGTCACATGAAGAAATATTCAACATCTCTGGTCATAATGGAAATACAAATCAAAACAACACTGAGATTCCACCTTACCCCTATTCAATCAAACAAACAAACAAGCAAACAAAACACAACAAATGCTGGTGAGGACATGGACAAAAGGGAATTCTAGTACATTGTTGGGGGGATGTAAAAGTGTTCAACTATTCTAAAAAGCAGTATGGAAGTTCCTCAAAAAACTAAACGTAGAAGTACCCTATAATTTTTTAAATGAATAAACAATTAGAAGAATAAAACAATTGGAAACAATTGGAAGAACAATTGGCACTGTGGAAAATGAGGCCTAGATTTCAATGGGCCTGAGGATTGGTTCAAAGGGTCTTGTTTTGGAAACATAGATTTTGTCTCTGGTCTTCCTCTCTATCTGCTTCCCAGGTGAGCAGCTCTGCTCCACTTGTCCTTCCTGCCCTAATGCTCTGCTTCACCTAGAAACATATCGCCAACTGACCATAGTCTGAATCTCCAGAAACTATAAACTCATAATTCTCTCTTCCCTTAAATTGATTGGTTCAAGTATTAGTCACAATGATGAAAAACCTTCACACACATATCTATTTTAAATGAAAATTTTCACTTATATTACATCTTAATACAATAACCAATGAAATTAACTTTTTCAGGAGAAGTAAAAACTGTGGTAATCCCATGCTGTAATTTCACAAAGGAATAATTCATATACGTATTTGCATTTCTTGATGCCTTATTAGTGATTTCCATGGAATTTGTCATGAGGATTAATTGTCTGGGTTTAAACAAGTTCTTTATCATTATTAAAAGGTCTGTTGAAGGAGTTTTTATGGTATAATGTATCAAGTACTATAATTTTCCTTTTTGACAAATGGACAAAAATGTCTCTTAGATATTATGTTATTTAATTATATGAAGAACTTAACAATTATTTCCAATTTGTTGATCTCAATATATAAGGATGAAGAAGCTGAATAAATCATTAACTCAATCTTTCTGAATGAGATATATGCCTAAAGACAGTAAACACAGAGTTCTTTAAAACTTTAATATATTATGTCTGAAAACCACACCTGAGATGGTATTATACTTTCTGAAGGACAAATTTGATTATGGAAATTATGCACAAATATAATCAGGTTATCAATACTAACTTATAATTAAGTATCATCATAATTGTATGACATGAATATTGATATTGTGTTAAAATGAATCATGCACAATATAAAGTTAGTTAAATGTATAGTTGCTTTGAAATGAATTAACAGACAAAAATACTTTTACTCTATTATACTGAAAATATTTTATTATCTTATTTATAGGAGGAAAACATTGATAATATTCTTGATATACTTCTTCATTTGCTTGGTTTTCACAAACATCCCTCTTGTTTTAGGTGAACATGTATTTAGACATTATACTGCATATCTCATTTCCTGGTTATTCTCTGTATGCATTAGATTTTTTTTTCTGTGGGTTTTTTAGTTGAGAAAGAAAATCAATTAAATATATTTGAATAGGCACATCTCCTACTAGAAGTCAAGAACGAGTTGCTGAAATTATTTGCAAAGGTAACACAGCATATAAAAATGTGTGCATAGAGTAAAGGAAATATTTGAACTCTACAATTCATAATGAAACATGAGCAGATTATCCAGAACTAAAAAGTGAATGAGAGTTAAAATTGCATCTATTGTTCAGCAGAAACCATTGAATTATAAATGTTTTGGACTGATTTTCTAAGGCAATGAATTGTAATCAGGAGTTTATTTATGTATTTATTATGTATTTATTTACAGAAGAGTAACATTTATTTATTCTATAAGCAAGGGCAAATTGGTCAACTTCTTTTGGTTTCTTTAGAGAAAATAATAATTACAAAAACCCTAACAAAATAGAGTAAATATTAAATAAGGTAATATATGTATATCAGATATTCAATAAATGTTTTTTAAAAAAGGAACTGAGGTACAAGAAGCTACATCATCAGAGGAAAAAGGTCCAACAATGGCTTTAGGAAGTACGTTCAAATTTTCTAGAGAAGCGCACGGAGGCAGACAAATAGAGGGAGAATGGGAGAACAAACGCAGTCATAATAGTCAAGGTGCATAATATAAAAATGAGGATTGGAAAGGGAATGGGGAAATGGAGGAGGAGGATGGAAGAGTTGACCTTGATCAACATGCAATATACTCAGAACGTGACTTACGGAATTGTAATCTCTTTGTACAAGTACTAATTATTTTTTTTGATTCTTCAATGGTTCCAGGCAAATATTCATGTCAGCAATAGATTTGTAGCAGTTTGCCATGAGAAATAGAGAAATGCAAATGAAACTTAAAAATCACAAGTTGTCTGAGAAAAAAGAAAGCAAACTTTGTAATTCAGCTTTTCAACCCACATAGAATGTCATAAAATGTCACAAGATGGATTTTTTAACAACTTCATTCACCTAAGGGTTAATGTTAGGCTTCCTACCAGAGAAGTAGAATGGGAGAATGGATCATGAACAACAGACCTTTAACTCTCCCAACCAGGAACACTTAGCCTAGAAGACAAATATGATCCCATAAATCTTAGTGCAGTGATTCTGATCCTTATATTTCAATGAAAATTTGTATGGGGTAAAATCTTTGTCATTCTCACTCTAGAGATGCCCACTTTCAGTCTATTGTGTTCTTTTCCTAATGAGCTTTCCTGTCACTTTCTCTTCAGTCTCATATTGCCTAAATCCTTCCCACATCTAATTAGCTGGTCATTCTATTAACACTTGTGTCTCCTAAATAACTTGCTAGCACTTTTCCCCTAACATATACAAATGTCCATCATTTATTCTATTTCTATTTCTAGAGAATCCAGAGAAATAATTTTAATAACTTGACAACATTATCATTTTAAAATAACATACACTAAGGTATTAAGAAAATTTGTTTTAATTTATTATGCATTAATTAGATGTCTCCATACTCAACAGAACTGAATAACCAATTAACTTATGTCTAAATGTATAGTCCACGTTGTGAATAACTGGCAGGCCAATGCATTAAGAATGTCATGCTTAATGGAAGACACTTACTTTCCTTAATTTGAAAGTTTGTGTCTAAGCTCTTAGATGAAAATGAAATAAAATATTAACTCCAACACTGAATTTCAGAAGGAATTACATGTTAAATGTACATAAATTGGAAAACTCTTTATATGATGCCAGTGAATGAATTTTGGTTAGAATCCTACTATTCAGAGATCAGGAAAAGTTTTCTACTGGAGAAGCAGAAAGTCTGAAAGAAAACTGATTTCAAGGGATCAATCTTAAACTTGAGGCAATTGAGAGTTAAAGTTTAAACCTGTAGTTGGATGAATTCATTGATCTGACTATGAATAAAGGAAAAGGCAGTCAGTACACATGTGAAAACCTTTACCAAATATGGATTTAATGACCACAGGCAATACCTAGCTTCATACTGGGAAACAAATTGGTCTTCATTGGAGACTGCTGTGCATTGGTGTGATATTCCCTGAGGCTAAAACCAATCAACAGCCAACGCATTCAGTTCCCCCACGAAGTCTGTAAGTGGTTTCCAGGGGTAACCTCTTTGAGATCACATTTGAATAATCTAATTTGGAGTTTCAAAGGTGGGAAAGAGGATGGATGAATCCCAGGCTAACTGGCACCATTCCTTGAGTTGGGATAGAAAGATTAAAAAGACACTGCTATCTGGGGGTAATATGTGATGCATGCTTACACACAAAACCAATGTTGAACAAGGCTATTCAGTATTATATGAATATAAAATTCATTTTCAGTATTCTAGTTTTTTTTATCTGAAAGGTAATTCCTCTTGTTTCCATTAACAGAGCTGTGTTTCTTCCTTGAGTGGAATATTAGTGATGGGATCTTGGAGTACACAAGAGTGAACAAGCTGTTTATATGGATGTGTTCAAGTTACTCAATAGCATTGCACATTTTGATGAATTATTATATGCCTAAAGAAAGTACTAATATATACATTTCAAATGTTTAATCTTCTAAAAAGGAGGATAATTTAGGAAATTAAGGAATTAAATAAAGTATGATATAGTCAATCTGTACACTCAAAAAGAATACTCCTTTAAAAAGCATACCATTTATTCCTAGGGAATGTATGGATCTGACCTTTTTTTTTCCCTACGCAATAGTTCATCGTTATTGGTATAAGAATTTGAGCTGGGCGCTGATGGCTCATGCCTGTAATTCTAGCTACTCAGGAAGCTGAGATCTGAGGATCGCTGTTCAAAACTAGCCCTGGCAGGAAAGTCCAGGAGGCTCAATCTCCAATAAACCACCAGAAAAATGGAAGTGGCACTGTGGTTTAAGTAATTGAGAACTAGCCTTGAGCTAAAGAGCTCAGGGACAGCGCCCAGTCCAAGAGTTCAAGTCCCACTACCTGGAAGAAAAAAAAAAGAATTTGAGACGATGTAAGATCAGATATATTTTATAAACATTGAGAATGTCTTCCTGGGAGCTAGTTGAAAACTTTCATTTTTTAAATGTTTGAAACAAAAATAGCAAAAATAAAATATAAAAAATAAAACAATATAAAGAAATCTGAAAACTAAGTATAAATAAGTACTGAGTGTTAATGCCATCCTTTCTAAGCAACTTAGGATACTGGCCAAAACTAGCTATGCAGAAGGGAGGAGACTACACTGGAAACACATTTTATTTGTTTGTTTGTTTGTTTTGTGTAGGGGAGGGGTCCCCTGAGGGTTGACCTCAAGGGCTGGGCAGTGTCCTTGAGCTCTTTTGCTCAAGGTTAGTGCTCTATTGCTTGAGCCAAAGCTCCACCTCCGGCATTTTGCTGATTAATTGGAGATCAGAATTTCATATTCTTTTCTGCCTAGACTGGCTTTGACTCACAGAGCTCAGCCTCCTCAGTAGCTAGGATTGCAGGGATGAATGTCAATGTCTGGCTGGAAAGGAGGCTTTTTAATAGAGAGCATACAACTCAATATATGTCCAAAATAATGCTACTCTATATATAGACAGATGAGCATACATACATGCAGATTTACCAGCTTGTTTGGAAGAATCTGCCATGAAACATACAAAAGAACTAGTTATAGGGCTGGGAATGTGGCTTAGAGCTTGCCTCGCATGTGTGAAGCCCCAGGTTCAATTAATTCCTCAATACCACATAAAGAGAAAAAGCCAAAAATGGCGCTGTTGCTCAAGTGGCTATCTCTGAGCAAAAGAAGCTTAGGGACAGTGCCCAGGCCCTGAATCAAATCCCAGGACTGGCAAGACCAAACAAAACAAAACAAAACAAAACAAAAAAGTTATTGATTCTTGGTGGCAATGCAGTGGGATGATTTTTAGCAAACAAAAAGAAAGGAATTATGAAAAATAGTATTACCGCTGTAATGTCAGTTATACAAAGGTTAGCAGTGCATCCAAATGGATCTGAGTGACCAATAATTGTCTCATAGCTTCTATGTCTTCTCTTACTACTTATAAAACCTTTCAAATGGCTGCCTTATGGTATAATAATTATTATTTACTATTCTGTTTTATGCATATCATCGGTATTAAAATGTTAAGGAAATTAACACTTTGGGAGACACAGAAATGTTTTAGTGCCACTTAATTGTTCTGTGCAAGTTAATATTCAGATATGAGAATTAAGAAAAAAATATATAGTATACAGAGTGCTGTGTAACATGGTATGAGTTTGGCACCCTGAAATAGCCAACTTACTTCTTTTTTTTCCTCTTTTAAATTAACCAAATTACAAGTATACAATAGAATGCATTTAGCTGTGTTGTACCTCAGATTTGTAGAATGTATTCATCTTGCATAGTTGAAACTATACTCATTGAATTGTAACTCCCCCTACTCCCTTCCACCATCCTTCTCAGATTAAATGGCCTAAACATCTAAATCCTTGCGTCAACTCTCATCCACTAACATCTCATTGGGCATTGGAACTCACATGTTCAACCTCAAGTAAAAGCATACAAAAGGTTTCTTTTGGCTAGAATAAACTGTCCGTTGTACATTAAAGAGTAGGAAATATACTTTGTGTTGAGGGGTATGTGTATGTGTAACACAGTCCTAGAGGCCACATATTATCTGAAGAATCATCCTCCTGGTTCTCACAATCAGTTTACTGGGTCAGATAATTTTCCAACTAAGACTCAGGGAGATACTTTATCTCCGCTTTATAAAAATAATTTGTAAGTATAAAGTGCTACATAAAACTAAAAATAGAGTTTGAAAGTGGGTAGACATACATTTTGTTTAATAACTTTGAAAATAGCAATTAGAAAATGTGACTTGGCTACTCACTATCTAAGATGTGTTCATCTTTGCTTTCTACTAATTCATAGTTTGCAATTTATTATTTTAAGCTAGTCACACTATGCAATTCTGGTGAATAAAATTTTGATAATAGCAATATATCTATTATTTTGAAATAATAAATACCTACTTGAAGTATGCTGGGATATATCAGTTTAAGAAAATCAGATCCTGAGCTGACCTGAAATTCTATGCCTACAATATCCCCAGTGAAAGAAAATTTTTCAAGATTGCCATTGCCCTTTTTCAGAAAATGTTATTTTATTTTCTTTGTTCTTGTTCTTTACTAAAGTCAACAACTCTGCTACAACATCCCCTTCCATAATGATGTTTAATTTCACCTCAGACCCAAACTAATGTTACCAAGCAACCATGGGCTACAATCTCTTTCGCTGAACCCAAACAAGTTGTTCTTTGTTTTACATTGTTCCTCTTAGGTATTTGTCACAGTGACAAAATACTGACAAAAGCTCTGTAAAGAAAGGCAATAAATCCAGATGACTGAGAGATTGGATTCCAAATTCAAGTTGACTAGATTTTTAGACTGCCTTCCCACTTTCTAGCTTTATGAAAGGAATCTACCATTTCAGAGCCTTTGAGATTTTTGTTTGTTTGTTTTTACTAGTAATACAAAGAGATATTTGTTTTCTACTTGCATTGCTTTGAGGATTAAGTGAGTTTAGAAAGCTAGCCAGTTTATATGTGTAATATATTCATTACAGCAAACATTATAATGCACTAGCTATCATAATATTTAAATTTTTTAACTTACTTTTGATCTGCACACAATTAAAATTGACAGAAAGTTCAATTAAAGTTACATTTTTGATTGAATGTATATTAAGGCCAAGTACATAGTTATAACTGTTCCAAAATTTAGGTTATAGTAATGAACAAAATATACACCACAAAATAATAAAAGTCATACAATTGGAAGCATAAAAGGAATTCTGTATTAAGAACATAAAATTTTGTTAATAGAGCTGTTAGGAAAGTCTGTTATGAGTTGACAATATGTATTCTGAAGTCCAAAAAAACAAATCAATGGGTGTAGAACCATTATTTCAAAAGGCAACAAAAAATAAAGGCAAAGTCTCTGAGACTGAAGCACACTTGGTCTATTTCAAAAACAGAAGAGGTGAGAGTGATTGGAGGAGTGAGTTTAGGTAAAAGCGGAAACAGCCACAATCTGTGCACTACCACCTCTGTAAGCCATTTTAAAGGGCTTGGATTTTATTTGAAGGTTTTTGAGGAAAGAATAAGCTGCTATGAAAGGTTTTTTTGATAGATTCAGTGAATATTTTTGGATTTCCGTGTCCTTAAAATGGTCCCCTCTAATGAAATTAATAGTAATGGTCATTGCCCTGGTAAAGCTTGCAGTCTGGTTGGCTGGCTAAAATCTAGCTCTTAAATTTTTTTTCCATATCATGGAGTTCATTTTAATTAGTATCATTTTTATAGCTATTGAACTATTGTAATCCTCTGCTAGGCCTATTCTAGGCATATACTAATTATTACAAATGAGGGAAACTGTGCAGTCTATGTTTCTGTGGATCTGGCTTATTTCACTTAATCTGTTTTTCATACATAAGTATGAAGTTTGGAGGTATGGTATTTTTTTTAGTGAATAGACTGAAAGTCTATTTTCTGGTTCCATAAACGACTTCTATAATCAACTCTTTTAAACAAAAGTTTTAGATTCAGAGTTATATTGAAAAAAATAGAAATTCTATATACTAAATCCATCACACTCCCAGATATGTTTTCTAGCAAGAACTTCCATTAGCTGAACATGCTTATTATAAATGATGACACACTATCATGTATTAAATCCCATTGCTTATATACATTAGTAAATTGTATTGTACAATCTGAACTCTCTCTGAGGCCGATGTACTGTAAGTACCATAAAAACGAGAAACAAAGGATTCAATTTTTATAAGGTATAAAAATTAATTAAATATTTAAAGTCTGGTAAAAATCAAAGAGTTTCCTAGGAAACTGTTTGTGTAGAACTATAAGAGCACTGGTGAAAATTAACGGTATCATGCTGTTTGTGAATAAAGGGCCAAAATACAGTCAAATTTCATGGAAAGGCAATAGCTAGAAAGAAAATGCATGCTCACAAGGGAACTTAAACTTGGCTAGTTCACATTCAAGAAGCTCTAAGATATCTGGTGTTGAGTCCAACATACTCTGAGAGTGAAAAGGATCAGATAAGTATAGTTTCCAGCATTATGGTCTAGAAATAAAGATGTCCAATATTGTTGGAGATAGGCTGTCAGTATCCAATTCTGGGGAAGAAAGACTTGAGTAGGTCTGTCTATGCAATTACTGACTACTATAAATGAATTTATTAGTTAAGAAAATGAAGGCATTTTCTTCTTGATGACATTATTATTCAACTACAAAGGTGTATAATACTGGTAAAGGCAATTTAAATTCTCAGTTTCTTCTCTCCAGGTTGAACATTAAAATTCTTGCATTAATTTGTAATGATGTGGCACACAGGTATATTCTTCAGAGACTAATTTGTCAGTGTTTAATTCTTTGGATTATTTTCTTAATGGCAATTTGATTTTGTTAATTATATAAATCATGCAGAAAGAAATTAAGCAATTTAAAATCAATTACAAGAAACAACATATTCTAAATTAAAAATAATTGTAATTAACTAAATCCTTAGCAGTGATACCCATCTGGATTTTATTGGAATTATTTGCATTTAGACAATATCTGAAATTTTAAAAATCTATGCAATATGTGTTAAACATCTTAATATCAGTTTACTTTTAATTTAGAACTATAAATGAAGGAGATAAAGTTTGATGACTTTTCCATCAAAATATATTAATAGGTATTCTCAGATTTAGATGTCTATTAATATCATTTTAAAGAGTCATGATGTGATTTTATGAGAGATTCATATGTTACAATTTCTAGGATAAGCTAGAATGCATTAAAATATTCAGAAGGATTGCATGATTCATAAATATTTAAGTGGCTTTTGTAATGAATGTTTTACTGATGACTAAATGGTGACCTCAATCACGACTGAGCCAATTAGCTAGAGAAGTGATTTTCATAATCAGAATTTACCTTTAAATAAAACTCCATGTGTATTTAAGAAAATGTGTGATATTCTATGCAATCAAGTAATTTAGCAGTTTTTTAATTATTGAGATCCATTTTTTCATAAAATACAATCTCATAAGAAGACATGCAACAGAATTTTATTGTTTATTTAATCTTAATTATTCCTGAGAATATAATTATTATATTATTTTAGCTACTGTTGTTCATGCCTCTGTGTCATGTATTTTATTCTAAAATATTCTATACATCATTTTATTTTAGATATGATCTTAGCAACTACTCAAATTTTTATTTTATTAATTTATTAAATGACCTACAAAACAATAGGCTCAAACTATTGGTTAGATAAGGTATGCAATGCAATAAATGGCCTTAAGTATCTGCATGAGAAAGTCAATCAGAATGTTTTATCTATTTTACATATTTGACAAATTATATACTTATCTATTGAATTTTATATTTTATGTTGCCTATAGAATATAAACTTAATGGGGAGTTTTGTCCATTTTACACAGGAAAGAAAAGGGCTGGTACTTGACAAATAACTATTGAGATGTATGAGAGATCAAATAAATTAACATAGAATAATATTTTTTATACTTAGACACAGATGTCCAGCAAGCTTTAAGTATGGAAATCAAAAAATCTGGAAACAATTTCAACATTGATATATGAAATAACAATGTGTTTTTTTATTTTCCCTTTTTATAAGTATTTCCTTTTTTTATAACAATGCTCTATAGGAAATGTACTCATTAGCATACTCATGTAATTGTAACCTCTTTGTACAGTATCTTTACAATAAAATTATATTAAAAAGGCAAAAAAAGAATTTCAAACATATTTTACATAAAATAACTTCTTTAAACTTTATTGTACCATTACAGATTTGTGGAAATGTGATCTTATAATGCATCAGAATATATATAATAGTAAAATGTTCCATTAACATAGAATAATCCAAAGTATATAAATGAAAATTCGTTTTTAAGTCTATCATTCTTGATAAAAAATTTGCCTATCAGTCTTGTTCATACCCTTGTTTTCCCTAACTCTGTGAAACCCATTATTGAAGACTGACATTTTATACTGTAGCAATTTAAAAATATATTTAGAAATTAACGAAACTTTTGGACTTATAAGAGGATTTTTCTTATAAAAATAATTAATAATTAAAGTGTATATTAAGAATCAAAATTTCCCAGACATAACAATTTAAATATTAACCATTCAATTCATTTTTCATGTTTTTTTTTTTTGTCGGTCATGGGCCTTGAACTCTGGGCATGGGCGTTATCCCTCAGCTCTTCAGCTCAAGGCAAGCAAGCTACTGCTTGAGCCACAGCACCACTTCCAGTTTTCTAGTGGATTATTGGAGATAAGAGTCTCATGGACTTTCCTGCCTGGGCAGGCTTTGAATGATGATTCTCAGATCTCAGCCTCCTGAGTAGCTAGGATTAGAGGCGTGAGCTGCCAGCGCCCAGTAAATTTTTCATTCTTCACTTAAAGTTTTCCTCAAATTTCTCGGTAGTAGTATGTGCACAAAGAAATAAAATTCCCATAATTTTAAATAACTCTAAAAGGGAAATTATTAGTACCATATATAATGATTGTGTCATTTTGAAAAACAACAAAAGAAAAATACTATTATTTAGGGGTAATTTAAACCATTTTTAATTTTAAGCTTCTTTCCAAGGATAAGTAAACATAATGGTAAGTGGAAAAAGCACATATAACAAGCAATGTATACTCAATGTAACTGAAAAAATAATTTTTTTTCCCTTGGTGGTACTAATGCTTTGCACTTGCTCCATTTGCACTCTGCCACTCAAGGCATGCTGCCAGACCTTTGTTTTTGCTGGTCATTTTGAAGAAAGACCCTAATAAACTTTTATGTATGAGCTAGTCTCAAACTATGATCCTCCCTCTCTCAGCCTCCTAAACAGCTAAGATTACAGGAATGAGCCACTGATGTTCACCTGTACAAGTAAGTTTGATGACAACATGTAGATATGCTAGATATATAGTCAGCAACTGCCATTTTAAGTAAGCATATGGTTCACTAAAGTAATGAAAGAATATTATTTGTAGCTATTTTAACAATCCACTTAACATCTATTGTCATAACGACAATTAATGAGCATCAAACTGTTGACAGTAAATTATATCTCTATGTAGGCTCATATATCAAATTTATGTGCACATCAAGATGATAGTTGTCGGTCTTAAAAGAATTATAGTAGTGAGCCAGTTTGTCTGTTGATGACTTGCAATTCACTTTCTAAATCAGTTTGATTCTCAGCTCCAATAAAACAGCAGTGCAAAAATTTCCATGAAGCTGCGTGGTGCCAGTGATTCATTCCTCCAATCCTACCTACTTAGAGGCTGATATCTAAGGGTGAGAGTTGAAGCCAGACAAGGCAAGAAAGTCCATGAGATTCTTACCTAAGTTAATAACAAATCAGGGAAACTATGGGGCCTATGTTTTTTTGGGCCTGGCTTACTTCACTGAATATAATTTTTTCCAGGTCTTTCCATTTCCTAACAAATGGGGCAATGCCATTCTTTCTGATGGAGGCATAGAATTCCATTGTGTATATATACCACATTTTCTTATTCCATTCATCTACTGAGGGGCATCTGGGTTTGTTCCATATCTTAGCTATAGTAAATAATGCTGCAATAAACATAGTTGTGCTGGTAGAAAATGTCAGATAAGATGATGTTAAGCGAAATGAACCCCAACATAAGGACACAAGTCGGTTTTTTTCTTTCTTGTTATTAATTCTAACGTATTTATAAGGTATCACATTTTTTTGTTGTTTTGTATGTCCCTCCCCCACAGCATAACCCCTGTTTTCACTGTATTTAATGTTGGTATAATTTGGGGAGGGGAAGGGAAAAAAATTGTTTAAATAGGGATACAGGTGGACCCATTGCAACAATAAGATGTGCAAGACACTATGTCGAAAAATGAACTTTACAATTTAGGTGGGCGGGGGAGCAAGTGTAGTTGTTGGAGGGTATGGGAAGGGAGGGAAGGGGAACAACGAAAGAGGAGGCAACAATGCTTGGTAAGAAATGTACTCATCACCTTGATCATGTAATTGTAACTCCTCTGTACAGTTTTTTCACAATAAAAAACTTATTTTAAAAAAAGAAAGAAAGAAGAGATAAAAAAGTTAATGACCAAAACCTGGAGATGGAGCTGTGGCTTAAGTAGAGTGCCAGACTTGAGCAAAAACAGCTAAGCAAGGGGCAGGAATCAGTCCCTGAAAGTGTAAGAAATTGAACAATATACTTTTCATGCAAATTATGAGAAAATTAGAAAAATAAAAATGCTCAGAATCCTGGCAACTAGAGACTACAAATTATCCAAGGAATAGATATTCAGGAAAACATAGATAAACTTGGGGGAAGAAATGCATACTTGCCCACCTGTCATCGTCACCTGGCAGAAGCTCGCTTGGAGCATCAGTAGGCTGGAAACTGCTAAAGATAGCCATTGCAACCCTCAAAGTCTCATTTTCAGGAAATCATCAGAGTTTTACATATCTGCTCATTCTCCCCAAAGCTGTCTTTTACTTATAACAACTCAGAGCCTGCCAAGTGCAAAAAGTCTTTTTTATCCCTTGGAGATATTGGTGAAAATAATTGGAGAATATTATAAAATTCATGCATGGCTAAGATGCTGCATGCCAATTGGAGAAGGTAGACCGGATAAAACTTAAAAAGAAAAACAGAGATTCGATAGTTGTGGGGTTTTGAAAGCTTCAGATAAAGCCCCAGAAAAGTAGAAGTCTACATTCACCGGAGGTGGCAGGGGCATAACATATGTTATAATGTTAAGTATTTTAGAAAATAAATAATCTGAGACAAATTGAAACATAATGCATACTTTCTGTGTAATATCTGGACTATCTTACAAAACCATTCTTTAATCTTTTACAATTAATGATTACAATTTATTATATCTGAAATTACATCACTATCAGTCTAAATATTCCTTTTGTAATAAGGTTCAGATATAGGTTTCATATTGTAAATCTTTCTCCATGCATTTTAATTGAACTTGCTTTTAAGGGATATGTAAATTCTTTGTCATTTATTACTTTTCCAATATTCTGGATAATTATCTTTGTGATTCATTGCATGCAAAATTCCATTTAGTAATGACTGATAGAATAGTATGCTCTGATGATTGTAATTTCATAATTTTATTTAATCACTTAAGAAAACCTTTGAATTAGTGAACATGTTTGTCCCATTTTATGTGTAAGAAAGCTAAGTTTTGACAAATTTAAAATTTTGGAAAATTCTACAGAAAAGAAGTGAGCTAGCAAGATCAATAGAAAGCCCACAGATTGGGAGAAGGTCTTTACTAGCCATACAATAGACGAGGGTCTCATATCTAAAATATACTTGGAACTCAAAAAATTAAATCCCCCAACAACAAATCCTCAGAGAAACAACTGCCCAATAAATAAGTGGGCAAATGACTTAAAGAGAAACTTCTTGGAAGAAGAAAGAAGGATGGCCAATTGACACAGGAAGAAATGCTCAACTTCCCTAGCCATAAAAGAAATGCAAATCAAAACAACATTGAGATATCACCTCACCCCAGTTAGAATGGCAAAAATCAAGAACAGATGCTGGAGGGGATGTGGACAGAAGGGAACCTTACTTCATTGTTGGTGGAAGTGTAAACTTGTTCAACCACTTTGGAAAGTAGTATGGAGGTTCCTCAAAAGAATCCACATAGAGCTCCCCTATGACCCAACAATCCCACTTTTGGGCATTTACCCAAATGCTTACAAACAAGACCACACTAAAGCTACCACCACAACTATGTTTATTATAGCATTATTTACCATAGCTAAGATATGGAACCAACCCAGATGCCCCTCAGTAGATGAATGGATCAAGAAAATGTGGTTTTTTTCCCAATGGAATTCTATGCCTCCATCAGAAAGAACGACATTGCCCCATTTGTTAGGAAATGGAAAGAAATGGAAAAAATTATATTAAGTGAAGTAAGCCAGGCCCAAAGAAACATAGGTCCCATGGTTTCCCTTATTTGCAATATCTAGTATATATATATGAGTCAAGTAGAAAAGGTTAGATAAAGTGATGTTAGGAAAATGAACCCTAAGATATGTATTTAAATGTTTTTTTTCTTTCATGCATTTGTTTCTAAAGCATTTATAAGATGATTTCTTTGTTGTTTTGTATGTCCTTCCCCCACAGTATAACCCCTGCTTTCCCTGTATTTGATGTCAGTATAATTTGTGGAGGGGTAGGGGAAAAACAAGTCGTTTAAAAAAGGATACAGGTGGACCCGTTGCAACAATGAGAAGTACAGTTGTCATGTTGAAAATGAACTTTACAACTTTCGTTTGGGGGGGTTGGGGAGTACTGGGGGTGGAGGGGGGGAGCGGGGAGGCTGGGAAGGGATGGGAAAGGTGAACAAAGGAGGAGGCTACAATGCTTGATAAGAAATGTACTCACTATCTTGCCCATGTAATTGTAACCCCTCTGTACAGTATTTTCACAATAAAAAAAAAGAAAAAAATAGTGAGAACTTTGAGAAGTTGAAAAGAAGCAATCTAACTTACAGATTACTACTTATTTTCAAAGTTATGCATATCCCTATCATGGGGATTTATCATTTATACAATTTATATCAAAAAATATAGTGAAGAGATGAATTTTAACTGGATTTAGGCTTTAATGTCTCCTAGGATTTTTAGTTCACTTACATGTTTTTCTTGTTTTGATTTTCATGTGTATATTTCTGTTACTGATTGATTGAAACTTAAAAGCTCCTGTCAATTACCTTTGCATAACACAGTAATATACTAATACATTTACATTGCTTTCCACATCTTGCAAGGGTTCCAAAGGATTGTGTAAATGTTCTACAACATTGAATTCAATATTAATGAAAATTACAATGTGACCTAATGTAAAATCCTTATTTACTGTTTTAAAAGGGCTTCTTAAAAGAAAGAAAAAGCCTAACAGCCAAAGGAGGGAGAGATACTCTTCAGTAAAGTGGAGTAACTTTCAGACAATTCATAGAATTAGTTTAACCTCCCCAGACACAAGTGTACGTATCTATAATTTAGGTGCTTAGTTACTTCTAGTGAAGACACAGTCTTAAATTTTTCTTTCCTTGACATTGTTTGCTAAAGAATGAAATTTTGTTACTTTCTTCTTATTCTGGGGAAACCTTGGGAGAGAGTCATTGCATAGAAGCTTTGTATTCCTTAGAATGATTTATTTCAAATTATAGGGCAGCAAGGAGAAAAAAAAACAAAACATAGTCCTACTTTTCATTGTATTTATTGATGGAAATGTCTAGATTTTGTGGGAAGGTAGGTTATATTTTACAAGTTCTCTAAATTGTCTAAAACACGTATTAAGTTACACCACACCTCAAGTGTATCTAGTGTGGGAAGGTCTCCATGTCACATCTTAAATGTTTAGGATTCTCTCCCATTTTCTTTCTTAAAACAAAAAGGTTTATTATTGAATGCAGAAAAAGGACTATAGTGCTATCTTACAAAACAACAGAAAGCTTCATACTGGGATATAAGAGGGGACACACTATGCAAAATTCGCTAATGTTTTTAAACAGCATTGATCAGCACTGTTTCTGTTATTCTAGTTGTCTTTGTAAGATAGTTTTTGTACTATTTTCAGCCCTCTAAAACCAGTGAATGGTAGATCCTTGTGTTTCATATTCCAAATTTTATATCTCTGTCTTAGAAGTTCACGGTGTTTGATTCTGTTATTTTTTTCTTTTTTTCCACTAGTTTTTTTTTTAATTGTGAAAATACCGTACAGAGAGGGTACAATAATATGGGCAAGGTAATGAGTGCATTTCTGATCAAGCATTGTTGCTACTCCTTTGTTTCCCCTTCCCATCCCTTCCCATCTCCCCCCCTTCTCTGCACTCCCCACCCCACTGTACCAAAGTTGTAGAGTTCATTTCCAACATAATATCTTGTACATCTCGTTGCAATGGGTCCACCTGTATCCCTATTTAAACAATTGTTTTTTTTCCCTTCCCCTCCACAAATTATACCCACATCAAATACAGTGAAAGCAGGGGTTATACCATGGGGGAGGGACATACAAAGCAACAAAGAAATATACATATGTTAGAAAAAATAGCAAGAAAGAAAAACCATTTGAGTCCTTATCTTGGTGTTTATTTCACTTAACATCAACTTATCTGACCATTTCTACTTGTCTCAGACAATACTAGGAATATCAATACCAAATTTCAACCTCTACTACAAAGCCATAGTAATTTTTTTCTATTGTCTGTCATTTTTTAGGTATGTGCAAATGTTTTAGTTATAGGGAAGAAAGGACCACTGATAAATTTCTGAAGAAAGGTATATACATGCAGAAACAATCTATACCTCAAATATAAAGAGTTAAATCTCTATCAAAATACTGGCCCACTTAGGGTATATTATTGCATTCTGTCATTTCACATTTCTTTTTTTTTCTTTTTTTTTTGGGGGGTGTCCAGTCGTGGGGCCTGAACTCTGGGCCTGGGCTCTGTCCCTCAGCTCTTCAGCTCAAGGCAAGTGCTCTACCACTTGAGCCACAGTGCCACTTCCAGCTTTTTCTGCTTATGTGGTGCTGAGGAATCGAACCCAGGGCCTCTAGCATGCAAGGCAAGTGCTCTACCACTGAGCCGCCTTCCCAGCCCTGTCATTTCACATTTCTTAGTGATTGCTTTCCATGCTTACTTAGACTATACATTTGTCTGTATCTGGTTTCTTCTTTTTTCCCTCTCCACTTGTCTACTATAACAATAGAATGCATTCTCATGTGGGAAACCATGTTTCAATTGTTTGTTTTTCTTTCGTGGTTTATTTGGGAAATTCACTTAATATTCCTGACTGAAAATTTGCATTTATTCATTTCTTCTGCAATGATTCTTTAATGAGGCAGCATTCAAAGTATCTCTAATACAAGACTTGTAAAGGTGAATATCTCATAAATTATATGAAATTTAATAAGATCAAAATTTTAAACCAGAAGTAAAAAAAAGCACAAGAACAAGATTTTAGCTGCACAATAAAAGAGAAATATAACTAAAGATGATAAAAATATTGAAGATCAACACAATACTGTTTTTGAAATATTTATTTTCATTCTTACTTTTGCTATATATCATATAAAAGCCAAATCTAGAGATGATTTACCTGTAGTTGAATCAAATGTGCTTTATTTCTGTAAAAAGAAAAAAAAGTATCTATTAAAACAAGTAGATTTTGGAAATTAATTCTCTTTATAAGCTTTCATTTAATAAAATATACACTTTGAGTATGAAACTATAGTTAACTGGAGGGAAGACATACTTGAACCTTTGGAACCAACTGTGAACCCAGATATTGGACAAAATAGGATTTGGAATCCAGAAATATCCAAGATGATATTCTCTGCTTATTCATCTCTGCCTTGACTCCACTGTTCTTAAAACTGCCTCCAACCTGTTCTTGAATTCACTTTCTTAGCATCACACCCATGAACAGTTTTGAGTTAGCTTTTCATACTTCAGTATATATATATCTTCAGTACACACACACACACACACACACACACACACACACACACACACAAGGCACTTAGGTATTACAACTTTGTGATTCTCTTCTAAGAATGTCCTCTTCTGGTCTCACTGTGAGTGTCTAGAATCCTGTGTAATTTGTTATATCCCATGCATTTTAGATCTAACATGTGCATATCAGAGAAAGCATGCATTGTTTGGCTTCCCTCACTTAAAGTGATTTGTTCTAGTTCCATCCATTTCTCTGCAAATGACATTACTTTTTCCTTCTTATGGCTGTGGAAAATTCCGTGTGTATAGGTACCACATTTTTTAGATCCACTCGTCTATTGTGGGGCATCAGGGTTGTTTCTGTATCTTGGCTATTGTGAATAGTGTGTCAATGAACATGGATATGCAGGAGTCCTTATCATACACCTGGCTCATGATGCTCAGGATAAATGTCTAGGAGTGGTATAGGGAAAGTCTAGGAGTGATCATAGGGAAGGTCATTTTTAGTTTTTTGAGAAACCTCTAGATTGCTTTACAGAGTGGTTGTACTAATTTACATTCGGGACAGCAGTGCAGTAGGGTCCCTTTTTTTGCATTTTCTTTTTTTATTATTTTATTTTATTTATTTTTTTTGTGAACACACTGTACAGAGGGGTTACAATTACATGGGCAGGATAATGCGTACATTTCTTATCAAGCATTGCAGCCTCCTCCTTTGTTTACCCTTCACATCCCTTCCCAGACTCCCCACCCACCCAATCATTCCTGCCTCCCCCCTCTCCCCCACTAACGTTGTAAAGCTCGTTTTCGACATGACAACTTGTACTTCTCATTGTTGCCCCTCATCAGTTGGTTTTTAAAAAAAATTTCTAGATATAAGATTTCTTTTTTTGTCAGTATATACATTTTTATTGTAAAGATACTGTACAAAGGGGTTACAGTTACATGAGTAAGGTAATGACTACATTTCCCATTGAGCATTGTTACCCCCTCCTTTGTTTTTCCCCTACTATCCCTTTCCTCCCCAACTCCCCAAGTCTTCCCACTTCCCAAGTTGTAAAGTTCGGTTTTAACATAGTGTCTTGTACATCTCATTGTTAAAATGGGGCAACCTGTATCCTTGTTTCAGCATTTTGTTAGTTCCCTTCCCTTGCCCAAATTAGAAAAATGTATATGCAAGATGCAAGGTACCAGATTCAAATACAGAGATTATACCATGGGGGAAGAACATAGGAAAGAAACAAAAGATAGATATAAGATTTCTAGAGAAGGGCTGGGAAGGTGGCTCAGTGGTAGAGCGCTTGCCTTGCATGCCTGAGGCCCTGGGTTCGATTCCCCAGCACCACATAAGCAAAAAGAAAGAAGCCGGAAGTGGCACTGTGGCTCAAGTGGTAGAGTGTTAGCCTTGAGCTGAGGACAGCGCCCAGGCCCAGAGTTCAGGCCCCACGACCGGACCGCCCCCACCCCGCCCCCGGCCAAAAAATAAAAAAGATTTCTAGAGAAGAACTTTCTACTTTCAACCAAGTCCAATTTACCAGTTGTTTTTTCCATAAATGGTGCTTTGGTGTTGAATTGTACAGGTCATCATTCCGCATGCCTCCATTCATCTAGGTTTCCTCCCCTGTTATAGAATGTTTCAAAGTGTTGGGGGATTTTTTTTTCTTTTTTATACTTTTTATTGTAAAGTTACTGTACAGAGGGGTCACAGTTACATGAGTAAGGTAAAGATTACAGTTCCTATCCAGCATTGTTACCTCCTCTTTTGTTTTTCCCCTTCCATGTCTTCCCTCCCCACCTCCCCAACTCCTCCCTCACTTGGCCCAAGTTGTAAAGTTCATTTTCAACATAGTAGCTCGTATATCTCATTGTTATAATGGATCAACCTGAATCCTTGTTTCAGCATTTTATTATTTTCCTTTTCCTCCACAAATTAGAAAAATGTGTATACAAGATGCAGGGCACCAGAACATATGCAGTGACAACAGAGATTATATTATGGGGGAAGAACATACAAAGGAAAAAAAAATAACATACTACGTTAAAAACAACAGCAACAAAGATAAAAACTCTTGCGTCCCAATAGGGGTTCAATTTGCTTAACCTCATCTTATATTGTCATATGTACATAGCTTTTGACCTTTTCTGCTTGTCTGGTTAGATTATCCTAGACATATATTTGTTATTGCAAATAAGGGAACCCATGGAACCCATGGTGTTTTAGGTCTGGCTTACTTTACTTAATATAATTTTTCCAAGTCTTTCTATTTCCTAACAAATAGGGTGGTGTTTTTCTTCCTAACGGAAACATAGAATTCCATTGTGTGTGTGTGTGTGTATCATTTTCTTGATCCATTCATATACTCAGGGGAATCTGGGTTGGTTCCGTATCTTAGCTATGGTGAATAATGCTGTGATAAACATAATTGTGCTGGTAGCTTTAGTTTAGCCTTGTTTGTGATCATTTGGGTAAAAGCCCAAAAGTGGGATTGCTAGGTCATAGGAGAACATTATGTGGAATATTTTGAGGAACCTACATACTGCTTTCCAAAATGGTTGAACAAGTTTATGTTCCCATCAATAATGCAGTAAGGTTCCCATTTGGCCACATACCCTCCAGGATCTGTTGTTATTAGAGTTCTTGAATATAGCCATTCTAACTGGGGTAAAGTGGAATTTCAATGTTGTTTTGATTTGCATTTCTTTTATGGCTAGAGAAGTTGAACACTTCTTCATGTGTCTATAGGCCATTCTTATTTCCTCTTCAGAAAAGTCTCTCTTTAAGTCTTTAGCCCACTTACTAATCAGGCAGTTGCTTCTTTGAGGATTTGATGTTGGGGGATTTAAGTTTTTGAGTTCTAAGAATGTTTTAGATATGAGGCTCTTGTCCATTGTATGGCTAGTGAAGATCTTCTCCCAATCCATGGGCTTTCTATTGATCTTGCTAGCAATTTCATGCAATCCCATTTGTCCAACCTTTCTTTGATTTGTTTTGTTTCTTTGATTTGTTTTGTTTCTTTACTAAGAAAATGTTTGCCTGTGCCAAGGAGCCCTAGAGTTTCTCCTCTTGCAGAGTTTTAAAGTTTTAACGGAGTTTAAAATTTTTTTTTGGAGTAGATTTAGACCCATGACCTATTGGGAGTTAAACTTTGTGAAGAATGCTAACTATTATGTCTAAATTTACTATAGTCTAAATTTACTTTCGTGGGTGTTTCATTGTTCCAGCATTGTTTGTTAAGTAATAGTGCTTATAATGAAAAAGAGTATAGAACATGGAGAGAGAAAACCTAGAATAAATACCTGACTGTGTCATTTATAGCTGCTTAACTTATCAGTTAACTATTTTGTTCTAGGCTTGTTTTCTTGCCCACAATTTGGGCTAGATGTAATTCTGCTGTTTTGAATAGTCAGTAAAAAATTTCAAGACAATATTGTGGCCAAAAAAATGCTTGAAACAGCATGATATCAGGTGAATATAATGAATTTATTGTATTTGAATAGTAAGTTCGCTCTTATTTGAGGTCATACACATGCCAAATTACATTAGGCATTATTAATAGTCAACTAATAATCTAATGATTCATTTATTAAAAGAATAATATTAATCTCTTTTGTACATTATTCACTATTTTTTCACAGAAGAACATCTCAGTAGAAAATTGATTTGAGCAAAGAAGTTAGTACTTATATGGAAAAAAAAAGCTACATACATACAGAAACACACAGGGTTATGTAACCGTGTATATTTTGAAGTATTTTGTTTATTAATAACATTTTATAAGTATATGCTCTATAAATATCTATGGAAATTTGAATATACAATTATCAAAGTAAAAATTAAGTGTAAAAAATTAAGTATATATTTGAGGATATATATTTTAAAGATTGATGATACAATCAAATATCTGCAGGTGCATATGTCTGAATTATCCTGACTTCTATCTTTATTGAATTCAAGTTAAGACCATTTTAAGAAGTGAGGATACAATTTTCTCTATTCTCAGTGCTTACTCGTTTTTTCACTTAAAAAACTGTGAAATGAGGTTTTAGTGTTTTAAGTAAGAACTTTAACTTCAGATAACTCAAATTTTGCATTCAATTCCACCTCTCACTTTCTTCAGACTCTCTCCAGTAGATACAGGATAAAGAGTAAACCAGACAAATACAGGAGTATTTTACTCTAGAGAAGGTGTTTATTTTATGGTTTCCTTTTTTGTTAATTGATACCTTTTTGTTGTACAAGAAGACTCCATTGTGACAAACCCATGTATGTAGACAGTGCTCCCCAATCCTAAACTCCTTTTCCGTTTTGACAATCTCACTTGCTAACTCAGTCTTTTCTTTATTTGTATTAATTTTTTTAATTGTGAAAATACTGTACAGAGTGGTTACAATTACATGGGCAAGATAATGAGTACATTTCTTATCAAGCATTGTAACCTCCTCCTTTGTTTCCCCTTCCCATCCTCTCCCTGCTCTCCCACTCCCCCACCCCAGTCCAATCCTCCCCTCTCCCCCGCCCCACCAAAGTTGTAAAGTTCGTTTTCGACATAAGGACTTGGACATTTCATTATTGCAATGGGTCCACTTGTATCCCTATTTAATCGATTTGTCTTTCCCCTTCCCCTCCACAAATTATACCGACATCAAATACAGTGAAAGCAGGGGTTAGACTGTGGGGGAGGAACATACAAAGCAACTCAGTCTTATTAAGTTACCTTGTTCATTTGTCACAGTTGTGTGTAAAGCGTTTTGTCTATATTCACATTCCTTCCTTTTCCCATTGGTAATCTCCCTGTCACAAATGTCTGTATCCCAGACATGTTCTAACTTCCTGATTCTTTTTTTAAATGTATAAGTGCTTATCTCTACTAATGATATTCTTACTGCACATAATAGCTATTGGGCAAGAAATTGAAATGATGATGAAATGTTCTTAGAGAAAATTAAGAGCTCTCAGTAAAGATACTTGAGGTAAAGTATTACCTAGTGCATATGTCAGGAAAGATGCTTGAGAAAGCAGTCTCTTTAAATCATGGATGAACAGGACTTTGCAAAGAGGGTCTTAAACGAGCATTAGTTGTGGTCCTTACAGTGTACTTGGCAGTGTATGGTAAAGTTTAAGGGAAGTTCTGTGCATTTGTAGGAAATTTACTAGAGTTTGGACAAATGATAAAAGTTTTCAAAGACAGTTAAATAATTCAGCCCAATATACCATGTAAAAGTAGATCCCAAAAAATAACTAAGACTAAGAGAGTACTTTTTATTTTCACATAATGGCTCAATAATGACTTTTTAAAATTCTTTAACTTCTCCTATAGTTATTTGGTGGAACAGAAACAGTTAATGCTTGAATCATAAATTTAAATCATTTTTAGTTATTGATACCTACTGAATAAAGAATATCTCAGCCAGGTTCTACACCTAAAGCCTATTGCCAATATTTTGCTACTACCTGACTTGAGGTCCTAAATCCAAGATGATATAAAAATGCTATAAAGCTAGTCACTACAAATAGAAGGGCAATAAATGTTCTGTGTGCTGTCAATATTTCATAACATTTCCAGCTTCTCTGCTTGATCATGATCTTATCTCGAAGACAGGAACCATGTCATATTATTTCTTCTGTGAAATTCAGTGTTAAACATTATGCCTTAAAATATCAGGCACTCAGTAAATAGCTGCTGAAAGAATGTCTACATTTTTTAACTTAAAAAGTTCTTATGAGTAAATTCTTACAGCAAGTTTCTTTATCTAGAAAAACTACTCGTAAAAACACATTATGTTTTAATGTATTCCAGAAAGTTACAGTCCTATTTTATAGTGAACTCAACTTCTGTTATATCAAGAAATGCATGCAATATCAGTTATTTTAATGTTCATATTAGTTTAAACTGAGCCTTTTGCCATCTGTTCCATCTCTTAACCATGAACATAAAGGAACACATTTCCCTATTACATTTGTAAAATGTAATATATAAATGATTTAAATACAGTTATATACTCGTGAAGTAATGTGGCATGCAGCTGGTATGGGGTTCCCTTATGTTACAAACAGAAATAAAGGAGCAAGTGTGCTTTTCTGCATCACGGAGGGATTCATACTGCATTGTTTCTTTTTTTTAATGGTAGTGGAAGGTCAGTTCTTAACAGAATCAGAAAATTGACTTTTCTCAGAAGTGGCTTTTATTTATAATCTATAATCTCTCCCACCCTTGCTTGTAAAACTATCAGTTCATAAGTACCTTTGACTATTTTTAAAAATTTATTAAATCCCACAAAAATTCTCAAATAGTGAACAGTTGTGTTTCTATTAGAATTCTCAGTGCATTTTGTGAGCTTTTATTGATTTTGCTGTGAATTCCTTGCATTGAGGTCTGAGGGCCACTGAAGAATTCTTTACTACACTCAATTATATTCATCTATATAATCACTGGTAAAGAGACCTTTTAAAATTTAACAAATGTGCTTTATTTAGCTTCTATGCATTGGGAATTTACTATAAAACAATTAAAAAGAAATAAACTGTGTGTTTTAATGCTGCCTGTCATATTTACATCCTCCCCATGACAAACACTTGAATGGCTTTGAGACTGGCAATTTTCCAGAGAGTTATATTTATTAAAAGTCATGAAACCGAATAAAATTGAAAGAAAAAATTGAAAGAAAAAATGTACAAAGACTTTAAAATGCTTGTGCATTGTGTTAAAATAATGTTTCCCTTACCCTTGAATAAAAAACATATAATTGTCATTGGCATGTAAATTGAGAAAGGAGGCTATTTCTTCTATGGCCTGGTTTACTACCAACACTTGGCGGTAACATTTAAAAATGGTGAAGATTAGAAATATAACAGTTTAACTGCTATGAATTAGATTACTAGCTTTCAACTCCCTGTGTACATTATATATTCCTCTGGTGATAAAAAAGCTAAGAGGCTATGTTTTTACTAACTCCTCTGTTTATGTCAGATACATAGACTATGCATTATTTCTAAAATGGTTTTGGTTATTGTTAAATGAAAAGACTGCAACACATAGACACATTTACACATATACATATATATATACATACACACTACATATACATATACAAATGTTCTTACACATACACATATATACAAACAAGCACACACACTACTATTTAATGTTGCAAAATGACTATGAATGCATGATAAATTGGGAAAAGACATTAGAAATTCAATCAGAAAAAAGAAATGCTAAATGTTCAGTCTAAATGTGATATTCATTAGGTAACATCTAGTTAATTTTAATTATAACAATCTCTGCAAGACAATGCTCAACTTTTATCTACGTTAGGTTTTGGAATCACAACATTAATTAAGAATGTTGATCTCTTAAACAAAGTAGCCTAACCTCAGAAATTACAGTCATTCATTCTTCTAGTCCTCCTGTCAAGAAAGTTGCAGTTGTCATCAAGCAGGCTTCTTTCATATAATTTTGGCTGATTTACCTGTGAGAATAATTTTATGATTGAAGACTTCAAGTTATGCGGTGGTTTTTGTTAGTTTGCTTTTTTTTAATGTTTGTTTTTATGTCAGGCCTTGGGCTTGAACTCAAGGCCTGAACACTGTCTCTGAACTTTTGTGCTCAAGGTTAGTGCTCTACCAATTGAAACAAAACTGTGATGCTAAAATCTCAGCCTCTTGAATAGCTAGGTTTACAGGTATGAGCTACCAGCTCCTGTCTAAATTACCAGTTTTTAAAATCAATACTTAGTCAACACTTAGCTAATACCTTAAAGTACATTTTAATAACTGAATTATAATAACTAGAAATCATTGAAAATAAGTTTTCATTTATATTTCAGTTCAAGATATGTAGGTTTCATTGTCTGTAGGCCTCAGTTTCTTGCCAGCATGGATTTTGTGTAAAATGAAAAAACTAGAAAAAATAAGGAATGGCATTTTATTTCTGTGGGAAAAGTTGTGGATACTCCCTTCAACTTAAATTACATTTACTCACACCCAAAACCCCAAAGGATCAGGGTAATTTTCTTCCAGCTTAGCACCAGACCAACTGATTTGTAATGTAATTGCAATTGTAATTGTAAATGTAATTGAGGTCTGAAGTTAGCAGAGTATAATCTGGATATATTTGAGAGGGCCTTCAAGGATGGAAATCAAGATGGATGGAGGATGGATGATGATGATGATGATATGTGTGTGTGTGTGTGTGTGTGTGTGTGTGTGTGCTGGTCCTGGGTCTTGAACTCAGGTCTTGTGTATTGACTCTGAACTTTTTGGTTCAAGGCTACCACTCTGCCCATTGAGCAACAGCCACACGTTTTGGGGGGGTGAATTGGACATTAAAATCTCAACGACTTTCCTGGTCAGTAGTGTTAGACAGTGTGAAAAGGAAATTCATATGTGTTTTTGCAAACTGAAGCACAATAAATAGAGGAAATTGAGGGGGAAATGTAACTTTAACTTTATTTACTTTTTTTAAACAAAGTTTACTAAGACAGAGTGCTTTAATTTTTCCAAAGATACCATCATTCCCTAAGCAGTGGAATTGTAGCCATTGCTGACAGCTTCATTACCAACCTTGTCCTCTGGAGTTTAAAATCTGCGACCAAAAGTCTTTTCTTGCAGAATAAATTAACATGCTATTTTCCTTTGCTTTAAAACTAAGATGACATTTTGGCTAAATGATATTGAAAATAACTTCCCACTTTGAAAATTCACCTGCATATATATTCTTTTTATGGTGATCTAACAGCGAATGAACAGTTATAACTGAGAAAAAATATTATCTTTCCCCCCAGATTATTTTTGGTTTAGCTGAATAGTGTCTAAATAGAATCAGGCACTTTTATTAAGGTACTGAGAAAAATATTTTATTTTTAAATTATCAAGTTAATAATGGCTTATGTACTGGTCAATAAAATTGATTAGTATTAAGTTGCAGGTTGTATTAACTTAATTCTTCACTGTTACATATTTCAAAGCAAGTAATGAAAATTGAATAATGAAACATTATATTCCTGAAATAAACAAGAAACAACTGTAATATTGTGAGTCATACATTCGTTATAAAATGGCTTAATTCTGTTTAAGTGAAACTATAGGTAGATGAAATACTATTTCAAATAAAATTGAATTCCTTATTCTTGTCAAAGGGTTTACATATTTTGTGTATTAAGAAAGGCACGCTGTAAAATTGAATGTCCATCACAATAACAAAGGTAATGAAACAGTGGCTTGCAGAAGGATTTTCCTACTCGGGAATTCAATTCAATTCTTCTAGAAAAGGTTTGGGAAATCTGGATTTCAAAAGTCTCCTTGTGAAGATGACTGAGTGCATATCATTGAGCTGGTTTTAGAAATTAATTTTCTACCATGTGGTGGTGAAACATCATGTGGATCTGAGAAGATATAAAGTACTGAAATGCAGAATTTTTATGTCTGTTCTAAAACATGTCTTTAGCTTCCTTACTAAAAGTGTTATAAGAGAAATTGGCTAAACTATCTTGAATCAACATTTTAAAATAAACTAAGCTCTGCATCTATTTTATAATTTCTTAATTCATCAGCATTGCATTGCATACTTAAAGCTCTTTTACAATAACCCAAGGCCAAAATGGAGGCTCTTCCACTCTGGATGATGGAGTTTGAGCTTTCTCTACCAAATTCTTCTTCCATAGTTTTGCTGATCAGGATTGTTTCTGTTAATTAACTGTCTCTAAATGGTCAAGTGATAACAAGCTAGAAACTCTTTAGAATACCCCACATTTTCTGATGCATGTACTAGGCATATCAAACTCAAAAGACCACAAAAACTCGTGGAAACAGAATGCCCAAGTAAGCAGTAGATACAATCTCTTGCAGTAAACTGGGAATCCCTTAGTCACACAGAAACCAGAGTATGATTATGTTTATGAGGTGGTCTTTCAGACATACGGATCTCAAATCTCTTAACTTTTACTATCAACTTTGTCTTCTTTTACTCAAGTTACATTTAGTTTAATAAAGATGATAAAACTAATTTGCAATGGTTATACAATTACAGTTTAGAAGAAGACTTTATTGTATTCTATCCTTCAAATATTTCTGAAACGTCACAGGGATGCCAATGTTGACAGCAGTGGCAGTGGTGATGATGGAAAAGAGGAAGCAGAGGAGAATGAAAATGAACAGAAAATTGCTTCCTGATGCCTGGCTTTTTTGGTGACTTGGACTTCATTATTTGTCTTCCCAGCCTACTAAAGTAAACCCTTAACAAATTAGACACCTCTAAGCTTGTATCTGCATTAATGATTAAAATGAATAGTGGTAGGATATATTAAAATATTGTTCTCAACCCATCATGTCGTTAGGAATTATTTTAAACAATATGCTTATAATAAGAAGTATATTTTTATTTACAATTGTATGATCCTAGTCTTTATTAGTATACATATCATTTTTCTTAATATTTGGGAAGCCTGAGCCATTCAATTGCTGCTTATTTCTTTTCTGGTATGTTAGGCATAATGAAAGTATGGCTCAAGAAATAGAACACCTGCACCTGTTACCAAGCATTCAAACCCATGCACAAATAAAAAAGAAAAGAACAGAAAAAAGGAAAGGAGGTAGGAAGGAAGGAAGGAAGGAATAATGGAAGGAAGGATGCAAAGAAACAAAGAAGCAAAAGAACAAGGACACTTAGGGAGGTGGGATTAGAAAAGAGGGAAAAAGCAGGATCAAAAAGAAAAATAGGGCAGATACTAGTGGTTTATGCCTGTAATCCTGGATACCCAGGAAGCTGAAATGGAAGCCTGCCAGGCAGAAACAATTCATGAACTCTATCGCCAATTAATCACCAAATAAAAGCCAGAAGTGGAGCTGTGGCTCATTTTGTAGAGAGCAAGCTTTGAACAAATATGATAAGAGATACCTCCCAGTCCTTCACTTCAAGCCCCAGACCTGGATCATACAAAACAGACAGAAAGACTGACAGATAAGAAGGAGGGAAGGAAGAAAGAGAAGTGTATGATCAAAATATATTATATATACATATAGGCATACATATAAAAGTCATGGTGAAAACCATCACTATATACAATTTAATATACGATAATTAAAAACAAAGTAGAGGGGCTGGGAAGGTGGCTCAGTGGTAGACCGCTTGCCTTGCATGCCTGAGGCCCTGGGTTCGATTCCTCAGCACCACATAAGCAGAAAAAGCCGGAAGTGGCACTATGGCTCAAGTGGTAGAGCGCTAGTCTTGAGCTGAAGAGCCAAGGGACAGCACCCAGGCCCAGAGTTCAGGTCCCCACAACCGGCAAAAAAAAAAAAAAAAAAAACAAAGTAGAACAGCTTGAAGGCAACTAATGGTCAAATTCACAACTATATTAGTAGAAGAAATGATTCTTCATTAATTACAATATGGAATATACTGTATTTATATTGAGTGATGAGATTTGAGAATACAAATTCAATTGAGTAAGAAAGAAAGCATCTTATGTGCTATATTAGAAGAATTAATGGAAACTGTATTGGAAATTGTATGCAATGCCAGAGGTTCAGAATTCAACAACAAATTTACCAACAGTTAGCCATAAATAAAAGATTTATTTTATAAAAGGATTTATTTTACTAAGAGGGTTGAAGGTACATACCAAGTATCAAGATAGTTTTATTAGGTGGTATACAAAAAGAAAACACCAATGAAGACTAATCTTTTAAAGAGTTTATAATTAGAATAATACCCATGAATATTGGTGTGTAACTCATGGTAAAAATAAAAATAAAAGGGATGAGTTTCATTGAAAGAGAAAGATGAAGGACCTAATAAGGGAGTTATGGCAGATTAAAGAAAATGACTTATGCAATATTTAAAACACTCAGCCTAGCTCCTGGACATGAAAAGGATTCCATACTTATTGCAAGTATAATGAGAAAAAGAAGAAAGAAAGTTGAAGAGAATGAAAAGGAGGCTAGAACAGGAAGAGTAAACATAGAAGAAGAGAACAAAAGACACAATAAAATGAAATACCATTAAGAAGTACTTCTTTCAAATGCAATGTTTTATTTTTAGAATCTTTAAGTAGTTATACAAAGGAGTTTTAATTCAACATATCACTTTATGAGTACAATGCATCTTGATCAATGTCACTCATTTTATCCATTGTTCTTCCTAGTCTTCCCAACCCCAACTATTCCAATTCAACTGTTAATTTAACCATTATTTATTTTACATGACACCTTATAATTGTAATTATATAGTGATATTTAATGAAATCACATCCTATTACTCACTTTAAAAACACCATGATGACCACGTATTTGTTATAGAGAAGATGATTATATTATACTAAAAGATCAGTGTCATAAACTTACAGAAAAACAAACTTTGCATAATTAATTATTAATAATTAAAGCAGTGAAATCTATGCAGATGGGAGAATGATATTAGAATGTGCTTTGGATAAACCTTCACATAGTACAGAATGTCAAGCACATGGTGCAACACCCAGGGCCATGTGTGGCCCGAACTTCAGATGGTTTCACTTCAGTATGTGAAGAGTAGATTTTAGGATTTGAATACCACTCTGGGTCTACCAAAATCCAGCTTCTCTTACATCGTCTTGATCCAGCTATCACCAATATGTTTAGTACAATTTACATACAATAAATTTCTTTTAAGCCCACATAACATATATATTGATGAGTTTTCAGACTTTTATACAAATGGGTAGGCTCTACTACACCATTTTGTGGGGCAATTTCTCTACTTGGACCAGTGTCCTTCCCAGTACATTCCATGTCCCCACTCCATCTCCTGTAAACCATCAATCTGCTTTCTGATAGCATCTAGCCACTGAAAGAGTCACACTGAAGACAAAGATCACAAAATATTTTGCTTCTGGGAGGAGGAAAAATAATGTTAAATGACTCATAAATTTGAGAGGATGAGACATACACAAATCCGTAATGATTGCATTAGTCAATGTTATAAAGTGTCATGACAAAAATAAGTGAGTAAAGATCTAATCTCCAAAGATATTTTTTTGTTTTCTATTATATTGATTCCTTTGCTCTTCTCTCTCTCATCTTTCTTTTGTGTTTATGCTTATACTGGTCTTTTTGCTCTGTAAGGCAATACCTTTCTTTTTCCTAATTGAGGAAGACTAGTAAGTCAAGTCCATTTACAGCAATAAAATTAACAATGTGCATCAGACTTTGGTTAATATGAAGACTTTTTAAATTTAATTTTATTGTTAAAGTAATGTACAGAGGGGTTACAGTTACACACTAAGGTAATGAGTACATTTCTGGTCAGACATTGTTACCTCCTCCCTTGTTTCTCTTCCACTTTCCCTCCCGGCAAGATCCCCTTCCAAATTTTACTGAATTTACTGAATTACTGAATATAATTCCACTAAATTTGTTCCTTTTAAAAATTATAACTGATATTTTAATAATGGAGTGGTTTTAGTAGCAAATAGTAATTTCAGAAATTTATAGGTTTCTTGATTTTGGTCTTTGTTACTTTTGGATATAACCATGGTATTCCCAGTCTTCCATTCATTCATGTCAAAGAGTTCAGTCATAGTTATGCAAACAGATTGGTCCTCAATGCTTTTGGGAAAATGCTTCCTGCTTTAGGATCACTGTTCTATAAACCTGTTCTCCTTAGTATCCTTTATTCTTTTGTTTACTTTTTGTACCACAGTGTTTCAATCTTTTTTTTAATTGTGAAAATACTGAACAGAGGGGTTACAATTACATGGGCAAGATAATGAGTACATTTCTTATCAAGCATTGTAGCCTCCTCCTTTGTTTCCCCTTCCAATCCCTCGCCCTCCCATTCTCCACCCCTCCACCCCGCCCCCGCACCAAAGTTGTAAAGTTCATTTTCAACATAACGACTTGTACATCTCATTCTTGCAATGGGTCCACCTGTATCCCTATTTAAACGATTTGTTTTTGCCCTTACCCTCCACAAATTATACCGACATCAAATACAGCGAAAGCAGGGGTTATACTGTGGGGGAGGAACATACAAAGCAACAAAGAAATAATCTTATAAATGTGTTAGAAACAATCACATGAAAGAAAAAAACATTTGAATACATATCTTAGGGTTCATTTCCCTATCAACTTATCTGACCTTATAAAGCATGAGTGCTATGTCATAGTTAATATCTAGGTTAGGACATTTGTAGATATTTGAGGACATGTTTATCATGTGTAAATGCCTATCCTGACTACTTCAAATCCATTATTTTATTTCCTTCTTACCATTTTATTATAGGTTTATATTACCATCTTCTTTTTCCATATGAAGAACTGGTGGCTTAGTACTTTTAAACACTATACATATTTGCAAATACTTTGCCCCATTTTAGTCTATCAGTGTCAAACCTACTCCACTATGGCTGACCATTTCTGTATACTACATAAAAATGAGTTTCACAATGTAACTCTAAACTCTAATAACAGATTTCATCTCATTTATATCAACAACAAACAGTGCAGAAAACAACACGTGCAAATGAGAATAATAATCTGAGTAAAAGAGTAATCAGATAATTCAAATAAAATATAAGGTAATGTTTTCTTTTTTTCTCATTAAGACCCTGGATTTCTAAATCCATACCTGATAAAACAAAACAACAAAAACAACAAAAGCCAAATGGATAAAATAATAAAGCTAAGATACTGCAAAGTAATACCTTTGCTATAATGAGGTATTATTTTGAAAATAATTATTTATTTACCCAGTCAATGTAATCTGCAGCAGCTTTCCTGACATGTATATTTATTCAGATGACTATTTTGCAAGGATACATTCTCACCCTGTCATGCTGTTTGTTTCCATTGCCAGCAAAAAAAAATGGATCATTGCTTTAGCCATATGTTTTCTCAAAGATTTCAAATTATGTGTTCACCACAAAAATTACCTGTTTTGAGGGACATATATCAAAATGAATTTTATTATGTTTCTTATGTGTGAACACATGAATTTCTATATAATTTCCATGTGTAAGTAAAATGGGTTTACTGAAGCATAATGCAAATGTTGAAAGAAAATATTTGCAGCAGGAGAGGTTGGTACTGAGGTTGACTGAGAGCCTCATGGTAGTTACATACTCTTCCATATGAGCCATCTCTTTCTTCACTTTAGTTGTATTGATGTAGAGTCTGTCTAGTACTTTTGTCTAGACCAGACTTATAATCCTTCTGCCTTCACCTTCCAAGTAGCCAGAACCAAAACTGTGTGTCCTTATGCCTAGTTAAAATGTGTAAACTCTTAAATAAACACCATGGTTAATTTCCATAGTAACTATTTCTATGTAAGTATAACCCTAATAAGAAGAAATTATTACCAGTATTTGCAGATATCATTTTGAACTTCTTCCTAGTTATCAAACCCACTGTGACTTCTAAGTAATCAAACAATTAATTGATTTCATTATCAATTAGCTTTAAATGTTCTTGAAGCTTAAATAAACCACAGTTGGCATCATTCTTGTGTATATCATTCATGTCAACTCTTTGTTTAAGGCTCATCTGTTTTGCAGTATATAACAAAGGTTTGCTCTGTTTTTTCTGATATCATTCCTTCTATTTTTTATTTATTTATTTATTTATTTATTTATTTATTTTGTCAGTCATGGGGCTTAAACTCTGGGCTTGGGCTCTGTCACTGTGCTCTTCAGCTCAAGGACAGCGCTCTACCACTTGAGCCACAGCACCATTTCTGGTTTTCTGGTGGTTTATTGTAGATAAAAGTCTCACTTTGCTGCCCAGGCTGGCTTTGAACTGCAGTCCTCAGATCTCAGCCTCCAGAGTAGCTAGGATTACAAGCGTGAGCCACTGGTGCCCGGCACCATTCATTCTATTAAGTGAATATTCCAAAGCACTTTAATTGACTTTACAAGTCATGGACAATTGTATTGTTTCTAGTACTTGGTTATTGCAAAGAGATGTGCCATGAACAATCTTATATTGTATGCCTTACCTTTTGGAATCATTTGTCTACATTTTTTGAAATATGAAATTAAAAAATAAAATCATCAGTTATAAACATACTTTCTGTACTAGTATGTACTCCCAATATTTCAAATGTTTGTACTAATTTCCTCTCTTTTGATTGGTATGTAAAGATTCTACTATTTACATTCTCCCAAAGACTTTAAATAATCACTTTTTAAAACTTTCCTAAATATGATGATCCTTTTCTTGAGGTATAATGCTGTATATATCTTATATTTAGGTATTTGGATATTTTCATTTGTGACATTTCTGGGAAAATATCTTTATACCTTCACAATAATGAATATATCTGCCACTCAAAGAAGTCTCTTTATAGCCCTTTACACTAGCTATTCCTCAAAGAACAACTATTTACCTTTTTGTTGTAAGAACTTTTTTTTATAATTTCATATAAATAAAATCAGTCAGTATATTCTTATATATTTAGCTTCTTTATACCTGTGTAAGTTAGATATTTATGGGTTTTTGTGTATATATCAATAAATAATTCATATTGTGGAGTAAATACTAGAAATTAAATTTACAACAATGTGAATAAAATTAATACTACACAACTCTACATTTTACTTTATTAATATGGTAAGTTTGATGCTATGTATTCTGACACAATAAGTATTTTAAACAAAATGGGACACTTTTGAGTGTTAGCTGAAACAATTAATGAGTTTAGCCAAACATGGATGCCTAGTCACAGGACTACTTTTCAATGACATGTAATACTCACTTTTTGTATTTGGACCTGTTTGAATTTGATAATGTGTATTGGAAAGCCAAGAGCTGAAATCACTACATGAATAAGCACTCTTCTTTAAAGGTCAGTAGAAAATTCAGGATACAGATATGAATTTAGTAGTCAGCAATATAGATGTTTGAAAGGTATGAAGATAGATGAAGTCACTTACAGAGAAAGCATAGAGAGAAAAGAGAGAGGATCCAGAATGAGTCAAGGAAAAGTCCAGAACTACTCAAATAGCCAAATAGAGCAAATGAGCCTTTGATTAAAAGACCTACATGCTATCAGAACATAAGAGGAATGAAATATCAGAAAAACGGGTATTTCAAGAAGGAGGTAGCCAGCATTAGTACAAGTAAATAAAGTGCTCATTATTGGCTTGAGGTATGAGGGATACTCTGTAAGAGCAACTGGAAACAATATTGTAAGAGCAAGTGGAAATGCTATTGAAAGAGAGAAAACAGATCCTGTAAGGTATTTTCAATGAAGAGATGTGGTTACAGATTGGAGACATGAGGTAACGAGAGGACTTCATCTATAAAAGTATGGGAATAATAAAGCAAAGTTTTACATTAGTGAAAAATATTTATTGCAACGGGCACTAATAGTAGAAATGAGAGTTGGAGTGAGAAATTTCTTTGGACATTTAAAAGGGATAAAAAGTAAAAGTCTAATATTTTTTGTAGGAGGTTGGTGTGATTCATATCATTGGGAAATCGTGGATAGGAATTATTATTATATTTCTGATGTTGAAGGCAATTTCATTCAATACAATTAGGAAAATTCTTTAGAGCAGTAGATGTTCATTTGATATTCAAAGTCAGGAAATTGAAAGGACAACCATCATCAAGGATTTTGATCCCCAACTTCCATATATACACACTCTACAGGAGACACGGTTGCTTCTGTAAGACAGAGTAGAGGGATTTTACATTAATAATTACTGGGTTTTGGATGAAACTTGCATCTGTATCGGAAAATTATAGTATCGACATGTACTTCAACAAAAAATTATACTCTGGAGTTAACTAATGAATTAATACAGTGGGAATAATTGACAGGAACAAAATTATTATCTTAACTTATTGATTCAATATAATAGCTTAGAAAGACTTCCTTTGTCCTTATTATATTCTTTTTGATATATAAAATTAGGAGATGTTAACAACAAACTTTTGTGGAAAGTTGATTTACACATACAAACAAATGATGTGAAATTTAATTGCTACAAATATCATCATCTGATCACTATGTCAATAACTATTGATATCTTCATAAGGACCAACATATATGAGTACAAGTAATGAGATGTTGAAAAATAACTAGTAAATAAATCCATAGTTTTGTCTTAACATATTAAGAGTAATAATTTTAGAATCATCTTTAGATATGTATAACCTTTAGATATAAAATCACCTTTAGTAATATTGAAGAATTTGTAATTACAAAAATTAAAGACACAAAACTCTGATATTTTAGAATACATCATTTTATCTGGCAAACAATCTATATCATAATTCTTTATTATAGTACTTTACACACATTTGTACATTGGTCTCTTTATTTTAATTTCTACATTGAAAACTTCACAAACAAATGAGGATGTTGTTATAACTGACACTTTGTTTGGAGTTTATGAAATGATGATTACTATAGCCAGATTTCTTTGTTGCACATTTTTAATTTGTATATATGATGACAAATAAATAAACAGACACAAAATCCTTCCAAAAATAATCTCAAACTTTTCTTTCTTTCTTTCTTTTTCTTTTTTGTCGGTCGTGGGGCTTGAACTCTGGGCTTGGGCTCTGTCCCTGTGCTCTTCAGCTCAAGGCGAGCGCTCTTCCACTTGAGCCACAGCACCACTTTCAATTTTCTGGTGGTTTATTGGCCATAAGAGTCTCACGAAGTTTCTTGCCTGGGCTGGCTTTGAACCAGGATCCTCAGATCTCAGCCTGCTGAGTGGCTAGGATTACAGGCATGAGCCACTGGCACTCAGCTAATCTCAAACTTTTCTAGGCAGTTAACTCATATTTCTCAAGTAGTGGCACTTGTAATAACCACTAGCCAGTATTTATTCAATTTATTTTAGAGCAAAGATACCACTGTGTTGGACTCCTGAGATTAACATATTGCTTAGATCATTTAAAGACTGATACAGATGGAGACTGTTCTTCACTGAGACTTATTTTTTGATGTAATATTCACATTCTCTTGTTAGAAGGAATGCTACTCACAGACATAATCAGTTAATGCCCTCACAAAATTTGAATGTTTGAATATTAGGGGAAAAAATCTCAGGCTATGTGACACTTCCTTGCTCCCATAAAAATTAAAGGATGTGATTGTGTCTGAACCTGTTTGAAGGTCTGGGCAAAGGAACAGTGGAATATTTAATGAGACTTAGAAATCCCTCACAGTTGGTCTCAGGCTCTGGGATATGTTGTAGGCAATATTGATGTAACTTCTGTGCACAATACAGATGTAGAATATTCACTTGACTTTTATCAAATAACAAATTAAAGAGACATAATAATACGGATGTTTCATTGCATGTAATTTTGTCCAGAATACTGGCATATTTGAAAGTGAAGACATACATGTGCTAAGTGAGATCATTTATCAGTGACATGTTGATTTAAAAATCCATATGTATGTATTCTTTAGGTTTTAAACCACCTAGTGCTGACACTTATAAATTCCCATATTTTCAAAGTTATTAATTTTAACATTGATCAGACAAAAACAAATGTCTAGGATTACAAGAAGATATGTGACTGGCCTGTTTGGGCAAAGTCTATAAGGGTAACAGTGACTAGACTCAACATCAAGTGCCATCATGATGAATGTTTACAACACTTTTTAGAGAGCCAATTATTCTGGTTTTTGTGCAGGCACTGGAGGTCAGCCAGATCAGCTGTATACACAAAGCTGCTTTGAATCTGTCTTTTCAAACAAGAGCTGCAGAAAATGCTATAGAAAGGTTGCGTCATATTCCACTCTGGTAAGAGAAGCTTTCTTTTACTTTATTATGGCTAGAGTTTGATTTTTTTGAAAAAAATCCTTTTAATCCATAATATGGTTGGGCAGAGGAGAAGCTGTTCTGCCTTACAAGTTATCAAATGTTTTTTCTTTGAAATATTTTTTTCATGATGCTTTTTGCCTTTGTGTTATAGCAAGATAAACTGAAACACTAAATCCCACTGCACATGTGAAATTTGTATTGGAAGTAGGGGATTCTTAAAAGACTGTTCTGTTGAATGAAGTGTGGGGTTATTTTATGTTACACTATAATTCTCCTAGTCAGAGCAATAGGGAAAAAGAGATTGCTATTCTGAAAGCCTAGTAAAAGGGGAAATGTGTATTGAAATTTTCTTCTGACCAATGGTGCCAGCCATGCACCACCACTGAATGAGATCAGGAAAAATGAGATCAGAGGTGACATCAATTAAGATGCATTGTACTTATAAAGTGATTTGGCATGGTAACTCCATTGTACAACTACTTAAAAGATAATAAAATAATAATTTAAAAATCAAGCCTGTCCATAGATTTTTTAGTTTTGACCATCCTAAATTCATTTTGTTATTAAATTAGGGAAAGCTGGATTCAGTAATTGTGTGTGAGTTAATTTGTATATAACTTTGACACTTACAGAATGCCCATAAGTATAATGAAGCAGGCTTTATTGCTCCTAGGAAACTGTGTAAGTGTGTGTGTGACAGTCCTCAGACTTGAACTGAGAGTCTAAGTGTGATTGACAGTCAATGGTGGTTTTGTTTTTTGTGTTTTTTTGTTGTTTATTTGGTTCATTGTAGAAAAGAGTATCATAGTCTTTGCTGCCTGAGCTGAATTTGAACTTGATCCTCAGACCTCTGAGTAGTTAGTATTACAGTTGTAAGCCAAGGCCAGTGAGGGTGTTCATATGAAATTTTAAGCCTGCAAAATACATCAAAATCTTTATATGTCATTATATGAAATTTTAAGCCTGCAAAATGCATCAAAATCTTTATATGTCATAACTTCTACCTGAATTTATATGTGATTTATAAATACCTACACATATAATCATAAGTCCATATGTGTGTGTGTTTACAAGCATAAAATTATATGTTTAATATGAATGTTTGACCTCTGTGCAATTGGTTTAAGATAATGACAATTTTATGCACAATAGCAATTCAATTATAGATAACAGGTGGTAGATTTCAGTTTATATTAGAACTCTTCATATTTCTTGGTAAGCATTAGCACATGAAGCAGTGATATAAATATCAAGCACTTCAAAATGGAAGAACTGAATTTGAGGACAAATCTATTAAAAAACAAAATAAATTTGTGGGGTGTAATTTTTAATTCATTTTAGCTGCTGAAGTTCTTTCAGGTATATATTGCTTTTGGGTGTGTGTGTGTGTATGTATTAGTGACTATAACCATTTTCACGGCTTTCCTCATGAAATTGGTAGATATCCAGTTAAAATTTATATTTATATGACCAATTACACATTTATTAGCTATTTCTAAAATCCTGAACCCCAGGCATCAATAGCAAAAACAATTATCAAAACTTGCTGTTTTTCAAGATGGCATTGCTCTCACGGGTAGTCCAACCATGTGTCACTGACCAAACTAAGATCTAGGGTCAGAGCACACACTTTACCACAAGTGACCCACTCCAATCAAACTCTAAATATCTAGAGATTTTTCCTAGTACAAAAGGAATATCCCAATGGGCAAACAAATGAAACAGTGAGCCTGACCCCTGCTGAGTGGCCTCACCACGCGGCTCTGCACCACGCTGAGACTTTCTGCAGATTTTAATCAGAGAAGCATCCAAAAACTGGAGAAAACACTCAGCACCAGACCAGTGGAAATTTAGGAGGGAATCTGATGAAGATCCTGGAGTTGGCTCCAACTTGCCCACTGGGCAGCTACAGAGGAGCCGCAGAGTCAGCAAACACTGCCATTGCAAATGCCAGAAATCGGCACCACCCGGTAAGTGCCCTCAACTCTCGGCTGGTGCCAATGTCAGGTCCCTGCCTGCAGCTCTGGTGGGATCCCCATGGACCCGGCCACCTCTGCCAATGGCCCCCAGGACACCACAACCCAACCGAGGCCAACCCTTCACACCACTGGGCCACCCCCCTGCTGACTCAGTGCGGTGCCAGAACCCACTCCCTCCCTGCGGATATGGGGCACTGACCCTGGGCTCCCCACAGCCACCGTGCATTACTCTGGGGGCTCCACCGACCCTGCACAAGCCGGGCCCGTGCTGCTGCCAGCACAGTCCAGAGCTGCTGTGGAGGACACCACTCACCGAATTAGGCGGCCCCACCTCTGCCTCTGACACAGCCCACACTCCCAGGCAGTCTAGCTAGACCCTTCAGCTGATGCAAATGGCAACCCCTCCCCCCCCCCCCACACACACCTGGTCCAGTCAATGCCCAAACAGACCCTCCCACTGAGAATGCACCAATACCATCCTGGCTGCCACAACACAGGCTCTGGGGTCCAGCGCACCACTAGCTACAGATCTTGAGCTACCCAATTGGATCCACTCCCTGGGAGTGGCAGTTCTCTGTAGGATCCCAAAGCCCGCTGACCCAAGCCAAAGGGAGGGATCACATCAGAAGTGAACACAGATCCACAATCCACAGATGGAAGCTCTGTTCCTAAACCTCCTGTGGCTAGCTGAGAAAGCCTGGGAACACAGCTCCATGCCTGTAATAGCAGACTACAAATCCCTCCTCCCAACTCCCTGCCATTAGGCCTGAGAGTTGGATTCTAGGTAGCATTCACCTTCCTTTATCCAAAGGCTGTCTAGATCCAACCAAACCACAAGGAAAGTAGTCTATTGCAAGGCATACAAAGTTTTATCAAGAATTGGTTTAGAGGACTACATGGAGACTCAAGCTCCCCAAAACAAGCTCCAAAACTCACTCCTTAGATTTTTTTAGTTTATTTTATATTTGATTGCTTTTGTTTCTTTGTGGGTTTTGTTGTTGTTGTTGTGTTCTTGGGATTTGGGGCTTGAACTCTGGGCCTGGGTGCTGTCCAGCTCTTCAGCTCAAGCATAGCACTCTACCACTTGAACCACAGTGCCACTTCTTATTTTTCTTAAATCTTCTATTTTTCACTAATATTTAGTTTTTTCTTCCACTTTTCAATTTCCTAATTTTAATTTTTGTCCTCTCACTCTTTCCTCTTTGTTTTGCTCCACATTGTACTACTACTCCATCAGAGCTAACCTGTATAGTTCTGTACACAAACTAAGGCCTTCTATGTATGTAAACAGAATTAGCTTAGATTAATCAACGTTCCAATACACTTTCAATAAAAATTTTTCTTATACCAGCAATTTTCCCAAATATACACATATATATTTTCTTTTCTTATTTTCATCTAGATTTCTTAGCTATTCCTTACATAATCTTCCTTAAAATTATTTTCTACCTCTTACACTCTGAAAGGTCTCTATTCTCTTCCTACCTCACATACCTCTCCTCTAAACTGTTCTTACCCCTTTACTATCATTATATCCAATTTTTCTTCTTAATTTAAACTCATATCTCTCCAATCCTAACCCTTTTCTTCTTCAGTCCATTTTCTTCAGTCCATTAATCCCTAATGGTTTATATCTGAGCAAACATTCAGTTTATTCCATTTTGATTGAGTACTAAGGGCCCATCTTGTTAACCCTAAGGTGTGGACTACTTATCAGCCAATCCCAGATTGTCTCACAAGTTACAACTATACATAATTTCCACCCCAGAACCACAACATCCCTAACCAAAGAAAAAGAGAGCTAAATAGGAAAACACCTACCCAAAATTTTGAAACTCTAAGTTCTATGCATCTACATAACGACAGCGTGGCTCCTGTCCTATTGTCATATTCAAGTGGCTGTTGTCTCCAAATGGGTAGATGTAGATGTAACCACAGAAACACAAGAAACTTGGCCAATCAAATAACTCCATCTCCACATAAACAAGTTATAGAGCAGTCCCAGAATGACCTAGAGGATGATGCTCAAGATATTTTAAAAGCATGGCTAGAAAATCTGTTGAATGAAAAGGTGGACACCTTGCATAGGGGTATATGAGAATGCGATGAGGACAACCAGAAATTAATAGATGACATTATGGTCTCCACAAATAAAAAGATAAAGGAACTCTAACAGCAGAGAAAAGAGTACAATGAAAAGATAGACACCCAGCTAACGGAGTTGAAAGACAAGTCCAAAAACCAACTCCAAGAGGTAAGGCAATCTATTCAAAACTTAAAAGAAAACCTCAATAAAGAGCTAGCCACCAGTAAGAAAAACCAGCAAGAAGGAAGGTAAATAAATAGCAAAATGAAAAGCCTTGAAAGCGGAATGGAAGAAGCTGAACACAGACTCTCCATGGCAAAAGGTAGTTTATACTCCATAGAGATACTCATAACAAAACCAAGAAGCATGGAGCTAAAAGATACAATCAGAAAACCTAATTTGAGACTAATAGGTATTAAGGAGGGCTTGGAAAGGGAAGCCAATGGATTTGGAAATATATTCAGCAAAATCTTAGCAGACAACTTCCCAAATATACAAAAGACAGGCCCATCCAGATACAAGAAGCTTTTAGAACCCCAAATAGACCAGACCACAATAGGACATCCAACCACCACTTAATAGTCCATACAGGATCATTAGAAACTAAGGAAAGAATTCTAAAAGCTGCCAGGGAGAAGAGAACAATCACCTATGAAGGTAATCCAATCAGAATAACCTCAGACATCTCATCAGAGACCATAAAAGCAAGGAAAGCATAGAATGAGGTATGCATTTCCCTAAAGACAAATATTTACCAACCAAGAATAATTTACCCATCTAAGATCTCATTCATAGAAGGACAAATAAAAACCTTCCACAGAAAGGAAAAACTGAAACAATATATCACTACCAAACCAGCTTTACAAAAAACCCTCAAAGACGTTCTACACATAGAAAACCAACAAGAACAGTATATTGGCAGTGAAATAGCCCACAAATAGAGAACTACATAATCACAGCAAGCACAATCAAGACACAGCACCCTACCCCCCGAAAAGGATAAAAAGTCAGAAACAAACACTTCTCAGTCCTAACTCTCAATATTAATGGACTTAACTAATTAAGTGACATAGATTTTCTAGTTGGATCAAAAAGTAAGATTGTTATATCTACTGCCTTCAAGAGACACACCTTGTCTACAAAAACAAACATATTCTGAAAGCAAAGGGTGAAATAAAATCTACCAAGCAAACAGCCCCCATAAACAGGCAGGAATTGCAATCCTAATATCAGAAAAAATAGACTTCAAAATTAAAATTAGTGAAAAGAGATAAAGAAGGTCACTATATACTAAGTAAGGGATTTCTCCTTCAGGAGGATATTACAATTCAAAATATCTATTCACCAAATAATGGAGGACCCAAATTTATCCAAGAAACACTACTTTCCCTAAAATCTTACATAGATCCAAAGACATTAATTGTTGGAGACTTTAACACACCACTATCCCTGCTGGAGAGACCAACCCAGCAAAAAACTGAACAGAGAAACCTCAGATCTAAACAGCAGCATAGATCAACTAAACTTAACAGATATGTACTGAATATTTCACCCAGTAACATCAGAATTCACTTTCTTTGCAACAGCATATGGAACATGTGACAAAATAGGCCACATTTTAGATCACAAAGCAAATTTGTCCAAATTCAGAAACATTGAAATTATGCCTGCACTCTCTCAGACCACAAGGGGATAAAATTACAACTCAACACCAAAACCCACCAGAGAAACACATGCAGGTTGAACAATACACTGTTGATCCACCAGTGGGTCATGGAAGAGATTAGAAAGGAAATTCAAATGTTCATGATATTTAACAAAAATGATCACACAAATTACCAGTTCCTGTAGGACAGAGCAAAGGCAGTAATCAGAAGCAAGTTTATAGTTCTGAGTTCCTACATCAACAAATTGGAAAGGTCTTGCAACCAACAGTTTAATGAGGCAACTGAAATTCCTTGAAAAATAGCAACAAGCTAAACCCCAATTCAGTAGATGGAAACGAATAATTAAAATTAAATCATACTTAAATGACTTTGAGTACAAAAAAACCATAGAAAGGATCAATAAAACAAAGAGTTGGTTCTTCAAATTAATTAACAAAATTGACAGACCCTTAGCAAACCTTACCAAAAAAGAAGAGAACACACCCAAATAAACAAACTCAGAGATGAGAATGGAAACATCACCACATAAAACATCACCAAGATTCAGAACATTATACAGGAATACTTCACAAACATTCATGCTAATAAGTTTGAGAATCTGGAAAAAATGGATGAATTTCTACCAAATATTGCAATGCCCAAACTAAACCAAGATGATTTAGATCAACAGACCCATACCAAGCATCAAAATAGAAGCAGCAGTAAGAGATCTTCCACCCAAGAAAAGCCCAGGACCAGATGGATTTACAGCTAACTTCTACAAGGCCTTCACAGCAGAACTCACAGCAATATTCCTCCAACTCTTCAATGATATTGAAAGTTCACTACCAAACTCTTTCTATGAAACCATCATAACCCTCATCCCAAAATCAGGCAGGGACTCATCAGAGAAAGAGAACTATAGACCCATTTCTTTGATGAATACTGATGCAAAACTTCTCAACAAAATTTTGGCCAGTTGATTTCAGTAACTCATCAAAAAAATCATACCCCATGATCAAACAGGATTCATTTCAGGGATGCAAAGCTGGTTCAATGTACACAAACCATTAATATAATTCATCACATCAACAAGAGCAAGGATAAGAACCACATTATTATCTCAAAAGATGCAGAAAATGCATTTGACAAGATTCAACAACCTTTTATAATGAAAGTTCTGGAAAAACTAGGAATCCATGGAACATCCTTCAATATAATAAAGGTTGTGTATGACAAGCCTACAGCCAACATTATACTTAATGGCGAAAGCTCAAACCATTTCCTCTAAATTCAGGAATGAGACAAGGATGTCCACTCTCTCCACTTCTCTTCAATTTAGTATTAGAATGCCTAGCTAGAGCAATAAGACAAGATGCAAACATAAAGCGGATCCAAATAGGGAAAGAAGAAGTAAAACTCTCCCTCTTTGTATTTAAAGAACCCCATGGACTCCACTCCCAAGTTACTTGAGCTGATTCAAAACTTTGGCAAAGTAGCAGGGTATAAAATTAATCCTCAGAAGATGGGGAGTAAAGGGATGGTTGGGGAAAACCAAGGAGGGGGTAACAAGGAAGAGGATAATGAGGAAATATACTCGTTACATTATCTTTACAATAAAAATATATATTAAACCAAAAGAAAAAGAAATACTTAGAAATAGTGAAGATGTTCTTCTGTACGCAAAATATAAATTACCTGTGCTATGTCTAGATAATGCAATATTATTCAGTACTATAAATAGTCTTTGAAAAATGACAGAGGAAACAAATTTATATTGTTAAGCAAGTAAATATACAACTGTTGTATGCTATGCTATTCCAAATAAGTGACATTCTAGAAAAGGTAAAGCAATGATTTGGGAGAAAATAAAACGTCTAGTAATTTTGAAAAGTCAGAAAGGGAGGAGGATGCATAGATATAACTTTTTTTTTAAAATACAGAGACCTTCCTGTAATATCACAGTACATAATATCTTTCTTATTGGTTAAAATCAATAGAGTAAATGTACAACACCATGAGAAAAATCTAATGCAATTGATGGGCTCTCAGTAATAATGATGTGTCAATATGCTCTCACTGTTATACTGAGTTTTATGCCCAGACTGATCTTAAATCCTGATCCTCCTATCTCAGCCTTCTGAGTTTTTAGGATTGTGGCCTTCAGCCACCAATGCACTATAGCCACAGAAGGATAATTTTAGCATGAGAATCCTAATGTGTACTTCTTAACTATATCAAACTAATGATATTTCTTTCATGTTTGGAAAAGTAGCAATGAGACTGAACAATGAGGAAAATGACAATTGAGGATATGACAATGTCTGCTCCTTATATGCAGAGGGAGTGCATAGGTGGAGGGAGCGCATAAATGACTGAAGTAGAGGTAAAGGAGAGGTAGAGGTAAAGCAACAGAACGAACAGTTTCTATAATATCAACTAGATGCTCAGGATGGTCAAATACAGGCTCTATAATATTAAAGTATTTTTTACTTTGGACTGTTGGAAGTAAAAAAATGTATATCAACATGTGAAACATTTCTAACTGTACTAATATAGCAATAAAATGATACTGTGTTTAATGCTATGGCTTTCCTCTCCAGTAAATGACTAGTTAAAGTTCAGGACTATTACAGTGTCTGTTCACTTGCAATCCATCTCTTCCATATGGAATCATGGAATGAGGGCATCAGAATTGTATGCCAAAGTTGGAGACAAATTTCCTTGAGAAGCATAGAGAAAAAAGCTTTTAAAATAGTGTGTCAAACATGTTATCATCTTTCTTTCTCAGAACCTCCTACTACTGTCAGGATAACAGCAAAATTCTCAACACAAATCTTACGAGCAGGGAGGGCTTAAAATAATTTATTTCAATTCACAACTGCCAAGCCCGAATTCTCTATCCAGAAGGCCTATCATTCATAACCAAAAGACAAATAAAACTATTCCAAGATAAACAAAAAACTAAAGCAATTTGTGATCACTAAATTAGCACTATAGAAGATACTGCTTTCCTTTATCTGTAATAACTAGTATATATCTAGGACAAGCAGAAGAGGTCAAAAGCTATTTACATATGAACATATAAACTGATGCTAAGAAAAATGAACCCCAAGATAGGGACACAAGAGGTTTTATCTTTGCTGCCATTCTTTTTAATGTGCTTACATTGCACTATGCGATTTTTTTTTGTTTCTTTGTATGTTCTACCCCCATGGTACAACCCCTGTTGTCACTGTATTTGATTCCCATGTCCTGCATCTTGTATATACATTTTTCTAATTTGGGAAGGGGAAGGGAAATAACAAAATGCTAAAATAAGGATACGGGATGACCCATTGTAACAATGAGATGTACAAGACACTATGTTGAAAATGAACTTTACAACTTTGTGGGTGGGGAGAGGGGGAGGAATGGGTTGGGGAAGTGGGGAGGAAAGGGATGGTAGGGAAAAATAAAGGAGGGTGTAACAATGCTCAATAAGAAATGGACTCATTACCGTACTCTGTAACTGTAACCCCTCTGTACATTATCTTTACAATAATAAATATATATTAAGAAAAAAATCCCTAATACAATGATGAATGTATACATTAACCTAGTGGGAAAAATTTTCCATTCTCTTAATATGTAAGCACAGGTGTAGCAGGAAAATCTAACACTAAAATTTAACGAAAGGATGACACCTCAAAAAGAAATGTGCTTATTACCTAATTAACTTTATTGTAACAGCTCTGTATATAATATTTTCAATAACAATAAAATATATTTGTGTGTATATATACATAAATCAACAAAAGTGCTGAAATTACCCAATACCTTTCAATTTTAATAGTCAATATGTATAGCCCTGATTTCTAAAGAAAAGTTTGATAATGATGAGTTTTATCAAGGCCAGACCCAATCATCTGTTTCTTGGTAGGACCCTGTTTAAACAACAAACAAAATATTCACGAGTGAAAAGTTAGAAAAAATATTCCAAGAAAAAGAAAACACAAAAACAGTAAGGTTTATCCCTGCTCACTTTGACAAATTAGATCCCAAGTAAAAATTAGAAGAGACAAATAATTTTGGCTCATGTAAATAAAGGAACAATTCATTAAAAAGTTGTAATAGTTGTTAAAATTAATGCAACAAGTAGAAGTACACTTAAACTATTAAATAAACACTAAAAGCATACATAGATAAAATACATATAATACATACATGTTATATTAGGAGTTTTCAGTATCCTACTCTTACAAATAGACATGTCACCAGGAAAAGATATTAACAAAGAAACCTCAGTTTAAGTAATATCATATACGAGTTGGACATCTATAGAATATTTCATCCCGGAGCTGCACAATACAAATTATTCTCTAAAGCCCATAAACCATTCTCAAAAATAAATCATAGAGATTGTTCATAAATAAAGTCCCAGCAAATGTAGGAAATTTTAAATAAACTTCTATGTGCTCTCAAACTATAATAAAATAAGAGCTTAACAGAAAAAGAAGCTCCAAAGACATTCTAACACAGAGACCAAATTACATGCATTATTGAATGATGAGTAGATCAGTAAAAAAAAAAAGGACAAACTCAAACTTATAAACCAGAAATTAATAGAACTAATACACACACAAACACACACACACACACACACCAGCAACAACAAGCAGAACAATAAACAGAACAAACTCTACAAAAAATCTATAAAACAAGAAACTGGTTCTTTAAAAAGATAAATAAAATCTACAAACTTATAGTTAATTTGAGTACAAAGTGGAAGGAAATTGATCAAATAAACAAAACGTGAACTGGATAATGTAATACCAGAACAAATAAAAGTTGAATTCAAAAGATCATTGGAATAAAAAAATCATTGGACATTTCTATTATCATTAAACTAGTAACTACATTTCAATATAATTAATTATAACAGATTTTCTACAGATACATACATACATACATATATAGAAATACACACACACACACACACACACACACACACACACACACAGATATAAGAACATCCAAAAGGGGAGATACCTTTGGGGCTGTCACATTTTTAGATTGCCTATGTTAATGTTCTTGTATAAAACAGAAAGAAAATATGACTACATATATTTTCTGTAACTGTCTGCGAACAACTTCTATTAAAAAATTTGTAGATTGGTATGTTACTAAAAGTCACACTAAAATTTTTATTTCATACTAAGTAGCAGTAACAGTAAGGTTTCAAAGTTTCAAAATCATCAACATTTAGTATTATTAGACAATAATATTTAATAAAAACAAAATATATTTTCTTAGAAATAGAAAATATTTCACAGTCATATGACTAAGTAATACAATAAAGTTCAGAAGAATTTACACTCAAATATAAAGAAGAAACATCTACAGAAGAAATCTTAGAAAACACAACTGACTTTTCAATTCTTGAAATATGTTTTTATCTGTGTTATAAAAACTCCGTGCGGATTGTTTTCTGCCCATTCTCCATGCTTCTCTGAATGCTGCACAGAAGAATGAATAGGTTGTAGCTCCCAGCATCTGACACTGGCAGGAAAGATTAGCAGAAGTGTTGACTTTGACAAATCAGATATATTAAGCTTTTGCTGGAAGGGATGCACTGTAAAAGTATTGGTTTATCATTATAGCCAAGAGTCTCTCTCTCTTTTTTTCCTATATAAGATACACTTTTAGAGTAGTATAAGGAAATGGCACCATGTGGCCTAAGCATCTTAATTTTAAATCATTTTATGTTGAACTTTGATATATTAGCCAACATATTTAATTATATTTATTTTATATAAAGAAAACAGATTTTATATTTCCTTTCCCATTGGGATTTATCATAAGAATAAAATTTTAATTTAAAATAATATATTCACACAGTGTTGTTTGTTGGCCTGAAGATTTAGGCTCTATCACAGTTTTACAATGAAAGTTATGGGTGCATTTGTGTTTTATATACTGCAGAAAATTTTTACACTTGTCAAGAGTTTAAAAATAATATTTTTCCAGATGCCTGATTGGTTCAGTGTTATTGATATTTTTAGCTGATCTGTAAATTTTTGCAAAAGATTTTCTCTCATTTTTTTCTTTCTTTCATTCATTCTTCCTTCCCCCTTTTCCCTTCCCTACTCCTTTCCCCACTCTCTTCTTTCCTTCCTTCTCTCTCTCCTTCCTTCTTTCTCCTTCCTTCCTACCATTCTTCCCACCTTCTCCCTCCCTCCCTCCCTCCCCCTTTCCTTCCCGTTCCTTTTCCTGCCTGCCTTCCTTCCTTCCTTCCTTCCTTCCTTCCTTCCTTCCTTCCTTCCTTTCTTCCTTCCTTCCCTCCTTCCCTTCCTTCCTTCCCTCCTTCCCCTTCCCTTCCCTTCCCTCTTTCCTTCCTTCCTTCCTTCCCTCCTCCCCCTTCCCTTCCCTTCCCTCCTTCCTTGCTTCCTCCATCCCTTTCTCTCTCTCTCTTTCTTTCTTTCATTCTTTCTTTTGTTCTTTCTTTCGTTCTTTCTTCCTTTCGTTTTTCTTTTGTCACTACTAAGATTTGAACTTAGGTCCTTACATATAATAGGCAGATACTACATCTTTGTCATGCCCTGGCCTTTTTATGCTTTTATTTTTAATTCTGGATAAGGCCCATGGTTTTTTTGTCCAGTATCTGAAATCAGAACAAGATCTCTTTACCTAAACAGCATATCTAGAATTATCAGCTTGAGTTATCAAATCCAACTTGTTTGTTAATATGAAGTCTTACTAACTTCTTTTGCCCAGACTATCCTCAAACTGTAATTGTACTCTTTATGCCCTGAGGCAAAAAGGAGGATTACATTCGAATTTTGTAATATTTTAATAACAAAATGAGCTCTTCAGTCTCACATTTTGTTCACTTCATCATGCCTAAATGTATTTTGTGCCAAAAAGAATTGTTTAAATGTGCACCACTTTGAAAAGATACTAAGCATTGGACAACTGTTTTCACAAGGATTCAAACTTTACTAGAGAATTATCTTTGCTAAATCTTGATTCCTGTTTTCTATTGCCAAAGAGTTGATGTGAATTTTGTATATTATTAGCTAGAGTTGTTACAAACAGCCAACATAGAAGTTGGTTTATAGATACTCTAAGCACGATGTGTTTTTTTTTAAGTCTTGTGAATGTCTTTTATGGTTGAGGCTTTATGGACAGAAGTTCATACTAACCAGAGTTCACCTGGACAATAACTGTGTTTTTATAAGGTGCTAAGAATTGTCCTAGTCTGTTTTTGTGGTACTATAAATTTTGCTTAGATTTAGAGAACAAATGAATGAGCTTTCTAGCTATGATACAGTGTACTTAGTAAGCATATAAGGTCTTTCCATAAAGACTACATAAATAATCCAGTTTCAGATCACACTGACAGTGTCAAGTTGTTTTTTTTAATCATGGGTTTTTTTATTATTCTTTCAGAAATAAAAACAATCTTAAGTGTATATAGCTTATACTCTGTCCTGTTCCTTCCACTCAGCAAGTACCTATATACAAAGTATTATTCACTCTTGGTGTTTCCCAGGCTTGAGACACCTACTTTCCTCACTGGAGTCAAAATTAGCCTTCCTTCTGTCTGTTACTTCACACATTACTCACCCATTCATTGACACATGGATTCTTTCAGCATTCTGAACTCAATTTCCTTTACTTCCACAACCATTGCAAGAAAACTTCTTGTTGTAAAATGTTCTTGACAGTTCACCTCCATATAAGTTCCAAAAAACTAGTTTCCACTTATCTGATTTTCACTTTTTAGCTTATTCCTTTCAGAATGCATGAGGCAGGATGAAACTTGATCTAAGAAACTTAGAAAACTGCTGGGTGCTGGTGGCGCATGCCCGTAATCCTAGCTACTCAGGAGGCTGAGGTCTGAGGATCACTGTTCAAAGCCAGCTGGGGCAGAAAAGCCTGTGAGACTCTTAATCTCCAATAAACCATTCAGAAAAGTGGAAGTGTCTCTGTGACTCAAGTGGTAGAGCACTAGCCTTGAGCTGAAGAGCTGACCAGTGTCCAGGCCCAGAATTCAAGCCCCACAACCGACAAAAAAAAAAAAAAGAAAGAAAGAAAAAAAGAAACTAGAAAACTTACTTATCACAATTTTTTGAAATAGTTATTATAAATGATCAATATACTACATATTTGTTGGTAGAAATATATATATATATACATTTTATGTTTTATATACATAGGAGTGAATGTAGACACACATAGCTGATAGATGGCAGAGGTGATAGATGATAGAAATAAATAATAGGTGATAGATAGTCTCAAAGAGGCAAATGAAAATCACATATATTGTGTCTTTTCTTTTATTGTGAGGAGTCAACCCTTGGCTTCCTCATGACAGGTAAGTATTCTGCCACTGAACTACATCTTCATTAACTTGCTCTTAAAAAAAAAGATTCCTGGTTAAAGACATTAGGGATTAGGGTTTCAGATGACCAACAATCAGAAAGAATTTATAACAGATTTGTGAGACAGAGGAATCCGTTTAAACATAAGAAATCAGAAAATTTGATTGATTAAGTGTACCCATACTTTGACAATTTCATAATGGATTTTGAAATTTTGAAAGACAGAGAAATAAATAATGTTGTTTACACTGTGAATGCATTCGATTGAAACACACTATTAAGAAGGTAAAATTTTGGAAAATGTTTCATTCTGCTGTTTTCTAATATGAACCTTTTACAATAGCCATAACAACTCCTCAAACTGCAGAAAGGTCTGAAAATTGTTCTGGACAGAAAAAAAATTAAGATTCTTTCAGGAAGCCATTTCAGCAGAATATTTGACCTCAACAGTCTGCCAATATTATTTTACAAAGTAGTAAGTTGTTTCTTAGCAAAATACAATCAACTTTCTGCAAATTTGTATTTGGTTATATTTGAAATCTATTTTACCTTGTTTCTTCCTTTATCACACCTGAAATTTTACTTTTTAAACTTGTTTCTCTATAATAATTCCTCTTTTTATAATAAGTGCTGGTGAGTATATTTCTTTACAGTATTCTTATTAATTCAAACATTCACTTACTAATATTTTCAAATCAAATGGATTCATTTCCTGTCATGTGGTTTAAAATCCAGTCATCTTCACCCAGTACAGTATAATCTAGCCAGATATTTTTATGTAGATTCACATATTATGTAAATTAATCATTGAGTTTAACTCTAGTGAGTTATCAGTGTGTTTGAAATGAAAAAAATAAGGTGTGTGGGCAAATTTTTTTTATTCTTTTTTATTGTCAGGGTGTTATACTAGCTGCTAGGAGGTGGAGATTCAGAAGATCAAAGTAGTAAACCAGTCTACTGAAAAAGTTTGTGAGCCTCATGTCAACCAACAAAAGCTAGGCATAGTGTGAATGTCTGTAATCCCAAACATCACAGGAAACACAAATAATGATCATGGTCCAGTATAACATGGGGCAAAAAAAGATTTTTTTTTTTGTAAAATAACTAGAGCAAAAGAAACTGAGATCATGGCTCAAGTGGTTGAGTACTAGCCTAACAAGTATATAACGCTGAATTCAAATCACAGTAGTGCAAAAAATCTGGTTCTTAGTTAAACTAATTTCTGGTTAATAAAGAAGTTCAAAATGTAAATTTTTCAAGCTTAGAATTGTCTTTAAAACTTGTAATGTATTTCTTTTTATCCTAACAGAATTCATTTATCCTTTCCTGAATAAAAAATAATCCCAGAGTTCACACTGTTCAAAAAGAAATGTACTCATTACCTGACTTAAGTAACTGCAACCCCTCTGTACATCACCTTTACAATAAAGAAAAAATGAAAATGAAAGAATTAATCCTGTGTAGCTTTTCATATTTCTACCTTTCCTTGATACTTTTGATTTAGTTATTTCCCCTCCCATTACATTTCCCATCTGTTTCTATTGAATTTAACATGAATATAAATCTGTGTATGTATCACTCAACTGAACACAAAGTGAAGGCAAAAATCTTCCTCTAAGCCTATATTTCTCTCTCAGTTGCATTCTTCCTGGTTATGTTACCTTAAATATCATTTGTGCAATCAGAACTTTACCTCTAATAATCCTGTGAAACTACTGCCAAGGATAATAATGATCAAGATTTGCTACATTTATTTCCCTTGGAGTGTCATCTGTCATTTATGCTTATCTTTTCCTATTACTTCATCAGTTTTCGTATGTGGAAGTTCTTAAGAATTTTGTCAAGTCTTGTCTGAATTTCTTTCTTCTAGGTGAGCATATGCAGAATGAAAATCTTAAGTTCTTTTTTTCCATCATCCTATGTATGGTATTAAAGTATTCTCTTGCCCCAAACTACATGTTACCAATAGTTTTCTTTATTTCTTCTACTTCCAAATATATCATAAATTAATATATTTTTATTATCACATCAATTCAAGCTTCTGCTCCCCGTGCCCTTCCTTCCGTCCCATGGGTTACTGCTATTCGAGTAGAGGTGGGAAGAAAAGAGAGCAGGATTCACCGCCACATCCTCTGAAATTCTTGATGTATGTTGGAGGAGATAATTGCTATAAGTCTGGCATGCTTCACTACAAACAATGCTCTGTCACAATATAGGTTAAATTTCCCTTCCAGAGAGAAGGGACATTTGACACATAAAATGAACTATCATTTATAAAACGGAATTCAGCATTTTCAATTGGCTATATCTTCTACTGGAGAAATTAAGGAAATGTCAGTTTCAGAAAAAAGGTGGCTTGAGTTAATAAGCATTTTTTTCTCCATTCAGTTCAAAATAAACAACCCTATAACAAGAACATTGCAGCAAGACATCTAATTTCCTTTTGAGCAGTCAGCCATTAAGGTACACTAGTTAGAAAAACCAGAAAGTCACAATGATTAGGATTATAGATCTACAACCTGAAGTGAATTTATTATGACTCCAAAAGTAACTAATGATTGTTTTAAAACATCTACAGTAAGAAATCTTGTTACAACCCTTAAGAAATGTGATTTTTCTGACTACTCATATATTGTCTAAATCAATAAGTGGTAGGTGGGGTGTATGTGCCCTGAATTTCATAGAACAGATCCTTAGGTATGAAATTATTCTTCTGAGAATGGAATTAACTTGCTACCTTTTGGCTGAACATGCAGAATATTGTAAACACTAAATCCATGAGGGGAATAATTAAAAAGCAAAGATCCATTTTTCTCCTCACTGTATTGATCAATGCATATAATTTTCTGATTTGAGAATTTGTTTAACATTAATTAGAATCCATTTTTAGCCTCTTCTGATTTATTTCTTCTCTGGTAATTCCTGTGGAATTAATACAGGTTCAATGTTTTGATTCTGAACATACATTTAGATGAGTAAAACCTAGCAAATTTTAGTTTTGCTCTTTCTTGTTTCATTTGCAGTACTTTAAAAATGGTTTTTCACGTCTTCTACAGAAATTAAAATAAAAACTTGACTTTAGTCATTTCCTTGATTAATTTTTCATGATTTTTTTGCTCTGTGCTTTTCCTGAATAATGTGTAGAACAAAAATTTTACTAACAAACTAATTTTAAAACCAAACTTCTCCCTTGTTTCCATGCTAACTCCCAGATCCTCCTTCCTGTCTTTTGATTACTTTTCATTATTCTGACTTGGCCACACTGCAACTAGGTAAAAGCCAACCTTCTTGTAACTATCAGGTATCCAAAGATAGCAGGAACACACACACACACACACACACACACACACACACACACACCTATTCTTGCTGTCTGGCTTGCCATTCAGTTCATGAGCTCTAATTTTGGTCATCCTTGTAGGTAATACTCTACAGTTATTCCTCTAAAATTCACTCATCATCATCATCATCATCATCACATTCATCATCATCATCTTTATTATTATTATTTACCCTTGTAACATCTCTTTTCTTCTGAAATACTCAATTCTACTTCATAGTTCCTACCTTTCACCCACCTCTCTTTTTGTTCCTCTGACAAGAGTTCACTTAAGAGGTCTTATAGAATCACAGCCTACCAATCTCTACCACACTCTAAGTCTATGGGTCTCATTAGCATAACTTCTCACTTAATTGGGAACATGGCTTCAATTTGTAATTCACAAGCTTGTTTCTGGCTACATAAACCTTCTTGAATTCCAGAACCTAAGCCAATACGTCCCGTAATTCCTACACCACATGCCAGGTTCTTAGGACTTCAGCTAAATGTAGTCACCCCAATGGCTTACCATGCACACAGATCATTATTCAGCATCTTAGCTTTCATAGTTGTGTCAACAAGACAATTCAAATAAAATACCAAGTCTTTCCATTTCCTAACAAATGGAGCAATGTCATTCTTTCTGATGGAGTCATAGAATTCCATTGTGTATATATACCACGTTTTCTTGATCCATTCATCTACTGAGGGGAATCTGGGTTGGCTCCATATCTTAGCTATGGTAAATAATGCTGCAATAAACATAGTTGTGCTGGTAGCTTTAGTATGGTCTTGTTTGTGATCATTTGGGCAAATGCCCAAAAGTGGGATTGCTGGGTCATAGGAGAACTCTATGTGGAGTCTTTTGAGGAACCTCCATACTACTTTCCAAAGTGGTTGAACAAGTTTACACTCCCACCAACAATGCAGTAGTGTTCCCTTCTGTCCACATCCCCTCCTGCATCTGTTGTTATTAGAATTCTTGATTATAGCCATTCTAACTGGGGTGAGGTGGTATCTCAATGTTGTTTTGAATTGCATCTTTTATGACTTGGAAAAAATTACATTACGTGAAGTAAGCCAGGCCCAAAGAAACATAGGTCCCATGGTTTTCCTTATTTGCAATAACTAGTATATGTCTGAGACAAGCAGAAAAGGTCAGATAAGTTGATGTTAGATGAAATGAACCCCAAGATAAATATTCAAATGTTTTTGCTTTCATGCAATTGTTTCTAACATATTTATAAGATGATTTCTTTGTTGCTTTGTATGTCCCTCCCCCACAGTATAGCCCCTGCTTTCACTGTATTTGATGTTGGTATAATTTGTGGAGGAGAAGGGAAAAAACAAATCTTTAAATAGGGATACAGGTGGACCCATTGCAACAACGAGAGGTACAAGAAGTTATGTTGAAAAATGAACTTTACCAATTTGGTCAAGGGTGGGACTGGGGAGGGGGAGAGGGAGATGGGAAGGGATGGGAAGTGGAAACAAAGGAGGAGGCAACAATGCTTGATAAGAAATGTACTCATTATCTTGCCCATGTAATTGTAACCCCTCTGTATAGTATTTTCACAATAAAAAATAAAAATAAAACACCATTATATCTAATCTACAGCAATACCTATCTTTATGTATGCTATCCTATTCATATTACTAGAACCCTGACTAGCATATACAATATTACCTACAGAAGCCAATATAAACATCAAATAATCAGATACATTACATTTCTAAAATATTGTATAGCAATGGGTTTGCATTAGTCTTTAATCATCAAATGAGACTGATGATGATGGAGCCTAAGTTTAACTAATATTTTTAGCAATATAGGGATTTGCTGATATTTAATAATTTTCATGCTTCATTTTTCTCATCTTTAAGTTAGGAATGTCAACAGTAACATTTAAAGTGCTGATATAGTTTTGAAATTCTGCAATTTACACGTATATCTTAAGTGTCATGAATACAAAATGGCTTCTAAACTTGCCCATCTACATTAGTATGGGTAATATTTTGGCTTCATGAATAATACTGTTGCCATTTCTGTACCCAGCACAATTCTTAGAACATAATATTTGTTTGATAAAATCTGCTTTAACTCAATGAATAAGCTTACAGTTACTTTTCATTAATATGTACATTAAGTGCTTTCCAGAAATAGTATTACTCAATTGAATGAACATTGTGAAATTTGAGTTTGTGTTTCACAGTAGTTTAATGTAGTGAAAGTTTTTCTCTCTCTAAAGTCACTTATTTCTAAGATGTGTGGTGCATTTATTTATAAGCTCAGCCCTTCTTTTCCTATTATACCCCTAAAACTGAATCAGCAACAATTTTGGGGAACATCATAGGAAAATGATTTGATATGTCCTGTCATGGGAATAACAATTTTAGAAAAGATGGTTCTCTTTAGAAATATTTCTTTAGGATGGAAATATATCTTCTTTGAACAAAAGAGTTAGTGAATCTAGACAAATGCAAACCATTTTCAAAGCAATTTCTGAAACACAAACAAAGCTACATATGACTGAAAAGACAGCTAAAATGATCAAGGGACTAGACAGAAGTTTTATTCAGCAGAGATGGGAAATGAAGTTTCATCTCTGTAGATAACAAAACAAATAGGGAGATCAATCTAGATTCTCTAAAGAGGAAAAGTGTTAAAAATGGCTTGGCAAACGGGTGCTATTGATTCACAAATATAGAATTTATTCTCATATACTGCTTCCTACTAAAAATTATTATAAGTCTTTCTCCAAAAATACATATGAGTTTCAGAGAATCCCAATTATGGGTCATCAATCAAAAGAATAAACATAAAGTTTATAATATAAAACAAAGCAAAATTTGAAAACTTAAATTCTCCCATAGACACACATATATAATTTACTATACAATGTCAATTTATTAGAGACTATTTAATTGCATTATTATACTCTATTATTTCATTATTATACTATATGATTTACATTAAACAGTAGCAGGTTTATTTTAATTATAGAAATAGCAGGAAAAGTTTCCTCATAAATATTTTTTCCAAAAAGTTGAGTAAATCTCAGAAATACATCCCCTCACAGCAGAGAAACTACTTCGCTCTTTGATATACTATAACTGACAATCTATCACAAGTCATATTTTCTAAGGTTTATATAATAAAACCAACAATTCCTTTCCTCGAGGGTGGAAATAGCAGGACTTGTGTCCAGAGACTAGATGCTGTCCCTTAGCTTTTGTTTTCTCAGTCTTGGTACTGTAACATATGAGTCACACATCCAGGTTTAGCATTTTGCTAGTTAATTGGAGATAAGAGCCTCCTGGACATTTCTGTTCAGACTGGTTTCAAACTATGATCTCTAGATCTTGGGATCTTGAGTAGCTAGGATTAGAGCCATACACCATATGCACCTGGCTCATAACCAAACAATTTCATAGTAACAATGTCTCCAAGTAGATATTCAAATATATTTTATGCACACACACACACATATATATATATTATATACATATTAATGTAGGGCTTTAGCTTTGACCATTCCTCTCTCTATATATTAATATAGGGCTTTAGCTTTGACCGTTCTTCTTTCTATATATTAATATAGGGCTTTAGCTTTGACCATTCCTCTGTGTGTGTGTGTGTGTGTGTGTGTGTGTGTGTATCTGGATACCATCAAAAAACAGGAAATGAGTTTAATCTGTCCCGAAGAGTTGCCTAGCAACACCATTGAAGCAGAAGATTGTAATCTATGCCCATGTTTAGATTGCTATTTATCTTCATTATAACTAAGCAATTTAAGTTGTCAACTGTCTTGTGACTATTGGATATCTGTTAACTATACATTTAATGCTTGACTAGAATGTGCTTCTAAAAGAAAAAGGAACTGTAAATTTTTATGCAAAGTTTAAACCTTATGTTTGACATAAGGCTACAATATGTCTTCATCTTCCTAGAAAAACATTGTCTTTCTACCAAGAGTGTAGTAAATGGACCTTGTGGAGCAGTGAGGACTGTGATTTATTCACAAATTCATACAGGATAAACAGTTTCATGACTCTGAATCAAATTGTACCTGAGGGGATTGCTGAAGCAAATGGCAAACTGATTGAACTTAAAAAAAAAAAGAAAAGAAAAAAGTAATATCTGCCTTCAGTAACTTCCACTTTAAGATGACATTAATCCCAGTGAACCACAATGGAGCATGCATTTTTAAGCAAATGAAACTTCACCCAGACTTTCTTTTCTTCCCTATAAATATTGAACTCTGCATTACCAATGTTCTCATGAAATACTTTGTAGAATAAGAAGAGACATATATGACACCATCTTTTCCTTTAGTTACCCTTTGGATTCTAGAAAGTACAATCTTAAAGGGCATTTTCCTTTATAGTTTGGTACATAAGGCTAGAAGTGGTGATGCCAAACAAAGGTGCTTCTTTTGCATCCTGTATGAGTATTAATAAAGATATTAGATGCTACTATATATTTTAAAAGCACAAAATAGAATGAGAATTAAATGGGTCTTTATTTAAATATATATTTCCTTAAAGATAACAGTAGCATTAGGAAATATTTAAAACTGAATGTGATAAAGCCATGAAAACCCAATTACTTTTTGATAAACAATTCCTAACTTAATACTGCAATGATACAGGTTTATTTTTATATTTAATAAAACATAGGCTAAGCACATGAAAAATTAAACGTGGGGCTCATTAAACATAGAGTCCCTATTGAACTTTAAATTATCAAAAATATGTAATGGTTAATGAATTTTATGAAACCATCATAATAATTTCAAAAGATTAGATGTTTCCAAATAAATCTTATTAAAATCAACCTGATTAATTTCAAGTAGTTTTTAATCAACTTCATTATGTAGGCTTATCTTATTTTTTGTTTCTGCATCTCTGATTAAGTCCAAGTAACAATTAAATTTGCATTTACCTGTCTTACTTCTTTTCAGGAAGTATTAGTAAGATACTTATTTTAGTATGCATTAAAATCCTTTAATTTATTAAAATAATAAATATGTCCTACAGAAGATGAGAAAATAATATTCTTGGAATGATGGTTTATATGAAATCATATTTTACACTTACTTAAAATGCTTAACCCCAAATAAACCAATATTTCCAAAGATCATATTTTATTACTGATATCAAAAGGGGCAAACTGTGAACCCTAGACAACCTTGAAGTTTCATCCAGTTATTGAAATGAGTAGAGCATTGTACTAATTTAGTTGATATAATTCTTATTTCACTATAAATTATAACCACAAGAAATATTCTTTATTTTGGTTCAGTCTCTGAAACTTTTTGTATCTTAATTTACCATTTGGAGTTTTCTTGGTAAAGTGGTTGTGATAGAGAATTAGTATTTATAAATGACTCTTTTTTTCTGATGCTACATGAGCCACTGGTATTTATCAAGGTGTTTAATATTTGATTGATCTCAAGAGAACAAACAATGTTTGTCATTTTCGCTCTAAGATGATGAAACAGGACTTTGTTAGAAAATGAAGAAAACACGGATTTCAGTGCAGTGGGTTTTCTGTCATCTGCCTTTGCTCTTGTTCCTGTTGCCAGAAAAATCAGTATTCAATGCTGCCTTTATTCCTTTTCTGATATTCCTTTGGATAGCCCTTCAGTTGGCAATTTTCCCTTCACTCCTAAAGTATTCTTATCAATCAGTCTTTGGCAAATGGCTTTAAAAAGTGTGAATGCAAAAATCCTCTCAGGTGCTTTTAATTTTTTTAAGTTGTATATCATTTTTTATTCAAGATTAATTGTCCTATGTAATTTTTAACTTTATTTTTACTTTTGAGAAGACGACATAATTATATGGAGTTGAAACAATACAGAGAGGAACAATGTATTATGTACATAGTTTCCTTCAATAATGCAATCTCACAAAATCATAACCAGAATGTGGCCACTGATACAGTGGTGATTAAAAAACACTTTATTAAAATGACATCCACTTCCCTCTCATGCTCTCTCTCTTTTATTGGAAACCATTAATCTGTTCTTCATTTCAATGATTTTTCTTATTAATTTCTTATTTATTTTGTTATCTTATTATTTCAAGAATGTTCAATATGTAGAGCAATGCCATTTGTAATCTTTAGGGATTGTTTCCACTCAAATTCTTTGGAGTTGAAGAGATATTGATGATTGTTTTAATAACTTGTGCTAGATTTATAAAGTGATTAATTTTCAAGTTGATAAACACACTGAAGCCCAAGGAGGGAGATGCAACCCAGCTCCATGGAGACAAAAGTTTCTAGAATTTATGTATTATTCATTGATATCCTTGATAGCAAACTGAATATATTTCTGTGAGTTATGTTGATCCATCATAGCAAATTAAGGCATGGTTATGGAAACTCCAGTTTCCCTCAGCCTAAGATGAGTGTCAATCTTCTTATCATTGCCATCTGAAGTAGGTGCAATTTTGTGGGCCTGAACATCAAGTTGTGGAATCTGATCTATCACCAAATAGACGGTGCATTGAATTAAATTGGAGCCAAACCAGTGAGGGCCCACTGGAATATAACAGTGTGTGGAGACAAAAATCTTCCCATATCTGGGTCTAGAGATGTTCTGTTTTGAGAGAATAGAGGGAGAAATAAAGGTTTTCTCATTACAATGTATACTTGCTGAGTTGTGTGGTAATTGTTAGGGTTATGGATCTATAGATGCCCCATTTTAGCTAATGTTTTATCTATTGCCAGTTTAGTAACTCTGAACCTTTTTTATTACCAAGAAAGTAAGAGGCAAAATGGAAGTGAAAGGAAGAAGATAAGTTTATAAATGATTGACAATAAGCAGTCATTGGTACAATTAAGCTTCTTTTCATTTTGTTTTGTACAGAACAGGAAAAATATTAAAGCAATAAAATCAATTATAATTCATTTTTATTTTCCAGAAACAAATACATATGGGGAGACAAGGAAGATTATATGTAGAGGTTCAAAAGTCCATCAGTATTTGGTTAAAACAATACATTTGCTATTGACATTTCAAAGAGAATGTCTAACATCTGTGGAGTGATTAATATAACTCACTACATTTTCTTTTACTAATTAGCAAATGACATCACTTTATAGCAATAGAGAAATAATCATATTGTTAAATTTTGAGTAATTTAGTTTTATTCATGAAAGCTCTATAAAGAACTGTTTAATATTTCCCCAAATATTTAAATTTTTTTCTTTTAATTTAAATTATTTCCCTTCTTTAAAATGGAGAGATTAAATGACTTACAAAGAAAATTAAACTTAATACTTTTCTCATTGAAATATATGAGAAAATTAAATCACATAAAATAAATACTTTGTTCTACTAATTAGTTACATAATATGTTTGTTACTGAATTAATTGAATCCTCCCTTTTTGATATTAAATGTGTCTCATTTTTCATTGTATACAATTAAAATTGCATAGATTATGAACCATCATCTCAGTTCATTAGATGACCTTCCTTATATAATTCTTTTCTGGGGGAGAGGGGAAGGGAAAGTGGTCCTGGGGCTCGAACTCAGAGCCTGGACACTGTTCCTGAGCTTTTGTGGTCAAACTAGAGTTCTACCACTTGATCTACAGGTCAATTTATGGCTTTTTGGTGGTTAATTGGAGTTAAGAGTTTCAAGGAAGTGCTGCCTAGGCTGGCTTGGCACCATGATCCTCAGCTCCCTGCCTCCTGAGTAGGTGAGATTTGTGAACCACTGGTGCCAGCCTTTTATATTTCTTTTTGATATCAGAGTTTTTCTTTTATTTTTTCTTCTTTTTTTCTTTTGCCCATTTAATATGGAAAATGTATTTGGGTCTAATGGCTGCTATAAAATCTCACCACCTACCATGTAGCCAAGAAGACAAACATTCTCTCACACTTTGGCTGATTAGAAGTTCAAAGTCAAATGTAAGTATGAATAGGGCTGCATTGCTGCAGGTCCTGATGAACATGTGTTAACTTGTCTAGACTGTGGGAACTACAGGTATTCCATGACGGATGCCACATTATTCCAAAGTCTACGTTCAATGTATCTCTCTGTGCATGTTGATTCCTCTTCCTCTCACTTCTAAGGTCTCCCTGAAGGCTTCTTCAGGATCACACTCTATTCCTCCTGCATAACCACTCTATCTCAAGGTCCTCAATCACATTTGCCAAGATTTTTCTCTTTTAACATAACATTTATGGTTTCTAAAATGGTTTCCTGATATATTTGAAGTTACTAATTCTTAATTCAGTGCTCACCTTATTTACTCTATACTCTATATACTCTATACTCTATATATACTCTATATTTGTTAAAAGAAATATAGAAAACTTGGCTTACTTTATCTTATTTATAATGCCATTTCTGTTTAATTATGCTACTGAAAATTTTAATGAGAAGTGTTATTTCTCTCACAGAATATTCATTTATTATAACTTATGCTCAATTATATTTTGTATTATGTTTTACCAAATTTCATTGTTTAACTTGTATTATCTTAATGAAGGCTATATTCTTTATTGAGAATCTGCCTTGATGTCTGACTGCTTTTATACCAACCAATCATAGAAAGTTTCCCAATTGTGAGTCAAAATACTATGACATATTGAGTGCATAAAATGATGATCAATGATACATAAGTAAATTGAGAAAATTAAATCTTCTTTTACCTCCCCAATTTAAACCTAAGCAATACATGTATCTTATTTTTAGTACTTTATCTAAATGATGGTACATTTCAAGATTTCATTCAGTCATTGAATTTAAACCAATAAAACAAAAATATCAGGAAGGAGACAATGCTTGATAAGAAATGTACTCATTACCTTGCTCATGTAATTGTAACCCCTCTGTACAGTATTTTCACAATAAAAACGTATTAATAAAAAGAATATCTGTTCCTTTATTGATGAAATGTTTGGGTATAGTTCTAGTGCATAAAATTAGGCCTTCTGTGTGATCCAAATTTCTGTGATTGTCATAAGTACTCCACCTCCACCCCAGAGAAATTATATGACTTTATTTGCTTTTTATAAGAATAGAGAGGCCACTAAAAGATTTTTACATATCCATATCTATGTATTGATCTTACCTATCTATCATCTATCATCTATACTGTCATCTATATATATGTATATATACATAGAGAGAGAAAGAGGAGGATATACACACACACACACACACACACACACACACACACACACACACATATATATATATATATATATACATCCTCTGTACAAATGTGTTATGGGAGTAGTTTCTGAGTCTCTTTTGCCATTATATGGTTGATTATTATTTTCTGAGTTTCTTAAAACTTCAGTCCCCTAAGCAAATCTTCCCCAAGACAGGTTATGAGAAATAATGACCTGGAACTTCAAGTTGCGGAAAGCAATGATGAAAATTAGACAAAACAGATTGTGAGTTAAAATAAACACTCTGTTACAGCCGTGGTATAGAGTAAATAAGGTGAGCACTGAATTAAGAATTAGTAACTTCAAATTTGATGTTCTCATTTGTCTATATGGAGTTAGGCAAGTTATTTAACTGGTCACAGATTCTGGTTTGCCATACAACCTTTTAATCAATATATTCTTCATATCACAATACTTAGTTTACTTACAAAGTTTTGTTACTGCTTAATTTTGAAATCTATTTCTTTATCTAAGTAGCATTCAGACATCTCAGAGATTAGGACAAGATAGCTTTTATGGGTCAGCATTACTCAGTCTACTAAAATCTTTCCTGTATCATCTTCTAGCTGTGCTAGTAATCATTTCTCTTCTTATCTCCTGCCTTCAGGAGAGTCACTGAGTAAAGACTATTATTTAGATCCCTTATTCACCAAAGAAGACAAATAGCAACATTATAACTAATATGGTATGGACAATTTTCAGACCATATCCTTAGAGGAAGGAATCATATAATTTTCTCTTTCTGATTTTCCTGCTCATTGGTTGAAATGCAGTTTTCATGATGAGTCATGTTGAACTGAACATAGTAAACAAGTCCTGAGGGATGTGAGAAGAAAATCAAGGAAGAAGCATCTTCCAGTAGCAACTTTGATCAGAATGTCCCCACACTTGAACGGTTACATAAGCATTATATTACTTATTTTACTGCTCTTTACAAACTTAATACTAAATTGTTCACCTAATGGGATGTCTGAGATGTGGCCAGGAATGTTAGATATAGATAGGGTTTAGATGTGCTTTTAGATGAGCAGGAACATATGCACCTAGTCACAATCATACCATTGGTCATACTGGAATCTCTCCTAAACCACATAATGTGTACTTGTCTTCTGAGTAGTTCAGCTTCTCTTGAGATTCCGGTACCTATGTACAACTGAAATGTAGTTTTGTGAGTATTTAAAATATTTACCATGAGCCTTGAGTAGGGTAATCCAATAGCAAATATTGGAAATCATGGACACTAAACAGTTACAGGGGTAATTTTTCCACCTCTTTTCATGAATGGAGCTATTTATTTACTCTAAAAGTATTATTGGCTTTATCAGAGTAAAATACAACAATACATATGTGTGTGTATTCTATCGTGATCCCTTCAAGATAGTTGAAACAATAAAATTATTTCACTAGAAAGATGCTAAGAGGTATAATGGGCAGCTCTATAGGTACTTGTCATTATCATTGGTCCCTCTGGTAGACAAATGTACATCATCCTCCTGACTGGACATTAAAGTAACGGCCTAGCCTTTGAGGATGTGTAGAACTTGAAAATCTCCAAAGTGGTCCGCATTTCAACATTCCTGGATTCTAAGCATGTATTCATGATTAAATTAGATAATTTGGTAATACATAAGAACCATATGGATGATTTTTTAAATACTGAGACTTTATATACTATAGAATAGTAAAATAGTAATTTGAAATGAAATCTGGGTATTATTATAACACCAATTAATCAATCAATGCATCTATCTATCTGTACTTTTTGATACAAGCTCTCGTGATCTAAAGAGGGATGGCCTTGAACTCACCTTCATTTTCCTACCTCAACCTTCTCAGTGCCAAGGTTACAGATACAAGTAACCCTGACTGATTCTAAGAATATGAGTCCAACATGTATCCAGTTTTAGGTTCATCAATTTAATACAAATGTATGAATATCTTTATTTTTATTGCTGTTCTACAGAAAGGGAAACGTTTCATATTATTTATGTTACATATTCAAGTTTTCATCCAGACCTTTGGGCTTGCTAGGCAACCACTTAAGCTACACCCCTCACTATTTTTTGGTTTTGTTTTAGTTATCTTCTAACATTTTTGCCTAGGGACATATTTCCATTTCAGTCCTCCTCTCTGAACCTCCCAGAATTGGAATTACTGCCATATACTTCTAGGCCTGACATATTGGTTGAAATGAGATCTCATTGAATATGCCACTTCCCCTCTTACAATGATCTTTCCCTACTCTTTCTCTTGAGTTTCTTAGAATACGATTATGGTCTACCATAAAGGTTGGCCCTTATTGTATATTTTTTGTACTGGCATCAGAAAATCAGTAGAAATTATACCAAATGAAAAAAATGTTTCATTTACACAATGTAAAATATGAGACAATCTATCTATCTCTAGTATTTTGTTAACTTTTGATATTAATTGAATTATTTTGATGGAAAACTGAGTTAAATCATTAGCATATTCTCTAATCATAAACCATAGAAAAGCCAAGAAGCACATAGAGAAATGTATGGATCTGCATTTGGAAAGACACTTACTTAGACCTGTGCTGTAAATTTCCAAGGGGGAAAAACCCAAGGAGATGTTTTGGCATTATAGTTAGTGTGCACTGAATTATAAATCCAAAAGGCCACTGCACTTTTAAATTGTAAAAGCTCAGTGTTGCACATCCCAAGACTACAGTGGTTGGTGATGCATAACAAAACAAAAGTTTACTCTATCCAATTTTGGAACATGTCATCTAGCATTTAATGCAGCTCAGTTCTCTCTTATGTGCTGGGTGGTACACAGTTCTTAGGAGTGCAGTGTAATTTTCATTTTTCTCCACTTGTTTAAAAGCATAATTTTAAAATGTGCTGCTTGTTCATAAGTTTAATTATAATAGCTTTTTCTTGTGAATGTTTGCAAAAAATGGAAAGATAAGTAATCCATAAACTATATTAGAGTAAAAAAATATTTTAAATGAGCTAAGTCCTTTAGATGAAATAATGAAAATGGTTATCTCTTTCTTTTCCAATTCCAAAATTTGGCAACACATTTCAATAGAAGAGAGAAAAGCTGGTTGGAATCTCAAATCCCAAATGACTATATTATCTAAATTAGTTGGATTGTCTGCTTTCTGAAAAATATTGGGTTCTTTTTTTTTTTTTTTTCGGTTGTGGGGCCTGAACTCTAGGCCTGGGCCCTGTCGCTCAGCTCTTCAGCTCAAAGCTAGTGCTCTACCACTTGAGCCACAGTGCCATTCCTGACTTTTTCTGCTTATGTGGTGCTGAGGAATCAAATGCAGGGCCTCATGCATGCAAGGCAAGCGCTCTACCACTGAGCCACCTTCCCAGTCTGGGTTCTATTTTTAATGGTATAAATTTCAATAATGTATTTGGTGTCTGTCATATAGAGAGTACATATTTCTTTTTTTCTCTTTCTCAAGCTCTCACAGCTATAGTTTATGGCAGGAAATAATGACAACAGCAAAGAGAAGTCTATGAGTACACACGAGTTATATCACTTAAATTGTGATATATCTACCTTTTTGCCCTTCGCAAAGTATTTCTCAGAGATATAATTTCATGAGGTCTTGAATTCAAACCACACTATTAACAAAATATGTCATATTCTTTAATAAAAGTGAATACTAAGTGCAATAGAAACATTCAATGGACCAATATCAGTGAACTGTGTGACTCCTTAAAACACCTTTTAAATAGCTTAATGGGATATCTTTTTTTCAACTACTGGATGTGTATAAACTCTATTGTACCAGTTAGCATGCCTGAGAAACAAATGACAGACTCCTGGTGGCTAGCATTTAGCCCATTAAAATATGTTACTTTACATTATTTTTTCCAGGATTTAGATTTTATTTTATTTTATTTTTAATTGTGAAAATGCCATATGGAAGGGTTACAATTACATGGGCAAGATAATGGGTACATTTGTTATCAAGCATTGTTGCCTGCCCTCCTTGTTTCCCCTTCCCATTCCTTCCCATCTCCCCCATAAACATCCTCCCCTCCCTCCCAGCCAAAGTTGTAAAGTTCTTTTTGACATAATGTCTTGTACATCTCATTGTTGCAATGGGTCCATCCCTATTTAAATGATTTGTTTTTTCCCTTTCCCTCCACAAATTATACCAACATCAAATACAGTGAAAGCAGGGGTTATACTGGGGGGGAGAGACATACAAAGCAACAAAGAAATCATCTTATAAATATGTTAGAAACAATAACATGAAAGAAAAAAACATTTGAATATGTACCTTGGGGTTCATTTCACTAACATCAATGTATCTGGCGTTTTCTGCTTATCTCAGACATATATACTAGTTATTGCTAATAAGGGAAACCATGGGACCTATGTTTCTTTATACCTGGCTTACTTCACTTAATAAAATTTTTTCCAAGTCTTTCCATTTCATAACAATGGGGCTGTGTCATTTTTTCTGATGGAGGCATAGAATTCCATTGTGTATATATACCACATTTTCTTGATCCATTCATCTAGTGAGGGGCATCTGGGTTGGTTCGATATCTTAGCTATG